>NC_044989.1:97798542-98101042 GCF_008728515.1 Papio anubis
CTCCAGCCCCTCACACCCACCATTCTACTTTCTGTCTCTATGAGTTTGACTGTTTTATGTGCCTTTTATAAGTGGAATCATATCCAATATTTGTCCTTTTGTATCTGACTTGTTTCACTTTGCATAATTTTTTTCATTTTGCCATTTTTTTCCCAACTTTTATTTAGATCTGGGGGTACATGTGCAGGTTTGATATATGGATATATCATGTGATGCTGAGGCCTGAGGTATGAATAATCCCATCACCCAGGCACTGAGCATAGTTCCTAATAGGTAATTTTTCAGTCCTTACCCCCTTTCCTCTTTCCTCCCTCTAGTAGTCCCCAGTGTCTATTGTTCCCAACTTTATGTCCGTGTGTACTCAATGTTTAGCTTCTACTTATAGGTGAGAACATGAAGTATTTGGTTTTCTGTTTCTCTGTTAGTTCACTTAGGATAATGGCTTCCAGCTGCATCCATGGTGCTGCAAAGGACATGATTTTGTTCCTCTTTTATGGCTGCATAGTATTCCATGGTGTACATGTACCACATTTTCTTTATCCCTCCACTGTTGGCAGGTGTCCAGATTGACTCCATGTCTTTGCTATTGTAAAAAGTACTGCAATTAACATACTGTCTTTTTGGTAGAATGATTTCTTTTCGTTTTGATATATACCCAGTAATGGGAGTACTGGGTCACATTATAGTTCTATATTTAATTCTTTGAGAAATCTCTAAACTGCTTTCCACAGTGGCTAAACAAATTTACATTCCCACCAACAGGGTATAAGCATTCCCTTTTCTCTGCAGCCTCACCAACATCTGTTATTTTTTTGAGTTTTTAATAATAACCATTCTGACTGGCATGAGATGGTATCTCATTGTCGTTTTGATTTGCATTTCTCTGATGATTAGTGATGTTGAGCATTTTTTCACATATTTGTTGACCAGTTGTATGTCTTCCTCTGGGAAGTGGCTGTTATGCTTTTGCCCGCTTTTTGATGTGGTTATTTGTTTTTTGCTTGCTGAATTATGTTTCTTATAGATTTTGGATATTAGTCCTTTGTCAGGTGCAGTTTGTGAAAATTTTTCCCATTCTGTAAGTTGTCTGTTCACTCTGTTGTTAGTTTATTTTGCTGTACAGAAACTCTTTAGTTTATTTAGGTCCTATTTGTCAATTTTTGTTTTGGTGCAATTGCTTTTGAGGACTTAGAGATAAATTCTTAGCCGAGGCCGATGTCCAAAATGGTATTTTCTAGGTTTTCTTTTAGGATTTTTATAGTTTGAGGTGTTACACTTAAATCGTTAATCCATCTTGAGTTAATTTTTGTATATGGTGAAAGGTAGGAGTCCAATTTTATTCTTCTGCATATGGCTAGCCAGTTATCCCAGCACCAGTTCTTGAAGAGGGATTCCTTTCTCCATTGCTTATTTTTGTTGGCTTTGTTGAAGATTAGATAGTTGTAGGTGTGTGGTTTTATTTCTGGGTTCACTATTTTGTTCCATCGGTCTATGTGTCTGTTTTAGTACCAGTACTATACTGTTTTGGTTACTGTAGCCTTGTAGTATAGTTTGAAGTCAGGTAATGTGCTGCCTCCAGCTTTGTTATTTTTAGCACAATGTATTCAAGGTTCATCCATGTTGTAGCATTTGTCAGAATTTTCTTCCTTTTGAAGCCTGAGTAATATTCCATTGTATAGATATACACATTTGTCTACTTAGTCATCCATCGATAGTCACTGGGGTTGTTTCTACCTTTTGGCTATTGCGAATTATGCTGTTATGAACATAGATGTACAAATATCTGTTCAAGCCCCTGCTTTCTGTTCTGTGGGGTATATACCTAGAAATGGAATTTCAGAATTCTTGTTTTTAATATGGCCAGATTTTTAAACTTAATCCTCACAGCCAGATACCCACAAAAGATAGCTTGAGTGGTATTTAAATCTACAACTTGAAAAGTCTCTAATTATCTAGACCAGGGGTCCCCAACCCCTGGGCCGTGGACCGGTACTGGTCCGTGGCCTGTTAGGAACCGGGCCACACAGAAGGGGGCCAGTGGCAGGTGAGCCAGCATTACTGCCTGAGATTTGCCTCCTGTCAGATCAGTGGTGGCATTAGATTCTCATGGGAGTGAGAACCCTATTGTGAACTGCACATGCGAGGGACCTGTGTTGCATGCTCCTTGTGAGAATCTAACTAATGCCTAATCTGAAGTGGAACAGTTTCATCCTGAAACCATCCCCCAAACCCCAGTGGTGGAAAAATTGTCTTCCATGAAACCGGTTCCTAGTGCCCAAAAGGTTGGAAACCGCTGATCTAGACCACTCCCAGCTAAATAAATATATATGGGGTAAGAAAACAAGTCATGTAAATTTCACTGAAATTTAAAAATACTTATTAGAGGAAATTTTAGTACATAATTGCTATATATTAAGCTTCTATACTATTCAAAATGGAACCTGTCCTAGCCCACAAGTAAATCTATCCCAAGATGCGTATATTTTACCGTATTAATTGAATCTTAATACATAACAAATAGAGCAAGTATCTTCTTTGATTTTTTTTCACTGTGTTCGGTATGGACCAAATCCATACACATGTGCAGCTCTTTAGCTGTGAGCTGTCAATTAGGTTTGCTATAAAAGATGCAACACTTAGGGAGCTGTCAGTCAATGCTGTTGTGATGCTTGAAGCATCATTTCTCCAAGTTTAGCTGTCAAAAATAAAACAAATTTACATGAGACCTAAAGGTAGATTGATCGCACCGCTTGCTGTGCATTGAAAATGTCTTCGAAAGTCCCCAGGTTCAGAGACAATATGCTTAAGGTCAGTGTTTCTTTGGCCATGTTTGTAATTATTTTACATAGACTTTGTTATCATTATTTTTTAAAGTGGAGGCCAGGCACAGTAGTGTGCATCTGTAGTTCCAGCTACTTAAGAAGGCTTGACTCCAGGGGTTTGAAAGCAGCCTGGGCAACATAGTGGGATCCCATCTCAAAAAACAAACAAACAAAAAGCCCCCTAAAAGTGCATGTAGACAATGAAAGTAGTTGTTGTGAAATGGTGATGGGATTGTAGTGCCTCCCTATTTGAAATAATAGTGTGTAGACAATTTCTATGGTGTTATGGACATCTCTTTCACACATGGATTTGGAGTCAATGTAGGACTACCTTGTGATGAACACAGTAGAGGTAAAGGAAATCTGGCAGAAGAGAACTAAATGACCACAATTGCAGACTGGATTTATTCAGGATACCAGGACTTTCTGAATGAAAGAAATGAATGTGAATAAGGAACATAACTAAAATCAATAAAATCATGAAGGGCGTAGTGAAAATAAATAAGACTTAATCAAATTTCAGAAACTAGAACCAAAGTGAAGCTGCTTCAAGCATAAAAGAGAGGAAGTACCACTTTACACAGCAGGGAGGCAACTTAAAAATCACATTGTCCCTAAGAAGTGGATGCAGCCTGAAAATATAAGCAGAAGATGGTGATTCAGAACCCAAAAATGAGAAACATTCTGAAGTGGGTAATTTTCATTCTTTTTTTTTTTTTTTTTTTTTTTTGAGATGGGAGTCTCGCTTTCGTTGCCCAGGCTGGAGTAATGGCATGATCTCGGCTCACTGCAACCTCCACCTTCCAGGTTTCAGCAATTCTCTTGCCTCAGCCTCCCAAGTAGCTGGGGTTATAGGTGCTCACCACTATAGCCAGCTAATTTTTGTATCTGTAGTAGAGATTGGGTTTCACCACGTTGGCCAGGCTGGTCTCAAACTCCTGACCTCAGGTGATCTGCCCACCTTGGCCTCCAAAAGTGCTGGGATTACAGGCGTGACCCACTGCACCCAGCCAATTCAATTTTCATTCTTAATCTTTTTTTAAAATTTATTTATTTATTTTTATTTTTAGATGGAGCCTTGCTCCGTCACGCAGGCTGGAGTGCAGTGGTGCAATCTCAGCTCACTACCACCTCCACCTCCAGGGTTCAAGCAATTCTCCTGCTTCAGCCTCCCGAGTAGCTGGAATTACAGGCACATGCCACCACGGCCAGCTAATCTTTTTTTTTTTTTCTTTTTGTATTTTCAGTAGAGAAGGGGTTTCACCACGTTGGCCAGGCTGGTCTCAAACTCCTGTCCTTAGGTGATTCACCTGCCTTGTTCTCCCAAAGTGTCGGGATTACAGGCGTGAGCCACCGTGCCTGGCCTCATTCTTGATCTTTTGAGGAAGCAAAGGTAAGAGCGACATATCTCTTGTGTGTCTATCAGAGAAAGAGTATTGATTGAAATGTACCATGGGATGCAATTCTAAGAAATACAATAGAGAATAACATAAATTATACATATATGTGCATATAAACAACACACATTATATTTAACATTAAAAATTTTAAAGAACATTATGTAACATTCAATGGCTAGGCATGGTGGCTCACGCCTGTAATTCCAGCAATTTGGGAGGCCGAGGCAGGTGGATCACCTGAGGTCAGGAGTTCAAGACCAGTCTGGCCAACAAAGTGAAACACCGTCTCTACTAAAAATACAACATTAGCTGGTGTGGTGGTACATTCCTGTAATCCCAGCTACTTAGGAGGCTGAGGCAGGAGAATCACTTGAACCTGGAAGGCGGAGGTTGCAGTGAGCTGAGATTGCGACATTGAACTCCAGTATGGTCAACAAGAGTGAAACTCAGTCTCAAAAAAAAAAAAAAAAGAAAGAAAGAAAAAATTCAATGGCATTAATTGAGTACTGAGTACCTTAAAGGTTTTATCTCTGTTAGTCATAAAATACCATCCCTGTGAGGAAGGTACTGTTAGTATCCTCGCATTAGACATAATGAAGCTGAAGCGTCTCCTAGTCCTAGCACCTCATCCTCGCCTTTATCCATGTCATCTGCCCTCTGTAGCCCTTCTCTTTAGGGACCCAGCTTACTTGTCCTCCTACTTCAGCACTCAAGCCCCACTGGTTAACTCTGCCTGCTGTTCTCACAGTTATCACCTATGCCATCTCCTGTGTAAGGACATGAGATTCTATTTGTCTAGGTTGCTCTTTGGAACTGAAAATCTGGCAACCCTTCAGCTATGGTTTCTATGGCCTGAACAGTGTTGGGGGTGTGTGTGAAATTTAAACGTGGGTGCTATGATTGATCACACAACGTCCCTTCACCATGTCCCCAGCACCCGTGGTGTTCCCACATTAACAAGACAGCCTTGCATTCTACAGTGCCTATCATGAGTTCAACACATGCACACTTGGCAGATGCAAGCATGAACCCCAGAATTGTTCAGGCTTTGCCTACTCCATGAGGGATTGGAGTGCTGGGGCTAAAAGACCCCCGGGATTCTTCCAGGAAGGTCAACTGGGAGACTGGATATTTCACAATTTGGAGACGTGGACAATCCTGCCCAGCATTCCTGCTGACTTTGCTGCCCTGCTGGAAAGTAGAAATTTGGTACTTTAGGAATTAAAGTAAGAATT
Organism: Papio anubis; assembly: GCF_008728515.1. Taxonomy (NCBI): domain Eukaryota; kingdom Metazoa; phylum Chordata; class Mammalia; order Primates; family Cercopithecidae; genus Papio; species Papio anubis. Next base: position 97,804,000 of record NC_044989.1, read on the forward strand.
TAATCTATACAAAGGTGATTTTATCTCTATCAACCAATATTTAGTGACACATGCTTTGCAAGGCTCTGTTGTCAAGAACCATCTAGGTGTTAAGATGATACCTGCCTTTGAGAGGCTTATTAGCTTATAGAAAAAGAAAAGATATTTACATGAATATGATAATTCTAGGAAGACCATGATAGAGTCAAGAAAAAATTGCAAAGTAAGTTGGGAGTTCAAGAAGGAAAACATTACTTCCTGCCAAATGGTTCAAGATGGTTTTATTTCCTAAATGTTTTATAGAGTTGCAAATCAAAATAAAGAAACTGTGTAATTCATTTTTTTACTCTTATGCGGAACCACTTCTAAATGCTCTCTGAAAGCAATTAACTCATCCCATTTTATAGTACCTACAAAGTAGAATCTTCTATCTCAATTTATCAAATCATATGATTAACAATTATTCTTCAGTAACCTTAAATGATTCTTAAGCATTTGCATGCCACCTTTCTTATTTCCACTGGAGAAACATTCTTGGCCCATTTTCCAAGTGTTTTCCAAAATCAAGTATCATATCTGATATTTAAAATTGTGTCCAATTTCAATGAGCATATCACAGCCTAGTGTGTGATTAAACTATCTCATCTCTTTATGAACAGAGTTTGCTGTGATTAAATTGTAAACACCTGCATGATGTTATTTTGACTTTAGACTCAAAGGAACATTTTATCCTGGGAAATACAGACTTCCTGAAACAAGCATATCAGTTTTCTATTAGCATTACATTCTTAATGACCTTTGAAGCTTAGAAACATTTGTGTTTATATGGCAAATCCATGTTTTCCTGTCATCTAAATTATGTGTCCAGCGCTATTTAGATATAGATTGCTGACCTCAGGGCATGCACTTGTCAAATATTCATATTCTCAGTAACTTCTTATCCAGTCGGCAAAGTGTTTCTTTATGTTGTCAAAATTAGAGTTCACTGTAGAAATTCAACAAACTCGTGCAGTTTATAGCAGGGAAGTTAAAACTGATAGGACAAATTAGCATAACTTCTAGATTTATATGTATATACATTTGGCTCATTATTGGAAAGAGAGAATGTTAAAAAAGCAGTGGAATTGTAGCTTTTGCCATCTTTTATTTCTTGTGTGTGCTGTAATCACACAAAAAATCATCAGTATTTTAGATGCACACCATCCTAGCAACAGAGAGAGATTCCCACTAAATAGTAGGCACAAGCATTGGCTCAGAAACAGCACATCCATTGTGGTCAGTTGCAGGCAATGGAAGGAGCTCTAACTGGTTTCAGTGAAAGGAATTTATACCAGGTATTAACTATACAAAATTATAGTAAGGGAAGCTGGGTCATGCCTTAGCTGAACTTTGGGAACACCTGTAGTCCCTGAAATGACACGGCCTCTGCCATGAACTGCACCAACCAAGGGATATCTTATTCTCTGCCCACCTATTCCTACTTAATTCAGTTCCAAATCCAAGTCTCGTGTGTCTCTGTCAGTAGAAACTAAATCAAGTCTAGAACTCTAGCTCACAAGAGTCTTTAACTTTTCACCATTAAGTGTATAGTAGGAAAGTTTTTTTTTTTAACTGTTTTACTCATTGCTGTAATTCCTAACAGTTTTCCAAACAGTATCCAGTGCCTAGAACCTGGGACATAAATGTTTTTGAAGGAGTGAATTGGAATGGATGTTGAGCAAGCTAATCCACAGTTTTTGTAACAACCGCTTAATGAGGATATTGCAGAGGGGTCTTAAATGTCTACTAGATGGTTTCGATGAGAGGAATTTGAGGTCATTTTCAAATGCTTTGAGGGCAGGATCCATGTCTGTTTTGTTTATATTGTATCCCCAATCCAAAACATGCCTGGCATATACAAGGCAATCAATAAACACTTGGTAGAATGAGTGACTGTGTAACACGTAAGTTGCCTTTTTCTCCTATATTCTTCCATTTTTTTGGTGTCATATAGATATTTATGACAAAATATATTCGTATTATATTTTGTCATTATTTTCAGTGGCAAAAACTGCAATGACTTTTGCACAAACCAAATATTATCTTTTATAATTTTATCATTGAGTTTCCTCTTTCTAATTTGAGGATGTGTACACATTGAGAATTTATATGTTTTTGTGCACTTTCTCTATACCGACAGCTAACTTTATTTTGGTGCTTAGTTAACTCAGGGAAGGACTGGCTGTTACAGGGACTGTGTGTGGTTGTCTAATGGGTTCATGTCTGTTTTTACTGCACAGAAAATTATCATTGAATATTTTTACCCTCACAGAAGATGTCTTCCTTTTAACCTTAGAAAATGGTACCTTAGCAGCACACCAACATGGCACAAGTATATATATGTAACAAACCTGCACATTATGCACATGTACCCTAGAACTTAAAGTATAATAATAATAAAAAAATAGCATTTTTTTAAAAAAAGAAAAATTAACATCATTTACTCTGAAGAAAGAGTAAATTTTTAAAAGTCATGTTTATAAAATAATACTTTCATAGCTTATATATTTAATGTCATATTTTAAATGGATTTTGTAATCAATAAAATGATGTCATATCCAATCAAAACAAAAGGAAAAAAAAAAAAGAAAATGGTACCTTAGCTCTCGAAGGAAGGCAAACGCAGCATGATTAATTGGATTACAATGGTCATAATGACAGTTTTCGAAGGAGCAAGTCCTTGATTCAGCTTTGTGTCTGAGATATCGGGCTTAACAAGGAGAAGTGCCGGTTGTTTGGCCCGTGGTCCCTTATGACCATATTCACAATAGGGGTTTTTTCCTACATATTTTTTACTTATAAAGAACAACCGATTTTTTTCCTTTCCTAAAAAAAAATTCATTGGTGTTTTACTTTCTGTTCAGATATGTGTAGAAACCTCCATTTTATTTTGCGTGCAGAGCCAGCATCTGTGTATTTCTATAAACGAAGTATTATAATGATTATTTAATTGAAATATCCAAAGTTCAGCACCTTTAAGAATTAAAGTGAATTTCTTGCACATTACACACAGCTCCATGTTTTATTTTACAGGCTTCTACTGTGTAAGATTTTTTGTCAAAATTAGATTTATAACTAAGAACTAAATTCATACTTTTATTATTCAATAATTTATGTTTTTCATAGTTTACCTTGAGTCTCACAATGACCTAATTAGATTTAAAACATACCAGAAACTGTTAAGTTTGGATACACTGGCTTGCATGTTTTAAACACTAAAAACAATGGAAAGGTGTTATTTTAACATCAAAAAAGAGAAAAAGTGCTACCTATTTATATTGTGAAAATTAAATACTTCAAAAGAAAACAAAAATGTTATCTAGATTGGTCGAGAAAACAGAATAACTTCTTAAATTTCTTAGATGTTCTTAATTTCTTCACACACACACGCACACACACACACACACACACACACAGAGGGAGACAGAGAGACAGAGAGAGAAAAAAAATCTAAAATACTCTCAATAATATGAGAAAATCTTTTAAAAGTTTTTGAAATAATTTCATCACCACAAACACTAATTTGCCCTAAGGATTGGTATCCACATTTCATGGAATGTTCCTTTGGCCAGATGGATCAAGTTTATTCTTCAAATTCAGAATAAGAGTGAGTGAATGAGGATTTAGAAAAAAAACAATTTGCTGAGATATTCCTTCTATCATTTCCTTGCCATTTTCCTTGCTTGGCTTATTATCCTCTCCACATAAACCATTTCTCTCTCAGCTTGATAGTGATGTCTCTTTAATTTTATCTTTTTAAAAAATTGTGGTAAAATATACGAAACATAAAATCTCCCATTTTACCTGTCTTGAAGTGCACATTTAGTACTATTAAGCACTTTCATATTGTTGTGCAACCATTATCACCTTCCAAGAGTTCCTCCTGGAACTCTTTTTATTTTACAAAACTGAAACTCTGAGCCCATTAAACAAAAATTCACCATTCCCCCTTTCCTCTCAGTCCTTGGCAACTATCATTCTACTTTGTGTCTCTTTCAGTTTGACAACTCAAGGAAACTTATACAAGTGAAATCAGACAGTAGTTGTATTTTTGTGACTGGCTTAGTTTGCTTAGCTTGATTCCTCAAGGTCCATCCATGTTGTAGCATGTATCAGAATTTCCTTCTTTTTTCGGGCTGAATAATATTCCATTGTATGGATATGCCATATATTTTTTATCCATTCATCTATTGAAGGACTCTTGGGTCATTTCCACATTTGGGCTATTGTGAATAATGCTGCTATGTGGTTACTATTTGCATCAAAAATATTTTTCCAGCCTTTCACTTTCAACCTATTTGTGTCTCTAGAGTTAAAGTGAGTCTCTTATAAACAGCGTATAGTTGGATTGTTTTATTTTTCTGTATTCTGCTAATCTCTGTCTTTTGACTGGAGATCAATTTAATTTAATCCATTTACATTCAAAGTAGTTACTGATAAGGAGGGACTTCTGTCATTTTTCTTTGTTTTCTTTTTTATTTTTATTTTTATTTTTTTTGAGACAAAGTCTTACTCTGTCACCTAGGCTGGACTGCAGTGATATGATCTCAGCTCACTGAAACCTCTGCCTCCCAGGTTCAAGCGATTCTCCTGCCACAGCCTCCTGAGTAGCTGGCATTACAGGGACCTGCCGCCGCACCTGGTTAATTTTTGTATTTTTTAGTAGAGACAGGGTTTCACCATGTTGGCCAGGCTGGACTTGAACTCCTGACCTCAAGTGATCTACCTGCCTTGGCCTCCCAAAGTGCTGGGATTACAGGCGTGAGCCACTGCACCCAACCTATTTTCTATATGTCTTATAGATTCTTTGGTTCCTCATTTCCCAGATTGCTGTCTTTTTTTGTTTTTAATTGATTTTTTTGTAGTGAAACATTTTAATTGTCCTCTCATTTTCTTTTGTGTGTATATTCTATAGATATTTTCCTTACGGTTACCATGTAGATTACATTTAACATCCTAAAGTTATAATCCACTTGTTTGAATTTATACCAGGTTAGCTTCAATAACAAATAAAGCTCTTCTCCTTTAACTGCTCAGTCCCCACCCTTTTATAGTGATTGATATAACAAATTACATCTTTGTATGTTATGTATTCAAAAACACAAACCGATAATTGTGTTGTTATGCATTAGCCTCTTAAATTATTTAGAAAACAAAGTGTGGAGTTACAAATCAAAGTTACAATTACACTAACTTTTATACTAATAATTTTTAAATATGTATGAGTCCCTTAAATCATGTACAAAAACAAAAAGTAGAGTTACAAACTGGTGTTACAACACTAGCTTTTATAATTGCCCACGTATTTACCTTCACTGACATCTTTATTTCTCCATACAGCTTTGAGATCCTGTCTGGTGTCCTTTATTTCAACCCGCAGTAGTCTTTATAGCAGTTCTTGAAGGGCAGGTCTAGTGATTACAAACTCCTCACTTTTGTTTATCTGGAAATCTCTTACTTTCTCCTACATTTTTGAAGGACATTTTTGCTAAAGATAGGATTCTGTTGGCAATCTTTCTTTCAGCCCTTTGAATATATCAGCCCACTGACTTCTGGCCTCTGAAGTTTCCAATGAGAAATCTGCTGACCATCTTATTGAGGATACTTATATTTGACAAATTGCTTCTCTTTTGCTGCTTTCAGGATTCTCTTTGCCTTTGGCTTTCTACAGTTTGATTATAGTTTGCCTTGGTGTGGGTCTCTGTTCATCTATTTGGAGTTTGTCAAGCTTCTTGAATATTTATTTTCATGTCTAAATATAATATTTATATTTGTGTCACCTTTAGGAAGAGTTCATCCGCTATTTCTTTGAATAATTTCTCTGCCACATTCTCTTCTTCTTTTAGTCTCCCACAATACATATGTTGGTCTGCTAGATGCCCCACAGGACCCTTAGAATCTGTTCAGTTTTCATGAATCTTTTTTTTCCTGTTGCTCAGACTCAATAATTTCAATTGCGCCACCTTCAGGTTCACTTATTCTTTCTTCTTCTTGCTCAAATCTGCCTTTGAATCCCAAGGGAATTCTTTTTTTTTTTTTTTTTTTTTTTTGACAAGGTCTTGCTCGGTGGCTCAGGCTAGAGTGCGCTCAGGCTAGAGTGCGGTGGTGCAATCCCAGCTCTCTGCAACCTCCGCCTCCCGGGTTCAAGTGAGTCTCCTGCCTGCCTCAGCCTCCTAAGTAGCTGGAATTACAGGCATGAGCTACCATGCCTGGCTAATCTTTTGTATTTTTAGTAGAGACAGGGTCTCACCATGTTGCCTAGGCTGGTCTCGAACTCCTGAGCTTGGGCAATACGCCCACCTTGGCCTCCCAAAGTGCTGGGATTACAGGCATGAGCCACTGAGCCCAGCTCCTAGTGAATTTTTCTTTTTTCTTTTTCATTTATTTATTTATTTATTTATTTGAGACAGAGTCTCACTCTGTCACCCAGGCTGGAGTGCAGTGATGTGATCTTGGCTCACTGTAACCTCCTGTTTCATATTTCAAAACAATAAAATATTCTCCATGTAAATCTCTGCAAAATTCTTAATAGCTTATCCCTGCACCAGTTAAATAATTTTTCAATAAACACCAAGTAATATATTAATAGGGAAAAAAGGATGACTTTTTTTTTGCCGAAAGCAAGACATTTTTTCTATTAACATGTTATTGTATTGAGAGGCAGAATGTTTTGTTTTCCAGATCATAAGCAAAAGCCATCTTAACAAAGGAACTACATCTTTTTGCAAGTGCTATCAATATTGAGACTGTTCTCTATGCCAAAGTTTCTTAACATTGGCTACATGTACAGGCTGAAAAGACACATGTTGAAAAGAGACATGTGTGGTCCCAGGCCTAGAGATTCTGGTTGAATGATCTGGGGTGTGACTTGGGCTTTGGGATTTCTAAATGTTTCCCAAATAATTCTAATGGGCATAGGAATCTCTGCTCTATGCCTTTTTTTCTCTGATGGCCATGAGCATGCTACTTAACATATGATGCTCAGATTTTTAAATATTTTTCCTTTATGACAGAGCTCATGATTTCTGCATGCACATTTATCCTTATATTATAATTCCAGGCATATTGTCACATGCCATACATTTTATGTGAACAGACAAGGTATTCTTCCATTCTCGCAAGGAAAATTTTGGGTTATTTTTAAGTAGGTCATGGTGGTTCAAGAATCGTTTGGGGATCACTTGCAGATGGAATGACATAGTGGGTTCAGTGTAATTTCTGATCCATGAGGATCCAGAAAGCACTCCCTAACAATTGCTCATTTTTCCACTTAAGGCTGCAACCTGAGCCAAGAAGCAAATACTGGGTCAAGAATAAAAGTAACCTAAGTCGTCTTTTAAGGAGTAGTCTCTCTAGTGCGAAATGGAGGCCAATAGCTGCATCAAGGCAGCGCTTTTCTGCATACACTAATTCTGAAGCTGAATAAAAGGCTTCATTTTCCAGAGCTGTCAGTCTGGTGCCTTTCTCAACAATTAGATTTACTAAAGAATTTTATAGAGAAAAAAGAGAGAGAGAGAGAAATTAAGCAAAATGTCCAGATGTCATCTGTTAAAAATGCTTTATTGAGACAATAAACAAATAACATCAGCAAGTACTAAAATTTTAATTAAAATATGATTTACAATGTTGCTATACACCACTAGAATCTTTCTTATTGATGGAAAATAAGATTGCTTTGCTTGTATCCTTAGGACACTCAAACACCCCATTTGACTTTGTGGGTCTCCCATCCAAGTCTTATAATGTCTTTTCCATGCCCATGAGCATGAACATTTTCTTCAACACTTTAAAACACAATGGCAGTATCAATCGTTCCCTTTCATTGCTGGCTACATCACTAAAGATGTGTATATTATGTTCTCTTGCCTTCTGCTCAGAAAAATCTAAGTATTGCATTTCTGTCAATTCATTGATTGAAGAGCTTCCCCTCAGAATGTTGACAGCTGTTTCAGACATTTATAAAATAACTTGGATAACAGCTGCAAATGGATTGGCTAAAGATTTCGAACCATGTAATTAGCATTCATCAAATGCACACATTTCCATTGAAAAACCTCTTCAACCCAAAAGTTGACTATCAGGAAGCTGATAATTCTTGCTAAGTCTCCAAACAGGACTTGCTAATGCTTAACCCTCCATTAGCTGATTTTCGATGGAGCATATTACTGTATTTACTACTAAATAATTTAATATTAAATGCTGTCTGTAACTAACACTGCTTTAATTTTTGTCCTTTGTCCATCTAGACACTCATCCATGTGAGACTGATATCAGGTAAAAAATTAACATAAATACATATATCACACACAAAAATAAAAAAAGATGATAACTCATCGTGGTGTGTGATGATCTCTTAATGATATAATGCACTGATAAATCCTGTGTACGTGAGCATATGTAATTCCCCAGGTATAAGGTGAAAATAAACCTTGTCACCTAATTAATTACCCTTATGTACATAAAAAATAGTCTTAGTAGAACATGAAAATGTTTATGTATTTTAATCACCACTATATTAAGAAGTGCAATAAAATCCTAGAGGTAAACACCCAAATATCAGTGATTGTTGCTCAGCGTAGCATGAATATAAAAGACTTTTTCTTCTTCCTATATATTGTAAATATATTATTTGAGCATGTAATTCTTATATAATTGAAAAAATAAACTTTATATTAGAGTGCTTTGAGTACCTGAGGGAAGTACAAGCATACCTTCAGAGCCAAGGAAACCACTGGTCTACTTAAACCTCTTGAAAGCATCTTCAGTTTAAAAGGAACTTCCTAAGGGACGAGGTTCCTACAGATAGATAAACAGATCATACACTGTTTGTTGCATAAATATTTCAGTACCTATGAAAAGACTAGTGTCCTACAAAGAATAAAGATACTCAAACATAGACTCACATTTAAAAATACATGATTATATTTGATATTAGAAATATGACTGCAAATCTGAATATCCATGGAGCAAAACTTTAGAGACCTGGAAGAAGGGATACTGCTTTTCAAGACCACCTGTAAGTATTTCCAAATCTGTGCATTTGTTCACCAACTCAGTCTACTAGAAATTTCCTTCCTTACCATCCTATTTAAATCCCTTAGGGTCTGTTTTAAATCTTGCTTCTTGAAAGTGTTTGTGTACATGGGTTGCAGCTCCCACTGTGATGTACAGAGCAGTGTGTGGAGACTTGCATCGTGAACTTTTGCTCCAGAGCTACTGCAGAAATAAACCAGGAAAGCTGAGAGAACCCACAGACCCTCTGAAGGAAGCAGATTGCTCCTGCGGGACTCAGGAGACATCCCAAATACTGTGCTGGTGTCCATGACTGAGAGACCTGCAGATGGTTCATATCACAAGACTATGCAGACAACCCCCAGTACCAGCACAGAGCCTGGTAGACCTGCTGGGTGGCTAGATCCAGAAGAAGGATAACAATCACTACAGCTCAGCTCTCAGGAACACATCCATAGGAGAATGGGGAGAGTACTACATCAAGGGAACAACCTGTGGGACAAAATAATCTGAACAGCAGCCTTGAACCCTAGACCTTCCCTCTGACAGAGCCTACTCAAATGAGAAGGAACCAGAAAAACAATTCTGGTAATGTGACAAAACAAGGTTCTTTAACACCCCCAAAAGAATCACACCATCTCACCAACAATGGATCCAAACCAAGATGAAATCCCCAATTTACCTGAAAAAGAATTCAGAAGGTCAGTTATTCAGCTAAGCAAGGGGGCACCTTGCTTGGAGGTACCATGCTTGCAGGTGAAATCCAATTTAAGGAAATAAAAAAAAAAAAAAGGATACAAGAAATGACAGGAGAAATCTTCAGTGAAATAGATAACATAAATAAAAACAATCAAAACTTCAGAAAATAATGGATGCACTTAGAGAAACGCAAAATGCTCTGGACAGTCTCAGCAATAAAATTGAACAAGTAGAAGAAAGAAGTTCAGAGCTTGAAGACAAGGTTTTTGAATTAACCCAGTCCAACAAAGACAAAGAAAAAAGAATAAGAGAAAATGAACAAAGCCTCCAAGAAGTCTGGGATTATGTTAAACAACTAAACCTTAGAATAATTGGAAAACATATTTTGGGGAATAATTGAGGAAAACTTCCCCAACCTTGCTAGAGACCTAGACATCCAAATACAAGAAGCTCAAAGAACACCTGGGAAATTTATTGCAAAAGATCATCGCCTAGGCACATTGTCATCAGGTTATCTAAGTTAAGATGAAGGAAAGAATCTTAAGAGCTGTGAGTCAAAAGTATGAGAAAATCTATCCGATTAACAGTAGATTTCTCAGCAGAAACCCCACAAGCTAGGAGGGATTAGGGCCCTATCTTCAGCCTCCTCAAACAAAACAATTATCAGCCAATAATTTTGTATCCAGCGAAACTAAGCTTCATAAATGAAGGAAAGATACAGTCTTTTTCAGATAAACAAATGCTGGGAGAACTCACCACTACCAAGCCAGCACTACAAGAACTGCTAAAAGGAGCTCTAAATCTTGAAACAAATCCTGAAAACAGAACCTTTTTAAAGCATAAATCTCACAGGACCTATGAAACAAAAATACAATTAAAGAAAAAAAAAAAACCCACAAGGTAACAAATAGCACAATTAATGGAATAGTACCTCACATCTCAATACTAACATTGAATGTAAATGGCTTAAACGCTCCACTTAAAAGATACAAAATTGCAGAATAGAAAAGAATTCACCAACCAAGTATCTGCTGCCTTCTGGAGACTCATCTAACACATGAGGACTCACATAAACTTAAGGTAAAGGGGTAGAAAAAGACATTCTATGCAAATGGACACTAAAAGTGAGCAGGAGTAGCTATTCTTGTATCAGATAAAAGAAACTTTAAAGCAACAACAGTTTAAAAAGACAAAGAGGGACACTATATAACAATAAAAGGCCTTGTCCAATGGGAAAATATCATAATGCTAAATATATATGCACCTAACACTGGAGCTCCGAAATTTATAAAACAATTACTACTAGACCTAAGAAATGAGATAGCAACACAATAATAGTGGGGGACTTCAATACTCCACTGACAGCATTAGACAGGTCATCAAGACAGAAAGTTAACAAAGAAGCAATGAATTTAAACTACACTTTGGAACAAATGGACTTAACATATTTACAGAACATTCTACCCAACAACCACAGAATCTACATTCTGTTCATCGGTGCATGGAACTTTCTCAAAGATAGACCATATGATAGGCCACAAAATAAGTCTCAATAAATTTAAGAAAATTGAAATTATATCTAGTACTCTTTCAGACCACAGTGCAGTAAAACTAGAAATCAACTCCAAAAGGAACCTTCAAAACCATGCAAATACATGGAAATTAAATAACCTGCTCCTGGCTGGGTATGGTGGCTCATGCCTGTCATTCCAGCACTTTGGGAGGCCAAGGTGATTGGATCACCCGAGATCAGGGATTTGAGACCAGCCTGGCCAACATGGTGAAGCCCCATCTCTACTAAAAATACAAAAATTAGCCAGGTGTGGTGGCCCATGCTTGTAAACCTAGCTACTTGGGAGGCTGAGGCAGGAGAATTGCTTGAACCTGGGAGGCAGGGGTTGCAGTGAGCTGAGATCACACCACTGCACTCCAGCCTGGGTGACAGAGTGAGACTCCATCTCAAAAAATAAAAAATAAATAAACTGCTCCTGAATGATCATTAGGTCTACAATGAAATCAATATGGAAATTAAAAAATTCTTTGAACTGAATGACGATACTGATACAACCTATCAAAACCTATGGGATATGGCAAAGGCAGTGCTAAGGTGAAAGTTCATAGCCCTAAGTACCTGTATAAAAAGTCTGAAAGAGGACAGGTAGACAATCAAAGGTCACACCTCAAGAAAAAAGAGAAACAAGAACAAACAAAACTCAAACCCAGTAGAAGAAAGGAAATAGCTATGATCAGAGCTGAACTAAATGAAATCGGAACAAGAAAAATACACAAGTTAAGTGAAACAAAAAGCTGGTTATTTGAAAAGATAAATAAAATTGATACACCATTAGCAAGATTGACCAACAAAAGAAGAGAGAAAATCCAAATAAGCTCCATTAGAAATGAAATGGGAAATATTACAACTGAACAGAAATACAAAAGATTATTCAAGGCTACTATGAGCACTTTTATGCACATAAACTAGAAAATCTAGAGGAGATGGATAAATTCCCGGAAAGATACAAACCTCCTATATTAAATCAGGAAGAATTAGGTACCCTGAACAGGTCAATAACAAGCAGCAAGATTGAAATGGTAATAAAAAAAAATACCAAGAAAAAAAAAATCCAGGACCAGATGGATTCACAGCTAAATTCTACCAGACATTCAAAGAAGAATTGGTTCCAATCCTGCTGACACTATTCCACAAGATAGAGAAAGCAGGAATCCTTTCTAAATCATTCTATAAATCCCAGTATCACCCTAATACCAAAACCAGGCAAAGACATAACCATAAAGGAAAACTATAGGCCAATATCCCTGATAAATATAGATGCAAAAACCCTTAACAAAATACTAGCTAACCAAATCCAACAATATATAAAAAAGATAATCCACCATGATCAAGTGGGTTTCATACCAGGAATGCAGGGATAGTTTAACATATGCAAGTCAACAAATGTGATACACCACATAAACAATTGAAAATGAAAATCACATGTTTGTGTCCATAGATGCAGAAAAAGCATTTGACAAAATCCAGCATCTCTTTATGATTAAAACTCTCAGCAAAATTGGCATACAAGGGACATACCTCTATGTAATTAAAGTCATTTATGACAAACCACAGCCAACATAATACTGAATGGGGAAAAGTTGAAAGCATTCCCTCTGAGAACCGGAACAAGAAAAGAATGCCCACTCTCACCACTTATATTCAACTTAGTACTGGAAGTACTAGCCAGAGTAGTCAGACAAGAGAAAGAAATAAAGGACATCCAAACTGGTAAAGAGGCAGTTAAACTGATTCTGTTTGCTGATAATATGATTGTATACCTAGAAAACCCTAGACTCCTCCAAAAAGCTCCTAGGTCTGATAAAAGAATTTTGCAAAGTTTCAGGATACAAAATTAACATACACACACACACACACACACACACAAAACAAACAAAATTAATGTCCACAAATCAGTAGCTCTCCTATACACCAACAGTGACCACGCTGAGAATCAAATCAAGAACTCAACTCCTTTTACAATAGCGGCAAAAATATTAAAATACTTAGAAATATACCTAACCAAGGAGGTGAAAGACCTCCACAAGGAAAACTACAAAACAGTGCTGAAAGAAATCACAGATGACACAATGGAAACACATCCCATGCTCATGGATGGGTAGAATCAATATTGTGAAAATGACCATACTGCCAAAAGAAATCTACAAATTCAATGCAATTCCCATCAAAATTCCACCCTCATTCTTCACAGAGCTGGAAAAACAATCCTAAAATTGATATGAAACCAAAATAGAGCCCTCATAGCCAGAGCAAAACTAACCAAAAGGAAAAAAACCTGGAGGCATCACATTACCTGATTTCAAACTATACTATAAGGCCATAGTCACCAAAACAGCATGGTACTGGTATAAAAATAGGCACATAGACCAATGGAACAGAATAGAGAACCCAGAAATAAACCCAAATACTTACAGCCAGCTGATCTTCGACAAAGCAAGCAAAAACATAAAGTGGGGAAAGGACACCCTATTCAACAAATGGTGCTGAGATAATTGGCAAACCACATATAGAAGAATGAAACTGGATCCTCATCTCTCACCTTATACGAAAATCAACTCAAGATGGATTAAGGACTTAAATCTAAGACCGGAAACTATAAAAATTCTAGAAGATAACATCGAAAAAACCCTTCTAGATGTTGACTTAGGCAAGGATTTCATGACCAATAACCCAAAAGCAAATGAAATAAAAACAAAGTTAAATAGCTGGAACTTAATAAACTAAAGAGCTTTTGCACAGCAAAAGGAACAGTCAGCAGAGTAAACAGACAACCCACAGAGTGGGAGAAAATCTTCACAAACTATACATCTAACAAAGGAGTAATATCCAGAATCTACAATGAACTCAAACAAATTAGCAAGAAAAAAAAAAAAGCAAACAATCACATCAAAACACACGCTAAGGACATGAATAGACAATTCTCAAAAGAAGATATACAAATGGCAAACAAACATGAAAAGATGCTCAACATCACTAATGATCAGGGAAAGGCAAATCAAAAACACAATGCAATACCACCTTATGCCTGCAAGAATAGCCATAATCAAAAAATAAAAAAAAATAGATGTTGGTGAGGATCCAGTGAAAAGGAACACATTTACACTGCTGGTGGGAATATGAACTAGTACAACCACTCTGAAAAACAGTGTGGAGATTCATTAAAGAACTAAAAGTAAAACTACCATTGGTTCCAGCAATCCCACTACTGGTTGTCTATCCAGAGGAAAAGAAGTCATTATATGAAAAAGATACTTGCTCACTCATGTATACAGCAGCACAATTTACAATTGTAAAAATGTGGAACCTACCCAAATGCCCATCAATCAACAAGGGGATAAAGAAACTGTGGTATATACATATGATGGAATACTACTCAGCCATAAAAAGGTATGAATTATGTCATTCACAGCAACCTGGATGAAATTGGAGACTGTTATTCTAAGTGAAATAACTCAGGAGTGGAAAACCAAACATCATATGTTCTCACTCATAAGAGAGAGCTAAGTTATGAGGATGCAGACATAAGAATGACACAATGGACTCTAGGGAGAAAAGACTACAAATTGGATTCAGTGTATACTGCTCAGGAGAAGGGTGGGCCAAAATCTCACAAATCACCACTGAAGAACTTACTGATGTAACCAAATACCACCTGTTCCCCAAAACCCCATGAAAATTAAAAAAAAAAAAAATTTAATCTTGCATCTTCCCTTCCTCTAGTTCTCAGAGGAGGTGTCCCTTCTCCTCCTTGGACTGATCTCTTTTCTTCGAATTTCTCTAATACACTTATTGGGCTCTGGCTTCCTCCAGTCTTCCAGACCACAAGTACCTCTCTCACAGAGTTGCTGTCCTGCAGGGCGTGAAGTTTTCACAGGCAGAAATAATCTCCTTCGTTATCCCTGACAATGAGCTATAATATTTTTCATTTTTGTGTGTGACACATGTATTTATTTTCATTTTTACCTGACGTTAGTGACTAATTCATAGTTCTTTTTTTATAACTTAATTGAGGTATAATTGACATAAACTTATATGCAATACACCTGTGAAACCCTCACCACCATTATGATAATGAATATGTCCACCATGCCTCCAAATTTCCTCATACCCCTTTGTAGTTCCCTCCATCCAGCCCTGGTCCCAGGCAATCACTGAGCTGCTTTCTCTCACTGTGGATTAGTTTGCCTTTTCTAGAATTTTGTATAAATGAAATTATGTGGTACATACTCATTTTTGGTGGTGGCAGGGAGGGTATCTGGTTGCTTTAGCTTGATAATTATTTCAAAATTAATCCGTATACTTTTGTATCAATAGTTTATTTGTTTTTATTACTGAGTAGTATTACTTGGCATGGATTAATCACATTTGGTTTATCCATTTAATAGTTAATGGGCACTTGGGTTGTTCCCAGCTTGGGGTTATTATCAATAAAGCTACTAAGAACATTTGTGTACAAGTTTTTGTGTAGACACGAGCTTTCATTACTCCTAATTCGATAAGTACCCACAAGTGGAATAGCTGGGTCATATGGCAAATGTATGTTTAACTTTTTAAGAAATTGTCAAACTGTTTTCCAAAGTAGTTGTGACATTTTACACTCCTAACAGCAGTGTGTGAGAGTTGCCCTAGATCCTTGTTAACACTTGATGTAGTCAATCTTTTCACTTTTAGCCATTCTAGTGAGTGTGTAGGGGTATCTTATTGTTTTAATTAGTAATTCCCTAATAACTAACGATGTTGAACATCCTTTCATGTGCTTATTTACCATCTGTGTACCTTATTTGGCTAAGTATCTGTTTAAATCTTTTGCCCATTAAAAAATGGTTTGTCTTCTTATTTCTGAGTCGTAAGTTTTTTATGTATTTCATATAGAAGTTCTTTGTAAGACATTTTTTTCAAATAATTTCTTCTAGTATGTGGCTTGCCTTTTAATTTTCTTAACATTGTCTTTTGCAGGGGAAAAGTTTTAAATTTTGATGAAATCCACTTGTTCTCATTTTTCTTTTTATAGTTTATACATTCTGTGTCATATTTACAAATTCTAGCTGGGTCTGGTGACATGTGCCTGTAGTCTGCAGCTACCTGGGAGGCAGAGTGGGGAGGATCACTTGAGCCCAGGAGTTCAAGTCCAGCCTAGGCAACACAGCAAGACCCCATATCTAAAAAAAAGAAAGAAGGGAAATGCAACAACAAAAAGAACTCTTTGCTGAATCCAAGGTTACTATGATTTTGTTTTGTATTCTATTTTGGATGTTTTTAAGTTTTTGCTCTTATATTTATATATATGATCCATTTCAAGTTAATTTGTTTCCTCCCTTGACTGCTCAGCAGAATCCAGCTAATTAATTATATGATGGGAATGTGAAGAAAAGGTTATTTTTTGTGTACGGCTATCCAATTGCTCTAACAACTATTTGGCGAATAGATTGTCCTTTTCCTACTGAATTAACTTAGCACTATTGTTGAAAATAAATTTACCATACATATGTTAGTCTATGTTCTAGAATCTATCCCATTGATCAGTTTATTCAGTTTTACACCAATACCACACTGTCTTGATTATTGTAGCTTTATTGTAAAGCTTACATACAGATATTTGAGTTAGTCATCTTTGTTATTCTTTTTCAGCATCATTTTGATTCTTCTAGGTCCCATGCACCTCCATATAAAGTTTAAAATGAGCTTTTTCAATTTCTATAAAAAAAGGCAGTTGAATTTTGCCTGGAATTTCACTGATTTTGTATACCAGTTAGAAGACTCTATATTTTAACAATATTAACTCTTATCTATGAGCAAGGTATATTTTCTCATTTATTTATGTATTCTTTCATTTTTATCAGCAATGCTTTGTAGTGTTAAGTACACTGGCCTTGGAAATATTTTGTCAAATTATTCCCAACTATTTTATATATATTTTTGTTGTTGTTGTTGTTGTTTTTTGTGAGACGAGTCTTGCTGTCGCCCAGGCTGGAGTGCAGTGGCACAATCTCGGCTCACTGCAAGCTCTGCCTCCCGGGTTCACACCATTCTCCTGCCTCATCCTCCTGAGTAGCTGAGACTACAGGCACCCACCACCACACCCAGCTAATTTTTTGTATTTTTAGTAGAGACGGGGTTTCACGTTTCATTGTGTTAGCCAGGATGGTCTCAAGTCTCCCGACCTCATGATCCACCCACCTTGGCCTCCCGTATTTTATATTTTTTATGCTATTATAAATGGTATTTCTTTTTTAAATTTCAATTTATGATTGTTCATTGCTATTATGTAGAAATACAACTGATTTTTGTTTATTGATCTTGTATGGTGCAGTCTTGCTGAACTTACATATTAATTCTAGAAGGCATTTTGTAGATTCCACATGCTTAGCTATATGTCTGATCATGCCATCTGACAATAAAAACAATTTTAATTCTTTCTTTGAAATATAGATGTCTTTTTTTTCTTTACTTATCACATCAGTTAGAACCTCCACTATGTTGTTAAATAGAAGATAGTGAGCAGTCTCGCCTTGCTTACGATATTATAGTGAAAGCATTCAATCTTTCATAATGTTAGCTGGAGACTTTTCAAAGACTTATTGTATCAGTCTGAGAACATTTCCTTCTATTTTTAGTTTGTAATTTATCTGAAATAGATGTTGGATTCTTTCATTGCTTTTCCTGAATCTGTGGAGATGTTAATATAGTTTTCCTTTCTAGATGGATAATTTGGTGAATTATTGGTTGATTTTAATGTTCAACCAATCTTGCTTTCTTGGAATGAGCTCTAGTTGAGAGAGAGAGAGAAAGAGAGAGAGAGGGAAAGAGAGAGAGTTCAATTTGATTTTCTAAAAATTTATAAAGAATTTTATAATTCTTTGGATATAATGTTCATAATGATCATAATGGATATATTGTTCTTTAGGGGTTTTCTTTTTTCAATGTCTTTGGTTGGTTTTGGTATTTGGGTGATTCTGGCTTCATAGAATGATTTAAGAAGTAATCATTTCTCTTCAAGTTTTTGGAAGAATTTGTTTAGATTTGGTGAATTTTGTCCTTAAATGTTTGGGATATTACCATTGAAGCCCTGTGGGTCTGGAGTTTTAACTACGAATGTAATTTATTTAATAGATAAAGAAATATTCAGATTATCTCCCCCCCCCTTTTTTTTTTTTGCAGGGATGTCCAAGGGACAGAATATAGTTATGGGTTCTTAGTTTCTGTTTCTGGTTCAGCCAGTGAAGCCCCTTCCTCATCCCTGTTTTCCACTTATCACTACAGGCAGAAACTAAAAACCATGGCTTCAGGCTGCTAAAAGCCTAAAATAAAACAAAACAGAAAAACAACAACTACAAAAATAAGGTGGGTTGGACAAGCTTGTAAATCTAGAGTGAGTTTTTGTAGTTTATGTCTTTCAAAAATCACTCTGTTTTCTAGAAGTTAGTGAATTTATTGGCTCAAAGTTTAAATTGAAGGCAATGGCAAAAACCACGACTACTTTTGCACCAACCTAATATCATTCCCTACCTTTAGGGTCTGTAATAATTGTCCCCTTTCTCCTTTCTGATACTGATTTTTTTTGTGTTCTCTTTTTTGTTCTGATCGGCTTAGCTAGTGATTTATCAATTTTATTGATTTTCTGAAAGAAATAACTTCGCTCTCAGGGTTGTGTATTGGTTCTACTTTGCATTGTAGTGTCTAGTTGCATGGCAACTGATGAATCTGTTTCCAGAGTTAGAGGGTTGGGGAAGTTAGTGGGCTCTCTTCTCTCTCAGAGGTACCAGTAAGGTTTTTGCATCTCAGTTTCTGACGGTATCCCTCTCATTATTTTGTGTGTCTTCTTTTGAAGAACTTGGAACAAATTCTTTTTGAGCTGGGTCTAAAAGAAATATGAGTGGTATTACACACAAAAAAAACTTAGTCCACACAAGATCTCCCTCATTTGTGACATCAATTGCAAATTTAAAAGGGTCCCTAAAAGCACTCTCAAGTTCAATAATTTCTTAAGAGATTCACAAAACTCACTAAAAGGCTGTTATACTCATGGTTACAGTTTATTACAGGGAAGGGGTATAGATAAAAATCAGCCAGGAAGAAGCACTTCAGGCAGAATCCAGGAGGAAGTGGAGCTTCTGTTGTCTTCTCTGTGTGTAGTCAGGTTGCATTCATCCTCCACCATCAATGTGTGATAACGTTCATAGAGGATTGCCAACCATGAACACTCACCCAAGCTTCAGTGTCCAGAGTTCTTCTTGGGTCTTCATCACATAGACATTATGGATTGATTGAGTGCTTGACCTCAGTCTTAAGGCCAACTGACACAGTGTGACTGCAATCCAGAGGGACAGAGGTAAATATTTGAGAAAAGGGGTAGAATAGAGGGATGTTGGTTAAGTGGGGGAACTCTGGATACTTCTTGGGATATAGAGACTGATTAGAGCCTACGGTGGCAGATACAAAAAGTCTAACAATAAGAACAGCTAACAAGCAATTTTTAAAGTTTTGTTACGTGGTATGCATGGCAACTCTTTACTATAACCATGGTCTTTATAAAAGCTTAAATTCTCACTGTTATGGGCTGAGTTGCACTCTCCTCAAATTTGTACTGAACAAACATCCTAGCTCCCAGTATCTCAGAATTTGACTGTATTTGGAGACAGGGTCTTTAAAGAGGTAGTTGATTAAAATAGGGTCATGAGAGTGGGCTACAGTTCAATATGACTGGTGTCCTTATAAGAAGAGGAGATTAGGACATGGATATGCACAGCAGGGCAAGCACATGAAGATACAGGGAGAAGGTGGCTGTCTGCAAGCCAAGGAGAGAAGCCTCCAGAGAAACCCACCCTGCTGACACTTTGATGATGGACTTCCATTCTTCAGAATTGTGAGGAAATAATTTTCTGCTGCTTAAACCACTCAGTCTGTGGTGCTTTGTTAGGGTAGCCCAAGCCAACTAAGACACTCACCAAAATGTAGTATAAGTAGTTTAGGAAGTGTGTAAATCAGTGCACAGCTTACATGAATAAATCAGAGTAGACCAAGTATGGACCAGAGGCAACTCAGGCCAAAGCAGAAGTCTAGAAATCTATTTTAAGAAATCTCAAAATCTTTACAAAGTTTGAGGAGAGATTTGGACACTCACAGGAATATTAGGTCAACGTTACCCAGATCCAGCTGACCACAGGCCTTAGCTATACTTAATCACCTAGGGGAGTCAGATTCATCTTGGCAAGTGCTTATTTAGATTAGGTATTGGCAAACTAAGGCCTGTGTGCCTCATCCTGCTCACTGCCTTTTGTAAATAAAATGTTGCTGGCACACAGCCCTGCCCATTTGTTTACATATCATCTATGCTGCTTTCTTGCTGTAATGGCAGAGCTGAATAATTGCGACAGAGGCCATATGGCTTGCAAAATCTAAAACAGTTACTAAACGTAACAGAAAAAGTTTGAAAGTTTGAAATGAAGTGAATATTACAATAAAGTGCTCCTTCCTTTCAAGCACATGATGAGTTTGCTGATGTTCAGGCACCTGGAGTTCAGGGTAGTGTTATATACTTACAATGAAACTGTGAGAGTAGTGGGGGTAACCCCAAGGGTCAGTGGCCTGGGGAAATCAGAAGAGATGTACTTGGGAAACTTATGTTGGATTTGACAATGAAAAAGCATCAAGTCATGCTAATGGAGATGAAAGGCTGAGTAAAAGGCAGGGGAGGGGGAGGTCTGAGAACCTGGAAGGAAGGGAGGCATATTTATCAGAGGGTTCATACAGGAAGAACCCAAGGTGCAGGAGGCATCCTGGAGAGAATGGTTTTGTTCTAGAGGTGGAAGTACTTTGTGACCCAGGTGTCAGCTGGAATGAAGTTTTCCAGGCCATGGCTATCCAGATGGGCTTGGCTCAAAACTTTGTGGAAGTCTAACCTTCTCTCCCTCCCAAGATTTCTACAAACGCTGGACTTTCATCCTTTCCGTTGTCTCTGCCTCCAGCTTCCTCATTTTGGTGAGACTGCCTCTAGTCCAGATACATCAACCTACATGTTACACTTAACCCCTTCCATGAATTTTGTGCACACACAAACACAAACACACATGCACACACACACTCTTACACATACTCATAGAAAGTATTCAGGGGCACAAAATATTTTACTATCAGTTTCTGAGGTTTGTGGGAGCATGAGAAAGTAGTTTATGTTGTAGCGATATAAATCACCTTAAATTAAGTTTTGCATTTTTTTTTATCCTTAAATCTCCTTTGGCTACTTCACCACTGGGAAATTTCTTGTGGCTGTATCTCACCACATAAAGTCTCCAGCCTCAGACCTTCTCACTCTCCAAAACTACCTTCTCTCCCCATTTCTTTCTTCTGTTTAATCTACCTGTATCTCAGAAGCAAGAAGAAATTCCTCCCCATGTTTTATACAGACCCATTTAGCCAGCCTCTTTGGGTCTCTTTAAAGTTTCACTGCTGTGCCGGGTGCAGTGGCTCATGTCTGTAATTGTAGCACTTTGGGAGGTGGGGGCATGAGGACCATCTGAGCCCAGGAGTTCAAGACCAGTCTGGGCAACATAGTGAGACCCCTGTCTCTACAAAAAAATTTAAAAAATTAACTGGGTGTTATGGCACTTGCTTGTAAACTGAGCTACTCAAGGGGGCTGAGGTGTGAGGGTTGGTTGAGGCTGGGAGGTTGTGGCTGTAGTGAGCCATGAATGCACCAGTATACTCCAGCCTGGGCAGTTGAGCCAGATCTTGCTTAAAACAAAAACAAAAACAACCAACCAAACAAAAAAACAAGTCTTACTGATGTCTTCTTGGTGCCAATAATACTGTTGAGAAGCCTGATGTCTTTTGGTCTATTGTATATAATTTGCTTTTTCTCTCTGAAAGTTTTAGGAATTTTAAGTCATTATGAATTTTTTGCAAGTGCTTTCTCCTCTCTGTTTGCTTTCCCCTCTTCTTTTGGCACTCCTATTACCTGGATGTCGACTTATTATTATTTCCGATGCTTTCTGGGAAGATTCGTTGACCTGCTCTTCTGCTCATGAAATCTTCCTTCTGTGGAATCCATTCTGATGTGCGTACCATCAACCCAAGTTCTTTATTTCATTAATTACAGTTTGTAATCAGTATTTCTACTTGTTTTCTTTCCTTCTTTTTTTTAGAGACTGGGTCTCTCTCTGTTTCTCAGGCAGGAGTGCAGTGGTGTGATCATAGCTCACGGTAGCCTCAGATCCCTGGACTCAAGCAATCCTCCTTCTTCAGCCTCCTAAGTAGCTGCAACTATAGGCACTGCCACTGTGACTGGCTAACTTTTTAAACCTTTTGCAGAGATGAGGTCTTCCTATGTTGCCCAGGCTTGTCTCAAACTCTTGGCCTCAAGCAAGCCTCACACTTCAGCATCCCAAAATGTTGGGAAACCACTTTACCCGGCTGGGTTTTTTAAATATATATATATTTGCATAGTATTAAGTAGAACATAGTAAACTATTTCCAGGAATAAAGGAAACATGAAAGACTTCAGAGAGAAGAGTTCAAAGACCTGAGGTTGAAAGAGTTCACAGGGTAGATAATAAAATCTTACATTTAAATACAGTATAGTAAAATTGAAGAAACTCAAAGACAAAGGAAAAAGTTATTTACCAGTTCTGTTCTATTTCTTTTAAATGTTCACGATCTGTATATTCATTTGGGAGAGTTGTTCAGTGTACTTTCTTTGCTTTATTCTCAAAAGAGTGTAAATAATCTACAGATAGTAGCCATTGTAGACCTGTTCTTTATTTAGTGGTAATCTCTTGGGTGGTTTGTGAAAGTGGTACTCTCTGGGTGGTTTGTGATGTTGGCATTGTTTTGAGTTAGATATTCTTTATCATGTCCAGGAGATAGAAGCCTGTTTTTGGTTTTATAAGACTTTTTATTTTTCATTATAATTAGATGTTAATTTTAAACATATACTTTCTAAAGCAAAGAAAGCCTGCATATTGTAAATTAATACTGTTTGAAAGTACGATTGGTACTCATTGCTTATGATGAAAAACTGTTAACCTATACTCTCCAGTTTATTAGTAAATATATGTCTTAAATTCTCTTATAATAAAAGACCAAGCCTCTTAGTCTGTCACTTCCCTTTAAGCCTAATTGAAATTTGATAGTTCTCATGTTTATTTGTTAAAAGTAATGAAAATAAAAATCCCTAGTAAGCCTCAGTCTAATGCAATGTTTTAAACAACCCATTTAGGCTTTCTGCCTGTCTGCCCTTATTCTTCCTGACTCTGTTTTTTTCTTGCTGTTTTCTAGCAATGCTGCAGGCTCACTTGCCTACCTTTCTACCTTCAGCCTTTGCTATGCTATGGCCCCTATCTTTTGTTGGATGGCAATGGGCTCAAAGTTGGAGTTCTTTCAAGTGCTTGTAGCTTGCCAGTTTTGTGCCCAGGAAAGGGCCTCTGTGACTTTGGATGTCTGTTTGTTGAATACAGAGTTCAATGTGTACACATTAGTTCAATTCTATTAATTATATCATTTAGGTGTTTTAAAAAATTCTTTACATAGATTTTGGAATATAGAACATATATTTAGTCTCTGCTTCATATCTTTTAACCCCTGTTTAATGTTTTCTCTTCTTTATGCCTCTGTACTCCATTCTATACCATTTATAAAAATACATACAAATGTAAAATACATACATATAACTCACTGAGCTTCTTTAAGATGACCATTTGGAATTATTTGTCAGGCAGTTTATAAATCTCTATTTCTTTAGGTTTGGTTACTTGTGCTTTATTTTGTTCCTTTGGTGGTGTCATATTTCCCTAATGGTTTGTGATCCTTGTGGCTATGCATTGGTATCTGCACATTTGAAGAAGTAGACACTTATTCTAGTCTTTACATACTGGCTTAGGCAGGGAAAGCCCTTCATCAGAGATTCACATAAGCTGTTTACTGTGATCCATCAGCAGGCTTGCCACTGGAGTCCTTGGGCAGGCTGGCCCAGTGTCAGGGTCAGCAGGTGTGTGGACAGGACATGGCATCTGGGTCTGCAGGGTTGAGCCTGGAGCCTGGGTCCATTGGGGTGGGCTTTGAACTTGGGTCTGATGGGATGTGCCTGGATAAGAGGGCTATACAGGTAGGTGTTGGGCCTAAGACTATCAGGGCAGACCTGGAGCCCATATCTGCAGGGACTAGCCTGATTTTGGGGTCCATGGGGCAGCCTAGTGCTGGGGTGGGCCTTAGTCCTTGGTTTGTGGAGGTCAGTCTACAGCCTGGATCTACAAGTATGTTATTGGAGCTTTGGTCCATGAGGACTGGCCTGGTGCTGGGCTCTATTGGAATGGGCTTAGACCCTGGACCCAGGACCCACTGGAGCCTCGGACTAGCCTGGTGTTGGGGCAAGTATGAAGTCTAGGTCTGCAGGGGCTGGTTTGGATTTGGGTCCACAGGTATTAGACTGGTGCCTAGAGTTAAGGGGGCTGGCCTGGAGCCTGGGGCAATTAACAACAACAATTATTGTTCCAGATTAACACATAATTGACAACAATCATTATTATTCCAGATGAAGTTTAGAATCAATTAAATTCCTTCAAAATTCCTTTGACATTCTCATTGAAAAAACACCATGTTTATCCATTGCTTTTGGGAGATCGACTTCTTTATGCAATTTGAGCCTTCCTATCTAGGAGAATAGTATTTTCCTCATTCATTTGGGGCCTCATTTTATGCTTGGTTGTACATTTGCATAGTTTTCTTTATACCTTTACATACCATTTTCTGGTTGATTTTTTTTTTTTTTTTTTTTTTTTGAGACAGAGTCTTGCGCTGTTGCCCAGGCTGGAGTGCAGTGGCATGATCTCTACTTACCATAACCTCCGCCTCCTGGTATAGGTTAATCAAGTGATTCTCCTGCCTCAGCCTCCTGAGTAGCTGGGATTACAGGCATGCACCACCATGCCCGGTTAATTTTTTTTATTTTTAGTAGAGACAGGATTTCACCATGTTGGCCAGGCTGGTCTCGAACTCTTGACCTCAGGTGATCCGCCTGCCTCAGCCTCCCAAAGTGTTGGGATTACAGGCATAAGCCACCATGCCTGGCAGTTGAATTTTTTTAGTTGCCATTTTTGTGAATGAGGTTTTATTTTTTATTTCATTTCTAACTAGTTACGAGTAGTTGGAAAGAAAAAATACTAATTTGTAAATATTTATGGAGTTTTAAAAGTGATCACTCTTGAATTTTTGCAGTTTCGATCATATCTTAGGTAAATGCTGTCTTTTCTTCAATTTTTTCCTCATTTATTTGTTGTATTTACTCCATTCTATAGACTATACAAAGTAGTACTTAATAATACAAATAGTAAGCATACTTATCTTGTTCCTGGTTTTAGTCAGAATGCTTTTAAACGTTGTGAATTTAACACAAAGTTTACTACTAATTTCTGATAAATAGTGTTTAAAATGTTTAAGAAATATTCTTTTATTTTTATTTTACCAAACATTTTTATAATGGAAAAAGAATTCTATTAAATATTTTATATCTATTGAAAAAACTCAATCACCACCAGCCATTTGGCTTTTAGTTTTGATTTATCAATGTAACATACTATGTTTCCACTTTTTGAATGCTGAAGCACCTTGTTAAGGCAAGAAGGCATCCGATTTAGTTATTTTATACCATTTTAAAATATACTGCTTCATTGTGTATGCTAGTTTTTTAAAGAATTTTGGTTATTTATTATTATTCGTTAGTTACTTATTCTTAGAAATTTGGTCATTTTGTATCACAGGACATAAACAAGTAACTAAAACAAGGCTCCAGTAAAGATGAAATATATCATCCTGCATAAGCAAAAAGTCCCAAAGTGCAATTCCAGAGAAACTGTGAAGAAGTTGAAACTATGTTCTTTTGCTTAAATGTGACTGGTCCTTTTTGCCAGAAAATTCAAAAACAATTTTTTTATTTCTTTTTAGGTTCAGTGATTCCACTAGGATATGTCTCTTTGTTGATAATCTCCTTTTAGTTTTTTGAGGGATGTTGTATAACTCTTAAACCTGTAGATTTCATTGACTTTTTAAAAAGTGTTAAAGTTTTTCTTGAATTATATTATTTGATTTCTTTCCTTTTTTTTTTTTTTTTTTTGAGGTAGAATCTCACTCTGTCACCCAGGCTGGAGTGCAGTGGCATGATCTTGGCTCACTGAAACCTCTGTCTCCTCGGTTCAAGTGATTCTCCTGCCTCTACCTCCTGAGTAGCTGGGACTACAGGCATGGGTACCACGATTGGCTAATTTTTGTATTTTTAGTGGAGATGGGGTTTCACCATGTTGACCAGGTTGTTCTTGAACTCCTGACCTCAAGTGATCCACCTCCCTCAGCCTCCCAAAGTGCTGAGATTACAGGTGTGAGCCACGATGCCCGGCCTTTCCCCCATTTTTTTTCAGTAACATGAAATCTATCATTTTTATCTGATTATTTTATCTCCTTGTTAATTTCCATCTCATTTTACTCCCCTTCTACAGTCTTATTGTCTATTCTCTGTATTTGAAGCAGTGTTTAATCTCCTTAGTGCTGCTTTCAATTTTGTTTTCATTTATTTTCCCTCCACTTAATTTCTGACAACTGCCAGCTCATATTGTCTCTTCTTCTTGAACTTGTATTACTTTTCTTTGCCTTTTCATATTATGATAAAAATGCAATTTTTATTATATAATCACGAATTTAAAAATGTTTAGTTACAGTTTTCGTCTGCTCTGCAGCGACATTTTTCTGCTTCATGGTTCTTCATCTCCTGCTTAATCTTCCCATCCATTCCACGTTTATTTGCTAATTTCAGATAGATTCTTAAGTTATTCTTTCCTCATCTAGGACATAGCATGTACCTCCATATGATTTATATCACATTCCCTTTGGACTTTTGTTCTCCTTTAAAGAAGATGAGCTCTTCCTGGACCAGTTATCTATAGGAGGTACACGGCAGGGAGCAGGCAGGGTCATGCTCCAGGTTGGCAAGAATTCCTGCAACAGAGAGGCTTGTGCAGACAGCGATATAATGGGCTCTAGAGACTCAGAAGGAGGAGGCCACAGGGGAGCCAGGGATAGAAAACAACACATTAGGTGCAATGTGCACTACTCAGGTGATGGGCGCACTAAAATCTCAGAACTTACCACTATATAATTCATTTATGTAACCAAAAACCCATATATAGCTTTTTTCAATGCCAAACGCTATTGAAATAAAAATGAAAATAAAAAACAAAAAGCACCAACAAAAAACAGAGAGCTTTGTGTGGTGTTCTCTTATATGTGACCTCTCCCTGGACAATGAACATAAGTACTGCAGCTGGTTCATAGGGCTGAGCCTCCTTCCTTCCCTCCCACTTCGTTAGGGCACATCCTGCTGCACTTGTTGTCTGCCTGTGTGATGGTCTATCCAGCATCACCCTTCCTGCTTCTGGAAGCTTCCCATCAGTCCACATCCAGGGAAATTCCATCAACCAGCCCTCAGGCACTATTAACTTTGCCCTTCAGGGTGTGTTTCTTCCTTCTGAGAATGGTGATTTTCATATTAGAGTCCACTTGGGAAAACAGAACTCCACCAGTTATTTTAGCACAGCAAATTTAATATAATAAATTGATTAAACAGATTTTGGGGGCAAAGCAAAAGTAAAAAGTGATCACCAAGTTAACCCAGAGATAGTAACTGCAGGAGGCAGCTAATACTTCTAGTACTGAAGGAACAAAGAGGAAAGCTTGGGGTTATTAGAACCTGCGTTCTCTTGTTCAAAGCAGGTCATGAGGCATCCCAGATTTAAATGGTGGGGAAATGAGAAAAGCTACAAATAATTTGTGCCTACTTCTAGTAACTGGCCATGATGCTTTGAACAGGGCATAAGCCAGGAACAGGAAATAGGGGATTAGCAATCACCATGTCAGTCTATAAGAGAGAGCATTAACATCACTTCTTTGACCACCTACACCCATGCAGAGTAAGAATGTTCGGAGAATGAGACACTGCTACTTTGGAGCAGAGGAGTGAGACTAGAAAGATGGGCAATTAAGGCCATTTATATCTTTTCTTTTTGTCAACAATATGAAATAAATCGGTCTTTTAAATTTCCTTTTATAAGTACCATATTCTAGGACTGTTTAACTTGGCTTCAGGGGAACTGAAATAGGCTTTCTGTAAATAACCCAATCTGTTACTGAGGCCATTTTGCAGTAGTGAACACAATGAAGTTCAAGTTCAACTGCAGATACTGTGTACAGATGCTGCATAATGCTCCATGTTTATCTGACACTCAGTGTGGGTAGGGGAGATGTGTGTGTATGATCATTATCGTCTCCCATCCAGGTTCTTTTCGTGAAGTTATTGCACTTAAGAGTTGTTTTTTTGTTTGTTTGTTTGTTTGTTTGTTTGAGATGGAGTCTCGCTCTGTTGCCCAGGCTGGAGTGCAGTTACGCCATTCTCCTGCCTCAGCCTCCCGAGTAGCTGAGGTGCCTGCCACCTCGCCTGTCTAGTTTTTTGTTTTTTGTTTTTCTTTGTATTTTTTAGTAGCGACGGGGTTTCACCGTGTTAGCCAGGATGGTCTCGATCTCCTGACCTTGTGATCCGCCCATCTTGACCTCCCAAAGTGCTGGGATTACAGGCTTGAGCCACTGCGCCCAGCCCGCACTTAAGAGTTTAAGAAGATATTTGAGATGTTCTTGACTTTGCAGTAAGCAACTCTTTGAAAAGACAAGTTCAAAATGTAGTGAAATAAACTCAAGCTAATTTTCATGGGTACAAGTGAAGGTTCAATGCAAAACAATAAGTTTGACAAAGATTTCGGGGCAAAATTGAAATTAGCCTAACTAGGACTGTTTATGTTGAAATGTTTTCAAAGTTTCAATGCATAAACATGTCCGCTGAAAATGATACATTTCTACCCATATTTATCCACCCACTCAGATGGAAGAGAAAGTATATTTTTATAACTTTAAAACATCAGTTATTTTTCTCAGGCAAATGCATCGGTGGGATTTTCAAGGCATTTCCCAATGTTACACCTGCATACTGGAGAATGGAATGAGCCTCTTTGTGTTTCAGGAAGGGGGAAAACACCAATCACTGAATACCTCTCGGCTCTTGCACAATTACGCTATTTAGTATGATATATATTTAAATTATAGATGCAAGCCAGCATTTAGGTGTGTAGCTAATATATATTCCTAACATTACTGCTGAAATAGCAATATGATGTGATATAAGTTGGTGATGGAAACTTGACCCATCCAGTTTAGATTTCGGTAATTTGCTGAGTATTGTCTGTGTCTGTATCTCTGAGTATAGGACAGAATTGTGCAAATTCTTGAGAACTATATAACAAGGACACTTGCTGTTTTGGCCACAACATAGTAACATTTCATAATGATCTCAGAAGGGACCTGTTCAAATATCCACAATCTTACCAGCTGAGTTGAGAAAGTATTTGAACATCTCCTCTTGCTGGCCACTGTTTCTGGGGCTTCTTTTGAGCTTTCTCAATATTCTTCAGACAGAACAGAATGCATTCAATGCTGCAGACTTCTGAATTACCTTTATCCATTTCTTTTAAGTAACATCATATTCTTGAGATGCACAATACTTATTTTTCCCAGGAATATTTTTGTGTATAGTAAACATAAAGCTACGTATTTGTGGGCCTTTTTTCGTAAGGTATCAAGGTGCAAAGGAAAAAAACATGGGCATTGCTGTCAGATGACAACAGTTTGGTAACGGCCACTGTTTAGTTCCAAACCTCTGTGAACCTATCTCTGTGTGTATAGGACAATAGTCCCAACTATGCAAGTGGTTGGTAATAATTAGTGATAAGGTATGTACATGTCTTAGCAGATAGTAGGTGTGTTATAGATCATAGATATTGTTATAACTATACTTTGCACTATTAGAACATGATTGTGTTTATATCTGTAGTTTATCTCTTAGTTATGTACTTCACATTTTTCTTTTACTATTAAAACATTTAGTTTATACATTCTACCAGTTTCCATGTTCCATAATGCACACTCGTATTCCTGATCATGGCTTCACCAGCAGCACTTACCTCAACTGGAGACATACATGGGCTCACTGGGGACTGAGCTCTGAGCTGTCTGCTCTCTATATGGTGTCATGGGGAAAGCATTGCTTTCAGAGGCTGGAGGCTGCTACTTTGCTTTGGGAAACTATTAACTCCAGTTGATAGTTTTTACCCTGAGTGGTCCATGTGGTTATATTTGATGAAATATGACCATTTTAAAAATGTTATTATTTTTAAAACTATCTTAAATTATTTTTAATACTTTATATATTATTTTAAATTATTCTGTTTCTATGAGTTTGACTATAATTTTTGAAAAAGTTATAATAAGTATTGCTGAGAATGTGGAGAAATCGGAATCTTTGTGCACTGCTGAGAATGTAAAACAATGCCACTGGTATGGTTTGGCTGTGTCCCCACCCAAATTTCAACTTGAATTGTATCTCCCAGAATTCCCATGTGTTGTGGGAGGGACCCAGGGAGAGGTAATTGAATCATGAGGACTGGTCTTTCTCATGCTATTCTCAGGATAGTGAATTAAGTCTCATGATATCTGATGGGTTTATCAGGGGTTTCTGCTTTTGCTTCTTGCCCATTTTCTTTTGCCGCTGCCATGTAAGAAGTGCCTTTCACCTACCACCATGATTCTGAGGCCTCCCCAGCCATGTGGAACTGTAAGTCCAATTAAACCTCTTTTTTTCCCCAGTCTCAGGTGTGTATTCTTCCCATTCCCAGGTATGTATCAGCAGCGTGAAAATAGATTAATATAGCCACTACTGTGGAAATGTTACTGTTTTAGATCTCATTCAAGTGGAATCATACTGTGTCCTTCTGTGGCTAGCTTATTTCACTTAGGATAATGTCCCCAAGATTCATCCATGTTGTAGTAAATGGTATGATTTTCGTTTTTTTTTTTTTTTTTTTTTTTTTTTAAGGTTGAATAGTATTACATTGTTATGGACTGAATTTTTATTCTCCCAACCCCCTGCAAAATTCATATGTTGAACCCTAATCCCTAATGTGATGGTATTAGAAGGTAGGGCCTTTGGGAGGTGGTTAGGTCATGAGGATGGAGCACTCAGAAATGGGGATTAGTACCCTTATAAGAAGAGGCCAGAGAGCTTCCTCTCCCTCTGTCTCCTCTCCACTGTGTGAGGCTGCAACAAGAATATGGCCATCTACAACCAGAAAGTGGGGCCTCAATAAACACCGAATCTGCCAGCACCTTGATCTTAGACTTCCCAGCCTCCGTAACAACGAGAAATAAATGTTTGTTATTTAAACCACTCAGTCCATGTTAATTTCTTACAGCAGCTTGAACTAAAACATCCATTACATATATGTGGATCTATTACATCCATTTTACACACACACACACACACACACACACACACACACGCATACCTCAAAGATACTGCAAATTTAGTTCCAGACCACCACAGTAAAGCAAATATCACAATAAAGCAAGTCACACAAATGTTTTGGTTTCTCAGTGCATATAAAAGTTTACCCTACACTGTCATCTTTTAAGTATGCAATAGCATTATATCTAAAAAAAAGTACATACCTTAATTTTAAAATATTTTATTGATAAAAAATGCTAAAGGTCATCCGAGTCTTCAGCGACTAGTAATCTTTATGCTAATGGAGAACCATGCCTTGATGTTGACAGCTGCTGACAGATCGGGATGGTGGCCACTGAAGGCTGAGTTGACTATGACAATTTCTTAAAATAACACAACAACGAAGTTTGTGATTGACTCATCCTTTCACAAAGAGTTTTCTGTAGCATGTGATGATTTTTGATAGCATTTTACCCACAATAGAATTTGTTTCAAAATTGCAGTCAGTTCTCTCAAACTCTGTCACTGCTTTCTCAACTAAGTTAATGTGATATTCTATATCCTTTGTTGTCATTTCAACACTGTTCATAGCCTCTTCTCCAGGAGTAGATTCCATTTAAATAAATCATTTTCTTTACTCATCCATAACAAGCAACTCCTCATCCATTCAAGTTTTACCATGAGATTGCAGTAATTCAGTCACAGCTTCAGGCTCTACTTCCACTTCCAGTTCTCTTGCTGTTTTAACTACATCTGCAGTTACTTCTTCCATTGAAATCTTCATCCCTAAAAGATATTCAAGATGGTCGGAATCAGCTTTTCCCAAACTCCTGTTAATGTTGCTATTTTGACCTTCTCTCATGAATCACAAATGTTCTTTTTTTAAAAAAAACTTTTAAGTTCAGGGGTACTGTGCAGGTTTGTTACATAGATAAACTTGTGTCATGGGGATATGTTGCACAGATTATCTCATCAGCCAGGTATTAAGCCTAGTACCCATTAGGCTATTACCCATTAAGCCTAGTACCCATTTTTCCTGATCCTCTCCGTCCTTACACCCTAATGGCATTTGAATGATGAATTCTTTCCAGAAGGTTTTAAATTTACTTTGCCCAGACCCATCAGAGTAATCACTATCTATGGCTGGTATAGCCTTATGAAATGGATTTCTTAAAAATCAAAATTATTCCTTGATCCATGGGCTGCAGAATGGACTCTGTGTTAGCAGGCATGGAAACAACGTTAATCTCCTTGTACAACTCCATTAGAACTTTTGGGGGACCAGGTACATTGTCAATGAGGTGGACTGTCAATATCTTGAAAATAATCTTTTTTTTTTCTTCTGAGCAGTAGGTCTCGACAGTGAGCTCAAAATATTCCGTAAACCATGCTGCAAAGAGATGTGCTGTCATCCAGGTTTTGTTGTTCCACTTACAGAGCATAGGCAGAGTAGATTTAGCATAATTCTTAAGGGCCCTAGGATTTTTAGAATGGTAAATGAGATGGCTTCAACTTAAAGGCAATTAGCCCCTAACAAGAGAATCAGTCTGTCTTTTGAAGCTTTGAAGCCAGGCATTGACCTCTTTTCTCTGTCTATGAAAATCCTAGATGACATCTTCTTCCAATATAAGGCTGTTTTGTGTAACCACCTTCATCAGTGATCTTAGCTAGATCTTCCGGATAACTTCTTGCAGCTTCTACATCAGCACTTGCTGCTTTACCTTGCATTTTTATGGAGATGGCTTCTTTCCTTAACTCTCATGAACCAACAGCTGCTAGCTTTAAAGTTCCCCTATGCAGCTTCTTCCCCTCTCTCAGCCTTCATACAGTTGAAAAGGCTCCGGCTTTGGCTTAAGGAAATCGTACGTCTGATTTGATCTATCCAGATCACTAAGACTTTCTCCAGATCAGCAATAAGTCTGTTTGCTTTCTTATCATTCCTGGGATCACTGGAGCAGCACTTTTAACTTTCTTCGAGAACTTTTCCTTTGCATTCACAACTTGGCGAGCTATTTGGTACAAAATGCCAAGCTCTTGGCCTATATTGACTTTCAACATGCCTTCCTCACTAAGCTTAATCATTTGTAGCTTTTGATTTAAAGTGAGAGATGTGCGACTCTTCCTTTCACTTAAACACTTAGAGGTCATTGTAGGGTTATGAATTAACCTAATTTCAATCTTGTTGTGTCTCAGAGAATAGCGAGGCCCAAGGAGAGGGAGAGAGATGAGGGAACAGCCTATTGTTGAAACATTCAGAAAACATACAATATCTATCAATTGAATTTGCCATCTTATAAGGTGAGACTTGTGGCACTCCAAAACAATTACAATAGTAACACTGATCACAAATCACTATAACAGACATAATAATAATAAAAAAGTTTGAAATATTGTAAGAAATACTTACTACATGTGACACAGATTCAAGAAGTGGTCATATGCCTTTGGAATATGATGCGCATAGACTTGCTAGATTCAGGGTTGCCACACTTTGAATTTGCAAAAAACAACAAAAAACAAAAAAAAATGCAGTGTCTGTGAAGCACAATAAAACATGGTATTTTCTTTATTCATCCAATGATGAACAATTAAATTGTTTCCATATTTTGGCTACTGTGAATAATTCTGCAACGAACATGAGAGTTCAGATATCTCTTCAACATACTAATTTTACTTTACTTTTTATATACCCAGAAATGGGGTTGCTGGATCATCTATTAGTTTTCTTTTTAACTTTTTAGAAACCCCCATACTGTTCTCCACAGCAGTGGCATGTTTTACACTCCCAACAGTGCACAAGGATTCCAATTTCTTCACATTCTCACCAATACTTATTATAATTTTTTTTTAATTATAGTGAAACTCATAGAAACAGAGAATAGAATGGTGGTTGCAGAGGCTGGTGGAGGAGGATGTGGGAAGTTGTTCACCAAGTATAAGTTTGCAAGATGAATAATAATAATGTCTAGAGATCTACTGTTCAGCATAGTACCTATTCCTTTTTTGTTTGTGTGTTAGTTTTTGGGGCAGAGTCTTGCTCTGTTGGCCAGGCTGGAGTGCAGTGGCACGATCTCAGCTCACAGCAACCTCTACCCCCTGGGTTCAAGCAATTCTTCTGCCTCAGCCTCCCTAGTAGCTGGGATTACAGGTGCCCGCCACCATACCTGGCTAATTTTTGTATTTTTAGTTGAGACAGGGTTTTTCCACGTTGGCAGGCTGGTCTCGAACTCCTGACCTCATGTGATCCACCTGCCTCAGCCTCCCAAAGTGCTGGGATTACACGTGTGAGCCACCGCACCCAGCCAGTACTTATTCTTATTAATATTGTATTGTGCACCTACAAATTTAAGAGAGCAGATCTCACGTTAAGTGTTTTTACCATCGTAAAAAGTTATTACATTAATTAATTTTAAATTATTTAAAAATGTTGTTAGAACATTTGTCGAAAACCCATGGAATGTGCAACACCAAGAGTGAACCTTTAAGTAAATTATGAGCTTTGGGTATTAATGATATGTCAATGCAGCCCCAGAACTACCGGGTCCCAGGCGCTGGGCACTCCTCTACTTCTTTATCTTCGAGTGCTCACAGCATAGTCATGGAACCTCTCATTTCAAACCACACTCACCCCCTTGATAATTTCATGCACTGTTACAGCTTCAAATTCCAAATTTAAATCTTCAGTCATGATTACCCCTCTGAACTACAGACTAGGAAATCTTATTACCTGCAAGCCCCCCATCCCCACTTGGGTGCCTAGTAGACCTGACTACACAAAGTGAACTGATGATCTGTGGCCCCCTCTCCCATCCCTGCTGAACCCTCATTCTTCCTCCTATCAGTAATGGCAACTCTGCCTTTCCAGTGCACAGACCAAAATGTGGAGTCATCTTTGACTCCCTCTCCCTTGTCTCACACCCCAAATCCAGCCCATCAAGAATTCCTGTTGAGTCTGTCTTAAAAGTAGATCTGGAATCCACTCCTTTCTCATCACCTCCACTGCTCACCAATCTGGTTTAAGCCACTCTTGTCTCTCATCTGGACGGTTGCCATCACCTCCTAAGTGACTGCTCTGCTTCTGTTCTTGCTGTCTCAAGATGTTGGTCGGAACATATTATTCTTCTACTCAAAACCCACCTCACACAGAGTGAAAGAAAAGTCTTTACAATCATCTACAAAGGCCCTACGAGATCAACCTACCCATCTCCCCAAAACTGCGCTTACCCTCCAACCTCATCTCCTACCAGGACTGCCTTACTCACTCTGCTCCAGCCATGCTCGTTTTTTTTTGTTGTTGTTATTGTTCTGTTTCTGAAATATGTCAGACATGCTTCTCTGCAGGACTTTTGCTCTCTCCTCTCCCTCTTTCTGAGTTCCCCTTACCACAGATATTCACATCTGGCCTCAGATATTCATGCGGCCAGTTTATTCCCTCAAGAATGTGTTCAAGGCCGGGCAAGGTGGCTCACGTTAGTAATCCCAGCACTTTGGGAGGCCGAGGCAGGCAGATCACGAGGTCAAGAGTTTGAGATCAGCCTGGTCAACATGGTGAAACCCCGTCTCTGCTAAAAATACAAAAATTACCCGGGCATGGTGGCGCATGCTTGTAGTCCCAGCTACTTGAGAGGCTGAGACAGGAGGATGACTTGAACCTGGGAGGTAGAGGTTGCAGTGAGCTGAGATCGTGCCACTGCACTCCAGCAAGGGCAACAGACTGAGACTCCATCTAAACAAACAAACAAACAAAAAACAACAAAAAAAAGAATGTGTTAGAATGTTCCCTTCTCAATGAGGCTTTCCTGGATCACATTATTTATT
Source organism: Papio anubis (assembly GCF_008728515.1). Lineage (NCBI taxonomy): Eukaryota > Metazoa > Chordata > Mammalia > Primates > Cercopithecidae > Papio > Papio anubis. Next base: position 97,840,485 of record NC_044989.1, read on the forward strand.
TAATTGGCAGCCTCCAGGGTTTATCCTCCTTCATCATTTCATTTTTCTTCAAAGTATTGATGCCTTCTTGGAGTACAGTTATTCATTGTATTTATTGTCTCTCTCCCCCAGCTAGAAGGTAGGGCGTGAAACTTGTGAGGGTACGTGATTTTCACCCCTGCAGCTGTATCCCCCAGTGCCTAGAACACATGGTAGGCACTCCACCGATACAAGAATGGATGGATTAGTGAATGAAAGCATACATTCCCTCTGAAGTGATAGTTCTTCCTCATGCAAATGAGGAATAAGTATTTAACTGCTCTTGAAGACCTTTCCAATGCTAAGAAAAAAAAAAATTAAGCCAGAATCTCTAAAAGGATTATTGTTGTAAATATAGCCAACGTATTATGCTGCAGCTTGAAATGTAAGATAAACACTATTTTAACAGAAAGAAAGCTATTTACTTGCACTAAACTCTTGCTTACCTAGGTGCCGAAGGGTAACTGAAGGGGCACATGCCCTCTGTAGAAGCTGAAAGGCAAGAGAAGTCTTATTTTTGAGTCAATGGCTTGATTATGTCAATTTGTCATATTTCTACTTTTATTACTCACTGAATGAAAAATGAGCTAAAATATTTAGCTTTGTAATTCCTTGCACTGAGGAAGTTTTAAAATTTAGTAAGAAATGTGTCTTGATTTTTTAAAGCTCTCCATATATATAGAGTTGAATTCAGATTGGAAGGAATTTCAGTGATGCTATTAAGAATTGGTAAGCAATGTGATCTGGTGGAAAGGAATTTTTGTTTGCTTTTTTTCGGGTTTTTCCCCTTCTACCTTTGCCAATTATTTGCGGTGAAATTTCAAGGAACTCTCATTACTTTTCTGTTTTCAGGCTGAGAAATATGAAGAAGAAAAATTACTACCCTTTTACAAGAATATTGTAATGTTTTATAAACTAATGTCAGTTAAGGTAAAAGTACTTTAAAATCTGAGGAAGAATTCACAATGTATTTATTTTTATTTTTTAGAAACAGGGTCTCGTTCTGTCACCTAGCTCACAGCAGCCTTGAACTCCTGAGCTCAAGGAATCCTCCTGCCTCATCTTCCCAAGTAGCTAGGACTATAGGCACGCACAACCACACCCAACTCATTTTTTTTACTTTTTGTAGAGACTGGATCTCACTGTGTTGCCCAGGCTGGTCTTGAACTCCTAGCCTCTGGAAATCTTTCTGCCTTAGCCACCCAAAGAGCTAGAATTACAGGTATGAGCCACCGTGCTTAGACATTTTCATAGTTTAAGTTTAAGGTGGTATTATACATTCACCAGGTGAATGGAAAGGTACTTTTTGAGTCTAATAACATGAACACAATGATCAAAGACTTCTGCTGGGAACGTCTCCACCATATGCCACCCTTGTCCACAGGGAGGCCTGAATCCATCTCCAAATCTGTACAGTTTACAATTTTTTTTTACAAAAATGCAAGGTATTCTATTATTATTTTTTTCTTATAGTCAGACAAGTTTAATGAAAAGTTTTGAAAATATGGAAAGCCTCAGTTTGCTTTTTTCACATACTTCTTATAATGTCTGAACTGTTCATCTACTATAGCAACCATTCTTTTGACTAAATGCACTTTCTCTTTTTTTTTTTTTTTAATTATTTACTTTAAATTCTGGGATACATGTGCTGAACGTGCAGGTTCGTTACATAAGTATACATGTGCCATGGTGGTTTGCTGCACCTGTCAACCCATCATCCAGGTTTTAAACCCTACTTGCATTAGGTATTTGTTCTAATGCTTTCCCTCCCCTTTCACCCCACCCCCACCCCCTCCCTGTGTCCATGTGTTCTCATTGTTCAACTCCCACTTATGAGTGAGAACATGCAGTGTTTGGTTTTCTGTTCCTGTGTTGGTTTGCTGAGGATGATGGTTTCCAGCTTCATCCATGTCCCTGCAAAGGACATGAACTCATTCTTCTTTAAGGCTGCATAGTATTCCATGGTATATATGTGCCACATTTTATTTATCCAGTCTATCATTGATGGGCATTTCGGTTGGTTTCAAATCTTTGCTATTGTAAATAGTGCTGCAATAAACATATGTGTACATATGTCTTTATAGTAGAATATTATATCATTATAATATTATATTATTAAATTAAATTATTTTCTACTTTAGAAGAACTCCTTGATAGACAATGGACCTCAACATTTATGCAACACTTTATGTTATATTAATATCTTTCATGCTTGAGAGAATCAAGAGCAATAATGACTGTGTTGGCCTAAATTTTGGGAAAGCATTTTTTTTTTTTTTTTTTTTTTTGAGACGGAGTCTCACTCTGTCGCCCAGGCTGGAGTGCAGTGGCGCAATCTCCACTCACTGCAAGCTCCGCCTCCCAGGTTCACGCCATTCTCCTGCCTCAGCCTCCCGTGTAGCTTGGACTACAGGTGCCCGCCACCACACCTGGCTAATTTTTGTATTTTCAGTAGAGACGGGGTTTCACCATGTTAGCCAGGATGGTCTCGATCTCCTGACCTCGTGATCCGCCTGTCTCGACCTCCCAAAGTGCTGGGATTACAGGCGTGAGCCACCGCGCCCGGCAGCATTTTAAACTGTAAGTAATTTGCACAGATGTGAGATGCTATCATAATACAATTCTGTGAAGCAGGCGTGACATATTCCCATATCTTACACAAGGATATTGAGGGTTCACAAGGTTGAGATGTGTGTGAAGTCACATAGCTGGCAAGTGGAATAGTGGAGATTCTAAATCAGTCCTCTTGATCCCTCCCCCATTCTCTTCCCATTACTCATGAAAGGTGGTTCAGGTGTCAGGAGTGGGGCATATTTACAGTACTATTTTTTATTTTTATTTTTTGAGATGGCGTCTCACTTTGTTGCCCAGCCTGGAGTGCAGTGGCATGATCTCAGCTCACTGCAACCTCCGCCTCCTGGGTTCAAGCAATTCTCCTGCCTCAGCCTCCTGAGTAGCTGGGATTACAGGCTTGTGCCATCATGCCCAGTTAATTTTTGTGTTTTTAGTAGAGACAGGGTTTTACCATGTTGGCCAGGCTGGTCTCAACTCCTGACCTCAGGTAATCTGCCCACTTTGGCCTCCCAAAGCGCTGGGATTACAGGAGTGAGCCACCATGCCCGGCCTTACAGTACTATTTATATTGATAAAATATTATCCTGTTTTTTCTATCAGAATTTTAAATATTTCAAAAGGAAAATCTGAAAAAAATTAACATGTACTATTTGGTGTTCTTGAAAAACCATCTTTTCATGCCCTTCAAGAGAAATGAACATAGATCTTATACAGATGCACGAATTCCAATGGAAATGTTTTAAAATAACTTGTGTTATTAGAAAGTATGATTATACTCTAAGATCTCTGAAACCATGTATCTTCAAATTCCCCATTATCTGGTAAATAATAGGCACTCAATAGATGTTTTTGAATGTACAAATGAATAAGCGCAAGTATTTCTGTATTCATTATTTGCGTAAATGTATCTTTTCCATGTGCTAGCCTATGTTGTTCGTTATCTTTGCTTGAGTGCCTATCTGGCCTTCCTAACTAGATTTTCATTTTTGAGGCCAGGAACACTGTCCTGTTCTTGGTATTTCCGTCCTTGGGGAGCATTGTGCACACAGCATGTTTATAGTGAACATTGACTCGAAATGGAAAGAGAGATGAGTATCCGCCTCTGACCCCTCATAGGCACTTCCTCGGATGCTCCCAGCCTCCCCGATACCTTTAGGACTCTTTGCAGCTTGTTTTCTCTCACAGCAGCCATGTCCACCAGCTCAGATGGGGCTCCACCAGCAGCCCCAACATTGCAGACTTCCCAGGGGTGGACCTCGTGCTACCTTCCCGGTATTGATCCCCTCCTGCCTCCGAGGCCTGGGAGGTGGAAGGACCCACGTGGTACCAAAGTCCAGTGCAGGCGGTTAACATTCTTGGGCCAAACCTTCATAGACAGGAGCTAGGAGCTGTGCATGCATTCTTCTCCTTCCCTCCCCTTCCCAGTTGGAGACTGTAGTTCATGGGATTTTCAGAAGATGCTTCTGTGAGATGAAGCAGTCCATTCTGACAGCATCCTCTCAGATCAGCTCTCCATCTTCCTTTCTTCGTGCTCTCTTTCCATCGTCTTACTTCCCTAGGACTATACTCCCTAATAAAGTGGCTACTCAAACGCTTTGATCTCGGTCTCTGCTTTCTAGGGAACCCTGGCCAGGACACTATTTTGAGCAGTGCTGACAGTGGTTCCCTTTGGTTTGTGGGGTAAGGGAGTGGGAGGCAGCTTGTGATGGATTTCTAGGGGGTTGACTCCTGGCAGCCTTCTCTCCTCCTTCTGGAAACTGGTCCCCTCTCACAAGCCCATCTCAGGAGCTTCTGCTTTCTTCTATGGTCCCACCTCTCAGGCCCCTGCAAAATGAGTCATGCACCTAATTTGAGCTGTTGACTCTTAATCCTGCTCCCACCCCCATGGCACTTGATTGGTCTAGGGTTGGCCCAAGCCGAGTCCTTCCTGTTATTTTCTTTTGTTTGTTTTATTTAGTTCTGAGGAGAGTAGTCCCTTTCTCCTGTGGCAGAAGCATGAGATGTAAAATCAGGGAGCGTGTTTCATGAAGTAGAGGAAGCTGGTCAGTAGTAAGAACTAAGGAAGGCAACACACAGAGGGAAAGGAAATGAGAGGCAGAGGAAACATGAAAGGTATTGACTGGTACAAATCCCAGTTGTCCTTTGTGCTGATGAAGGCATAGTCCCTAGGCCAAACATCGGTGATTGTCCCACTCCCTATTTTGTTTGCTACTAGATTCTATATTTTGTTTAGGGCAGAAATGAGCCATTATGACAATCCTGCTTTCCTTTGGCAGGCACACAGTTTCCCAGAGTCATATGACCCTGTTCTATCCAATAGAAAATGTCCTGGAAAGCTCTCCTTTCGTGATAAGATTGGCATAAGAGGAGAGTTACTTGGTGCTGCTTCTTTCCCTGTCTAAAACATGGATGAGATGGCTGGAGCCACAGCAGCCACCCTGCAACAGAAGGCCACCAGCATGAAGGTGTGCCTTAGCAAGGCTGCGCTATGATAACAAGGTTCTAGAGCCTGGATGGCTTATAAAATACAGAAATTTATTTCTCACAGTTCTAGAAGCTGGAAGCCTGAGATCAGAGTGCCACAATGCCTGGGTTCTGGTGAGGGCCCACTTCTAGATTCCACACTGCTGACTTCTCATTTTATTCTCACATGGCAGAAGCAGGGTGACAGAAGTCTTGGGGGTATCTTCTACAAGACCACTAATCTCATTCACAAGGGCTCCACCCCCTCGTGACCTGATTACCTCCCAGAGGTCCCACCTCCTATACCATCATCTTGGGGGTTAGGATTTCAACATAGGAATTTTGGGGGTACAGAAACATTCAGCCCATAATAGAGTGAAAAGCCAGTACTCTAAGGATGTTGGACTAGAAAGAAGAAATAACCATGATCTTTCATGATGTGGTCGAGCTGTGGGAACCAACCCTGAGATAACTTAATATTCAAACTTCTGATTAAGCAGGCAACATGTAGTTTTAATTAGGTGTTCTTTCTTCCTGGCAGTTGAATCTGTCTTAACAGAACATAATAGAGTAGAAATAACCTAGAATTTGTCGTCTGGCTGTTAGAGATGTGGAAGTTGTCCTGGGTCCCAAGACACACTGAAGAGAGTTGGGAGAAAGGTCCGGAAACAGCATGGTAGGCTGGGATCTGGTGGTGGTGTTGGTGGTGATAGTGACGATAGTGAGAGTGGTGGTGATGATGGTGAGGTGAGGTGGGTGGTGATGGCGATCCTGCTGGTAGTGGTAGTGCTGGTGGTGCTAGGAATGACAGTGGTGGTGTGTTTATTATGGCCCAATGGGTTCACCAAAGTGATCTGGCTCCATCTTAAAGTGCTGGCTTTAAATGAATGACTGAACATAGGAGCCCAAACGCTGGGTCTCAATATTTTTACAGGTTTTAGAAATGGATAGAAAATTAAATCATCAGCAAAAGATTCATAATAACAAAAGTAGTATTTTTTGTTTGTTTTTGTTTTTTTGAGATGGAGTTTCACTCTTCTGGTGCAGGATGGAGTGCAGCAGTGGTACAATCTCGGCTCACTACAACCTCCGCCTCCCTGGTTCAGGAGATTCTAAATCAGGTCCCTTGACCCCTCCCCCATTCTCTTCCCATTACTTGTGAAAGGTGGTTCAGGTGTCAGGAGTGGGGCATATTTACAGTACTATTTTTTATTTTTATTTTTTGAGATGGCGTCTCACTTTGTTTCCCAGACTGGAGTGCAGTGGCACAATCTTGGCTCACTGCAATCTCCGCCTCCTGGGTTCAAGCAATTCTCCTGCTTCAGCCTCCCAAGTAGCTGGGATTGCAGGCATGCACCACCATGCCTGACTAATTTTATATTTTTAGTAGAGACAGGGTTTTATCACTTTGGCCAGGCTGGTCTTGAACTCCTGACCTCAGGTAATCCGCCCACCTCGACCTCCCAAAGTGCTGGGATTACAGGCGTGAGCCATCGCACCCAGCCACAAAACTACTTTTAAATGACTTTCTTTTAATTCAGGAAATTGGTGAATTAACTGGAGGTCCCAGAACAACAAAGATCTGTTTTGTGTTAGACACCAGTGGGCTGCTTTTCTTACACCCACATTCTTTGTTATTCTTTCTCTCTCTTGCCTTGTTTTACTTACTCTCCTTTTCTCTTTCTCTTTATCAAGTAATGAGAAATAAACTGATGTCAATAAAATTTGCCCGCATCTCACCTCCTTAATCAATATGTGTTCCATCCCGGTCAGAGAGTCTTGTGGGTTTTAGCTGGGAAGGCCCCCACCTCAGTCTGTTCTCACAAGTTCCATTCTTCTGTGCTTCAGCTGAGATGTTAATATTATTTGAGCTTCTACAGGCTGAGAAGTAGCTATTATCTCAATATGACAGTAAAACAGTTGATTACTTCCTGAAGTACCTCTTTAAATCAAGAATCCCCCTAATAAAACCTTTTAAACATTTTTTAAATTATAGAATGTGAACCAGCCAGTCTCTATACACCATGGAGCCCCCTCCTAGGCTTAATCCTGAAAAGCCCCCTTTCTCCCTGAATGGCAGGAGGTCAGAGAATGCAGATGCAGTGACAGTGGCCAAGGGATCTGTGAGAAGCCAAGGGCCTGCCTCAAACTCGGCTACCAGCTGCACGACCTGGGATGGATTGCTGGTTATCTCTCTGTTCCTGCTTCCTACCTAGAGCTCGACATAGCAAAAATGCCTCCATGACATCAAATAGCAAAGAGCTATGAAGGGAAGGTGCTCATGGAAGTTCCACGTCTAATTGTTCTATTTGGATTATATTTTGTTTTAATCATTTAAACTAAAAAACTAAGCCAAACTGCTTATAGTTGGCCAGAGTGAAAACTCACAGGCTTTTCCATCATTCTTGTGTCAAACATTCGCATCTGATAGTGCTTTAATAATGCATATTCTGGCCGGGCGCGGTGGCTCACACCTGTAATCCCAGCACTTTGGGAGGCCGAGGCGGGCAGATCATGAGGTCAGGAGTTCGAGACCATCCTGACCAACATGGCGAAACCTCGTCTCTACTAAAAATACAAAAATTAGCCGGGCATGGTGGTGGGCACCTGTAATTCCAGCTACTTGGAAGGCTGAGGCAGGAGAATTGCTTGCACCCAGGAGGCAGAGGTTGCAGTGAGCCAAGATCATGCCATTGCACTCCAGCCTGGGCGACAAGAGCAATACTCCATCTCAACAACAACAACAACAACAACAACAAAGCGTATTTTTTCTCTGTCTTTAGGCCTGATGGCTTCTGCCATTGTGAGTGCTGCATTTAGTATCTGGCTCCCAGCACAGCAGTCACACCCGCAGATTTCCCATGGAGGGGTCTGCTCATGTCACTGTGGAGGGGTGTCTTCCATTTGAGACCATTTTATCTGATTGTGGTTGGCAGAAAAAAAGCAGAATTTGATCCTTGCTGAAGGGATTTTTACTGGTTCACACTGAAATGTTAATTCTGCATAAACCATTAATTTATAAAACCTTTCAGTGTACTTTAAACTCTTCTTTTGGAGGTAAAGTCATCCTGCCACCTCCTTTCGGTTTTTCAGAGCTAGATAAACTGTTATCATTGGAAAGATAATGTAGGCTCCCTTGAGCGTATTTGGTATTTTTTCTTCACGGGTGCTATGGTCTGAATTTTTGTGTCTCCTCCCTAAAATTTCTATGTTAAAATCCTAACCCCCATCCTAAATTTATATGTTGAAAACCTAACTCCCAAGGTGATGGTATTAGGAGATGGGCCTTTGGAGGGTGATTAAGTCATGGGGGTGGAGCCCTCATGAACAGGATTAGTGCCCTTATAAAGGAGGCCCCAGAGAGTCTGTCTACCACTTTCTCCATGTGAGGACATAGAGGGAAGGTGCCATCTATGATCCAGGAAGGAGGCCCTCACCAGACACTGAATGCCAGTCCCTTGATCCCAGATTTCCCTGCCTCCAGGACTGTGAGTAATACATTCCTGTTGTTTATAAGCCACCTAGTTTACGTTATTTTGCTCTAGCAGTCTGAATGGACTAAGACAGTGAGTATGCATGCAAATGTAATCCTTCCTTATCTAGTGTAAAATACTCTCTACAACATCTATGTTAACTAGAATATTTGAAAATGAGAAATGAAATATTCATAATATAAAGCCTACAGCCCTGCATTTTAAAATATTTTGGCATATTTTGGGAACTTAACCAATGAGATGAACTTGCTGAAAATCAACATTTCAGTGTTTATTGAGTACGTGGGAAGGGAAGCCCCGCCCCTTATTCCATTGTCCACTGGAACGCTTGCTCCACACCGCCAGGGCAGGGTGTGTCTGGTTAGCCAGAATTGTGTCTGGCACCTGACTCCCCCTTAAAGTGGCTAAGCTTTACTCAATTCTGGGACAAAATCCCTGTCCTATGACCACATTACACACAGACCACATATGTGATGGGAAGTAAAATTTTAATGGCTCTAAGAAGTTGTTCAGGAGGTTGGAAAAGGAAAATAACTTTAAACAAACAATATTCTCTTTACTTATAGAAACTAGTGTTGGAGGAACCTGGGCCCAAAGACAGGTCCTCCTGTGATGTTAAAGGTGGAGACCAGATGAGTGAGTCCTTGGTCTGACAGATCACCTCAGTGAATTTCAAGAGTGTGGAAGGGCAGGCATAGTGCTTAGTTTAGGGTCCACTGCGGTGCAAAGCTTACCTGAGGCAGAGGATGAACTAGTGACTTTGGATGTCAGCAGCCAGCAGGTAGTGAGAGAGAAAAGGGAACATGAGAGGGAAAGTGGCTTGAAAGATGGCAACAAATTGGGCCCAAAGGGACAAAATTAGCTAACAAAAATGTCAGGGGATGGCAATGGATTTTGAGGACAGCTATGTCTAACAACATTTTATTGCACTGCTAATTCATTCAGCAGACCTTTATTGAGTACGTATTATTTGTCAGGCCCTGTGTTAGGCACAAGGAATACAACAGCTAGTTGCAAAAAGAAAAATTCAATATCCCTACTTTCCTGGGGCTTACTCTCTAGAGGGGAGCAGGATATTAACTAAATAAGCGCACTTGGATTATAAGTTATGATTAGGATCTGAAAAGAAATGAACAATGTGAGGACCTTCTCTAGGCTGGGGAAAAGGGAAGGGGAGAGCAAGGCAGGGATCTTCTGAGGAAGTGACTCCTGAGCCCAGGGATGAAGAATGAGCCAGAGTTGTATATGCAAGACATGGGGAAGAGAACATTTCAGAGAGAGGCAAGGAGGAAGAGCAGCAGGCACCAGCAAGAGCAGAGTGAACAAGGAGGATGGCGCCAACTGAACCTACTGGGCTACCCAGAGATGAGATCACAGAGGGCCTTGTAATTTTTGCTAAACAATTTTTTATTTTCCTGTAAGTGAAATGGAAACTTCTGAAAGCTTTTCGATAAGGGAAGGGCATGGTCCAATTTGAGTTCCTAAGGACTCACTCTGTCTCCTTTATGGAGAATAGATTGAAAGGGGGTAAGAATAGGATTGGAAAGACCAGCCTTATGGTTAATTTTGTGTGTCCACTTGACTGGGCTAAGGAATGGCCAGATAGCTGGTACTATATCATTTGGGGGTGTGCCAGTGAGGGTGTTTCCAGAAGAGATTAGCATTTGAATTCACAGACCGAGCAACAAAGATTTGTTCTCACGAATGTGGATGGGCATCCTCGAACCCATTGAGAGCCTGGACAAGACAAAAAGGCGATCCAGTTCACTCTTTTTCTGAGGCGAGACATCCAGCTTCTCCTGTCCTCGGATACTAGAGATCCTGGTTGGGGGCCTTTAGATTCAGACTGGGGCTTACACCACTGACTCTCCTGCTTCTCAGGACTTGGGCTTAAATTGGAACTGCACCACCAGCTTTCCTGGTTCTCCAATTTGCAGATGGCAAATCGTGGGACTTCTCAACCCCCCATAATAGCATGAGCCAGTCTTTTACAGTAAATCTCTCTCTCTATATATATATATATACACATACATACATACATACATCCTAATGATTATACTCTTATTGATTTTATATATATATATCCTTTCTATCTATATATAGATAGATATCTCTTCTCTCCCTCTCTCTCTATATATATCCTATCGATTATACTTCTATTGATTTTATATATATATCCTCTCTGTCTCTCTATATATGTAGAAATAGATGCACATCTCCTCTCTCTGTCTCTCTCTCTCCATATATATATAAGTACACACACACACACATACGCACAAAGAGAGAGACATATAGCTAGCTAGTCAGCTGGATAGATAGATAGATAGATAGATAGATGGACGGACGGATGGACGGACAGACAGACAGATAGATAGATAGATAGATAGATAGATAGATAGATGGACAGACGGACGGACGGACGGACAGACAGACAGACAGATAGGTAGATAGATAGATAGATATAGCGAAAGACATATATACATCTCCTATTGATTCTGTTTCTCTGGAAGACCCTAAGTAATACAACCAGGTGAAAGACAACTGCAGAAGCCCAGGCAAGAATGATGACAGAATGGACAGAGGTGTTGCAGTAGAAATGGAGAGGAAGCACAGGGCTACACATATGTTTAGGCACGACCACAAGAAGTGAGTCAGAATAGCTGCCTCACACCTTCATGAGTGCCTGCAGCATCTCCTCTACAGAATCTGGCTGAGGAGGTGTGCAGTACGTTAATCGCTAGCACGCTGAGTAGAGGAGAGACACCAGGCATCAGTCTGGGCATCCAAATAGTGAGTAAGGAAGTAAGTTATTTCCTTTTGGATGAACCACTGCTCGTGGGAACCATTGCCCTCATGATTATTTCTTTTCAGAACAGGTGCACGCAGACAATGCCTTTTGTTTGGTTGGTAGATCCCTTTCTATTGGCTCTGTTTCCAGCTGCTCTGTTGGCCTGGCTGACATTTTGCCTTACACCTTTTCATGAGCCACCCATGTTTGAGTGCTGTTTTTCATGCCAGCATGTGTATGTCTGTTTTCCCAGCAGCCCCCGTGTGGCCCCCTTCCTCCTCACCATGTGTCAGGGTTCCCTTGCTGTATCTATTCCGAGAAGTCTGAAAAATTCTATGGTTAGAGTTTGGAGTTAAAAGGAGGGAGAAGATAGAGCGAGGCTGTGAAAATACCGTGCTAATAGTAGCAGAAATGTAAATGAAAAACACTTACCGAGAGATGCCTTTTATAGCATCTACATTATTATACTAACAGAAGTAAATTGTATTTTGATTGTGGCCGGTTGAAAACCACATCCTCCATGTATGAAGTATATAATCAGCTTAATCAGTTGCTGATCCCAGGACAATTTCATCCCAGTATATTGGGAGAGTGCAAATAACATAGAGTTTATTCCATTCTTCTTAGTAATTTAAATGTCACTTTGTTAAATGAACTTGAAGACAGATTTGCATTACTTGAATTCAGTGTTTCCAATAATAATGTAACACTTTTCCTCCTCCCAGTACTAAAGCAATAGCTTAATATAAAAAGCAAGTGGTTAAATTCAAAACATTTTCCCACATGAGTGTCTTTTACTGCTATAATTTTTTTTGTTGTTTATGGTGTCAAATTTATTTTTAAAATCTTGCTAAAGATGCCAGTTATTAGGCGATTGTCTGTCAACTTCAAACCCACTTCTATGTAGTTTTGTGTTGCTGGGGCTGGGACTCTGCAAACCACACTTTACCTTGCCAGAGACTTCGCTGATGGACTTTGCCAATAGATGATGCTAGAGGGAGGTTGTGCTTTGGAGGTGGAAAAGGGGACCTGGCTCCTTCCTGTTTCCTTCTAGTTTGCTTCCTCTTCCTGCCATGTCATTTCAGCCTCATCTCTTCACGCAGGCAGCAGCAGTTCATTGCAGTAGTAACAGCTGGACCTAGTTTGCAACTTTTCCAGCACTCAGAACCAGCTTCATCTTGCCCCGTGAGAGATGCCTGCACCAGTCAGCTGGTGCCCCTCCTCAGAAGTCTGCATCCCAGCGCCGTGGGGCCTCTTCTTCAAGCTTCTAGGCTTCAATAACCTCCACCTCTAGTCCTAGGGGAGGGAGCTGCTTCCTGCTGTTGTTACCTCTGTGATATCTTAGTGTTCCCTTTTTGCTTTTTCAGTTCCTCGGTTTCTAGTTAACGGGTCTTTATGCTAAATGGTCTCTGTTAAAATAGCTGGTGTGGCTTCAGTCTCCTGGCTGGACACTGAATGATATGCAAGGAACCCTGAAGCCACTATGAATGACTAACACTTGTGTGGCTTTCCAGCCTCTCTGAGAATTCTGAGCTGCATTGAACAAGACTTAGTGTTGCTGGGCTGTAAATGCCCCAGTTTCATGGCGATGAACACCCACTGCAGCCTAGTGCAACTGGTACTGCTGAAAACCTCTGGTCCTGCCAACTTTGTTTTATGCAAAAGTCCACGCAATAGAGACATTTGGAGAAAAAAGAGAAATCGAAGCCATAAAAGTAGCACTTGCCAGTTTTTCCAGCTGACGTCCACCGAAAATTCTTATATAGAAGATTAGAAGGATTTATTTCCCTAAAGGGAGCTGATAAAATAAAAGAATTTTAAGTTCTGGGCTTGCATCCCTGTAGCTCAAAGCTGTCATTAGACTTCTTGTGGCCAGGGTGACAATATGGTAGTCAGGGAACTACCCTCAGCTGTTAAGTCCTTTTATTCTTCATTTGCAAACACCCTGACAACAAAATGCTGAAAAGGAGCTTATAACAAAACCATGTAGGAGATAGCATGGATGTGGGGTCAGAAGCCAGCGTTTCTGTTCCTGTAAGGGGAGAGATCTGGGGGAGTTACGTTCCAGCTTCCTCATCTCGAAAAACACAACGGTGATTTCTGCCCTGGATGGCTCTTTTGAGAATTAAACAAAATAATATTTGTAATGAAGTGAGCCAGGGCTTGGTATCCAACAGGTGTGTGATGATGTGGGCAGCCTTTCCACTCCCGCCAATGTCTGCTCTCTTAAGTCCTTATTGGGCTAAGTACTCCTAAGTACTCCTAAGTCCCAGTTGGGCTAAGTACTCCTAAGTACCCCTAAGTCCCAGTTGGGCTAAGTACTCCTAAGTAACCCTAAGTCCCAGTTGGGCTAAGTACTCCTAAGTAACTCTAAGTCCCAGTTGGGCTGACTCCTCCTCAAAAGCACAACCTGCCAGCTTGGTGTAAAGATGAGGTGCAGACTCCTGTCATGGGATAGGAGTCACAGTTGTTTCTTGCTTTTAGTTTCTAGTTTAGCACCACCTTCCACCCCCCCCATTACCACATCCACACTGTTGTGCAACAAATAGAGCCAAGACATATGGTGTACAATTTATATAGCTGGTTTCACGTTCTACTGACCCTGTTTTGTTTTTGTTGTTGTTGTTGTTGTCGTTGTTGTCATTTTGAGATGGAGTCTTGCTGTGTCGCCCAGGCTGGAGTACAGTGGCACCACCTCGGTTCACTGCAAGCTCCGCCCCCTGGGTTCACGACATTCTCCTGCCTCAGCCTCCTGAATAGCTGGGACTACAGGTGCCCGCCACCACTCCCGGCTATTGTTTTGTAATTTTTAGTAGAAACAGGATTTCACTGTGTTAGCCAGGGTGGTCTCAATCTCCTGACCTTGTGATCTGCCCACCTTGGCCTCCCAGAGTGCTGGGATTACAGACGTGAGCCACTGCGCCCGGCCCCGACCCTGTTTTTAATAGTTTCCCATTTCTTTGCTTCCTCTGGGACATTAGGGAGTTATGTCGGAGTGTGGCCGAGAGAACTTAAATCATGTGAAGCTTCTCTCTTGATGTAGCACTTGCTGCTCTATTTATATGGATGGGAGACTCACTGCTTTGGGACCACAGGGATGTGGGCTCTGTACCCCCTCCAGGCATTTGAGAGGTCTCCAGGCCTCCCCAGGTATCTTTGGTGTCACCCAGAAAGGAAATGGGTCATTCCTTCCCAATCTAGTTCACTTGGTCCCAGAATGATTGAAACCAAACTGAAATCAAATCCTTCTCCTGCTTAAAAGCATCAATGACTCCTCCTTATCTACAGGATAATAGTTTAGCTGCCATCTAATCTTCCAAGATGCCCCTTTCACTGAACCACGTCTCCTGGTAGCCACGCCCTTGTATAGCGCCCTCAGCATTGAATCTGGGCTGGCAGAGAGGCTTTCAAGTCTAGGGCATGGGACTTCGCAGCTTCTGTCCTGTTCCTTGCAACTCTCACTTTGGAGAAGCCAGCTACTGTGAAAAAGCCCAATTAGCCTGATACCTCTATGCTGTGAGGAAGACAGGGGTAGCCACATGGAAGGCACAGAGTCTGCATGGAGATGGAGAGAAGCCAGCTGTCCCTCTGTTCCAGTCCAGCCTTCACATGACTCCAGCCCTGCCACCCACTGAGTGCATTTGTACGAGACACCCCAGTGAGACCAGCAGAAGAACGCCTCGGTGGGGCCCAGTCAGACAGTGGTTGAAGCTGGAACAGTGAGGAGCTGGAACAGGTGGAGACCGGCCACATCCCTGTCTTCACAATGTCTCAGCTTCACCGTGTGTTCACCCCAGGTGGGCTACGTTGGGCTTCCTCCAATCACGTGGTGGCTTCCAAGAGCGAGTGACCTAAGAAGCAGGAATTGGAAGTTGACAGTTCCTTGGGCCTTCCCAGGCTTAGAAACCAACATGGCATCACTTCTGTCATATTCTATCAGTCAAGCAGTCACAAGATCCAGGCTCAAGGACAGGGGACTCAGACATGCTCTCTCGAGGGGAGAAGTCTCAAAGAATTCAGAGACCACGTTACAAAGTGTTTCAGTCCTATCTCTGGCCAAAAATTACTTATCTTTCTCTCGTGTGCAAAGTACACTCGCCCTTTTTCTTCCTTGCACACATTCCTACCATTGCAGGCACGATACTGTTTTAATTAGTCATTTACATGTTTGCCTGCATTTTGAACTTCCCTAGAAACAGATAGGGTGTCAAATTCATCCTTAATTCCCTTGTGCCTGCTATGCTTATTACACAGCATATAATATTACCCAGTGAAGGATGAACCACTAGGCCGGGCATGGTGGCTCCTGCCTGTAATCCTAACCCTTTGGGAGGCCGAGGCAGGTGGATCACCTGAGGTCAGGAGTTCGAGACCAGCCTGGCCAACATGCTGTCTCTACTTAGAAAAATACAAAAAATTAGCCAGGTGTGGTGGCAGGCACCTGTAATCCCAACCACTCGGGAGGCTGAGGCAGGAGAATCACTTGAACCTGGTGAGGTGGAGGTTACAGTAAGCCAAGATCACACCACTTCACTCCAGCCTGGGCTAAAGCGCAAGACTCTGTCTCAAAAATAAAAAAAATAAATAAAAAGGATGAACCACCATAAACTACACTGTGCACACGTACAGTCAATGGATTGTGATGAACATGAATTGAGAAAGTAGAATATCAGCTAATGGTTGGACTGAACATGGTATTGAATGACACGTTACCGAAACAGCTATCTCCCTCTTCTCAAGTCTATTCAAATCATTCTGAAAATTAAAAATAATTATTTAAAATTTAGAAGTAGAAATGGAACCAGCAGAAGGCTACTCATAGTGTTGCTAGGGGAGCAAATAATATTAACATTTGTTATTCCGTCCTATCTGCCCACTCATGTTTTATCTTTATTTTTGCCTTCCTTTTCTACTGAGCTGGGTCAGGTGAGAGCAGGAGTCAGGCTGTGGCCTTCCTCAGTTGACAGTTAAATCACCAGTTCTTCTTTTTCTCTTACTGAAAGCACTTTGACCCAACCTGTCAGAAATATAAGCCAAGGCAGTAGGTCAGTACTGCCCTGAGCCATCATGAACCCTTGTCCATGGGAGAGAGGAGAATTGGGGAGCAGAAAAATGGAGAAAAGTTTCAATTGAGATTCAAAAAAATCTAGGAGACATTCCCATGGTCACTGGATCTTTTCTCAATTTGCAGCAAAGGGAGAAGTTTTGAGCTCCAAATGTTGTGATGTTTGTCCCACATCTGAACCTGGAAAGAAACTAGTTCCTGCCTCAGTCCGTTTGTGTGGAACCTGGTGCAGGATTGAAGTTACAGGAGGGTGCTCCTGGAAGGGAGTAAGGATTCAGTGATGAGGATCTAGGGCTAGCCAAGAGAGGGAAAACCGTCATTTTATTCACCAACATCTATGTACAACCTGCCCTGTGCCAGGCACTGAGCTAGGCCCTAGGAATACGATGGAGCACTAGACAGTTGGGGTTCCCACCCTTGGGGAGCTTACATTTCAGTGAGGGGGGCACACATGTTTTAAGCTAAAAATCCGCGTGATACTTATAAAGGAATCAACAAGGAGATATCATGGAGAGTCAGTGGACAGGACAGTATTTTAGGCAACATGGTCAAACCCTTCTGAGGATGACATATTACAGTTAAAACATGAGGGGTGAGGAGGAGGCAGCCAGAGAGAGCTCTGGAGGAGGAGATGCAGCACCTGGTAGGTCCTAGGTACCTGACAGAGGTGGACAGAGTGAGATCCTGCAGCCTTCACGAGACAGCTTGAGGGGTATTTTAAGGACAATAGGAAGTCATTAAAGGGTTTTAAGAAGGAGAGTAAAATAATTATGCTTTAAAACCTTCAGCCTATATACTGTATGGAGAACAAAATAGAACTGGGGAAACCAGTCTTCATACTCATTCAGTAGTCCAGACAACATAGGAAGATGGCTTAGACGTGAGGAGTGCCAGTGAAAGTGGAAGGAAAATAAATGGATTTGAGGCGTATTTTGGCAGTATTGCCAACAGGACCCACAGGTAAATTGAGGGAAGAACAAAAGAAGACTCAGATTTCTTCAGAACCGTGTTGCCCCTTATTGATGGGATAAGATGCCTACAGACATCCAAGCGGAAAAGGCAACTCAACAATTGCATACATGAGCCTGGAACACAGAGGAGCGTTCTGGAGGTGCCAGCACAGAGATTTAATGCACAAGATCGATGTGTTCACTAATGAGAACACATTATGCAAGACACACAGGAACCCAGGACCAAGGCCCAAGGTCCCCACTGTTTGGAGGCTGTTAGGGAAGCAAAGGACTAGGGATGAGTTGGTGAAGCATATTTTTACACCTTCACTCATGCTATTCCTGTTGTCTTTAGTGTTCTCCTTCCCTTTCTTTGACTGGTAAGATCTCATTCATCTTTCATAACCCAGTTCAAATGGCATCACTCCATTGTTGACACACTATCTCAACCAGGCTCCATGTGAGCTTTTGCTGACCACACCGGCCCCATCCCCAACCCAGCAGAGTCAGTTGCTTCCTCCTCTGTCAGCCCTTTGTTCAAAGGCTCCCTGGGTTCCAGGCATTTACTGACTTGTCCTTTTCCCAAACATGATTGGAGCTCTTCCAGTCAGGAACCGGTGGCTTTATTTCTTCTTATAACTGGATACAGACCCAGTACTTAGCAAACTATGCATATTCGTTGAATGAATGAATCAATGAATGGATAGATGGAAGAATGGTCTACGCAGTATAAAGTAACCTGACAGTCAGCTAGTAGATGTGGGCTATCTGAAAAGATTAGATAATTTAGGTTGGGAAGTTTAGGTTAGGAAGAGTGGACAGGAATCCTCAGAGCAGATCTTTGAGAACCAAGCTGACTGTAGAATGATCCATACATAAGATGTTGCTTCTAATTAAGCTTGAGGAATATTTATTGATGTATGTTCACCACTGAGTCATTGATCTCCTTTTATAGCAATGAAGTTTCTTGTGGACGCCACTGAAGAGACACAAGGGAGTCTTGCTAAATATCAGGGAGTCAGGGTGTGCCGATCTCCAGCAGAAATCCAGATTCTAGAATGTAAAGATGAAGACGGCTGTGAGAAGACAGAGTCCACTACTGGCCTCTGGTTCTTTTTCCCTGAGTTGATTTTCTGAATGCATGTGGTTGCTGGCAGCAGAGAATCCATCTCTCCTAGTAACAGAGTTTTGCCAAAGAGTAGCTCTAACAGGTTGTGTAAAAGCAGCAACAAAACACGTCTCCGTTCACTCACAACTTGCTGCTGCTTTCTGCACTCCCAGCAGTGCTGGGGCTCCAGTGTTCTGGCTACAGCAGTGCCAGTGACACAGGCGTTGGGGGCAGGAGTGGGCCTGCCTGGCAGAGAGATGGCAGTCTCCCGAGTCTGTGCCGTGTCTCTAGGCTGCTTTTTCTTTTTCTTTTCTTTTTTTCTTTTTGAGACAGAGCCTCGTTCTGTCACCCAGGCTGGAGTGCAGTGGTGCGATTTCGGCTCACTGTAACCTCCACCTCCCAGGTTCAAGTGATCGTCCGCCTCAGCTTCCTGAGAAGCTGGGATTGCAGGCACCTGCCACCACGCCTGGCTAATTTTTGTATTTTTAATGGAGACGGGGTTTCACCATGTTGGCCAGGCTGGTCTTGGACTCCCAACCTCAAGTGATCTGCCCGCCTTGGCCTCCCAAAGTCCTGGGATTACAGGCATGAGCCACCATGCCTGACCTGGGCTGCTTTTTCTTGTTATCACCATGGCAGGATGTGGAGGCAGAGGGCCCTGGTTTTCCTCTCCACCTTCAATCACTGCTGCTCACTGACTCCTACAAGGAGGTCATCTTGCCCTTTCTTTTTCGTCACAAGCTGGGAAACCACTACACCAATTCCTCTTAAAAATCTGCCTGCAAGTAAAGAAATACAAAAACAACTTTACTGCCAATGGTGAGTTTAGTCGGTGTATCAGTCGGAATCCTGTCTCATGGCCCATTCAGTGCTGGGTGACTGAACAGAGTTTAACGAAGGGATTCTTTACAAAGGTGAGGACAGAGTTTAGGAAAAACCATAAGGCCTGGCGCAGTACCTGTGGCTCTTAACAGCAGGAGCTTGACCACACCTGGACTTGAATGGGAGCAAGGGGAGGGAGTGATGCCCAGGTGTGTGTTGAGTGGGTGTGGGGTGGGGAACACATAGGAAGTACAAGTGTGAGTTGTCTGATGTGGATTGTGGCCTTCTGTAGAGACAGTGACTCAGCAGGGAAGACGCTGAGGGATTAAATACCCTTCCTTCACTCTTTACCCTCCTGCTGGCATCTTTTAATGACTGAACCAACCAGAAGCCAGAGGACAATGGATGCCATTTATATCAGTCACCCTCCCTGATCACCCAGCAGGTCCGAGGCGGGTGAGGAGTGGACCTTGAGGCCCAAATGAAGGATTTCCCTGCCCAGTCCTAGCCGGATACTTTGTCACATTTGCCAGAATTTCCAAGGCCAATCCCATGTGTGTTCTTTGCATAATGATTTAGGGGTCCAAAATGCTATCTACTCTTCTTAACACCCAGGACTTTAGGGTTGACAGGAAGGCACCCATGAGGGGGTACCATGCCTCCGAAGGAGGTCCTCTGGCAGGTAGACATCCATCCATAGCCGTTACCTGTTCTGACAGAGGAGCAACACTGGCCCTTTCTCTCTTGTTAATGCTTAATGACCATGACTTAAGATTTCTCCCTGGACCTTTACTTAAGATTACTCTTACAAGGATTTGACTTCTAGTTGGTTATTTGAGTTCTTGACCCTACCCACATTCCTTCTGCCATTAAACATTGGTCTGATACCTTGCTCTCCTGGAACCTGACTCTAGCACTCCCATTTCTGCATGCTAACTGGATTGATTCCATCTTAAATACAAAGACAGCGCCTTTCTGTCTGCAGACTTTATGCTTTGGGAGTTTTGACTCATCCCAGGATTCACCCATTCCTACACTCGTTACCTTTTCTTAGTCACCCCAGTGCCAGGGTTTTGGAAAGTAAGGCCATTTCCTTAAGTGTCCCAGGATCACCATACTGGTTTAAAGTAAAATCCATACCTATCATAGAGCCACTTCCTCATCCTAGCTGGGTTTCCCCGACCTTCTCACTGTAACCCTGTTAACCCTGTTTGCCTCTATCCCCCTGTACTAAACATAAGGCTTTTCTTCTCTCTTGATGTATCCTGGGTAATGTGCCCTGCATTTAGTCTTTAGTTTGATTTTTTTCTAGAGACTCCAAATGTCTATTTTAATGTTTCACCTGTTTCTCAACCCTGCAGGTTGACATTCTCTGGAGCCAAGACCTGGTTCCCACTCCCACCTTTCTTTTCCATTTTCTACATTCATATCTACTGCCCTTTCCTGATTCAGCTCTTTCTCTTGATTTGAGCTGTGTCTCTACTATTCCCCTCCCCAGACAAGGAGATGAATTTTAATATTTTCTGCTAGGTGGTAATTTCTAGCACTCCCCATATCCAGCCTGGCTCTTAACAATGATACCTCTCGGTAGCATTTTAGAGGTTTAAGAATTATCTTAAAGACTTTCTGATTCATTCTCTTACATTTTGCAGTTTTCTATTCAAATCTAAGATGAGGAGCTGCTTCATCGAATATGTAAGATTGCATGCATACAGGATATTGCTGGGATTTAAATGTATTTTTTAGGATGCGTCACATTATTTTATGTTTCAAAAAATATTCCTCAAATGAGAAAGACACTGTACATTTTAAAAATGCTTTTGACAGTGTCTCACAAGCCATGTATGGGGAGTTACAATTTTGGGAAGTCATGTAAACTTTCCTGAGTTGCGAGTGAATTCAGTGCTTCCTCCACTCATAAATGTTATTACCCTACAAAGAAATTTCAAGATTGTCCCACATAAAAGAGAAAACCAAACTCAGGAAAGACCATAAAGTTATGAGCTGGTACCTTTTCCCAGCACAGAAAGCAGAACTGATGGCTTTAAATTAGAAGTCATATACAGCTCATTCTTAGAAAGCTCTCTGTGCAAAATTTCATTAGCATTTTGTATGATGCTTTATACAGGGTACATGCAGAAGAAGGATTGACTGACAGTAAATGTTAACCAGTTCAAATTTTACTGAACATCTCTAATGTCAGTATCTATCCTGATGGTTTTTAAAATAATGCTATATTCATCACCATTACCACCATTATCATTCTTGATTTTTTGTACTGATTAGAATGTTTTCCATTGCAACAGAAACCCCAACTCAAACTAGCTAGCAGCAATGAATATTTTCTCCTCTCATGACGGGAGATTCCTTAAAATGATGGGCTTTAGAGTTAGTTGATTCATCAGATTACTAGTGTCATTGAGTATCTCCTTGGTGTAGTAGTAAGGTTGGTAGCGACATTTCCAGATACAGCATTATTCCAAGAAAAGAAAAGTTATTTGTCTCTTCCTATGGCTTTATCTAGCAAGAAAAGACCTTTCTCCAGGAGCTTCTCAGGAGCATCCCCTCATGACTCAGCCATGAGGGTAGGGTCACAAGCCCATTCTCAGATCAATTACTAGCATGATTGATTTCTGTGCACCCTCTAAAGCAGAATGCATCTTGGGGGATCAACTATGGTGTCTACCATACATTTATGTAGTGATATCAGCTTACCAAATGCTTTATGCATCCATCCAAGGTATAAGGTAAGGTACGGTGGTGTTATCATCCCCATTTTATATAAGATGATGGAAGCTTATAGAATATTACCTTGTTCTTATGAATGTGCTTCTGCAAGGAATGGTAGAGTAGCATGTCGCCATTTGAAAATCCCAAATAAAACAATCAGTGGAGCCAATGATTATTAATGTCTGCTAAACTATCAGATGAGTAGCCGATGGGATACATTATAATGAACAGATCTGTCTGACAATGCCTAGACCTATTAATCAAACCTAACATCACAGAAAAGAGGGGTAGTCAGATAATTCGATCTCCTGATGTGATATAATAGGTAGTACCTAAACCTGAATTTCATCAAGCCTCTAAATCTCACTAACAGTTTATAGAAAATACAGGGGACAGAGGAATACATTAAAAGACATTATAGGAATGCAATAAAAATCCAGAGTGTGGGAAATTTTACATAAACATTTACATAATTATGTAAATTTTATGTAATAATTTGATTTCTTCAGTAGATACATTATAAGAGAAAAAGAGAGTCAGGAGGAACCAAAAGATCAAAAGAGGCTTAAAGGACATGTCAGCTAAATGCAATTAAGACCTTGTTTAGAGTGTGATTTGAACAAACTAAGTTTTAATAAACAATCGTGGAAAAAGTGGAAAATTTTCATGGTAGGTGGAAATTTGATAGTATTATGAAATTTTTGTTAATTCTGTTGCATATACCAATAATAATTTCCTTTTAGGGATACATTCTGAAATGTTTATGAATGAAATTATACAATGTCTGGGATTTGCTTTCAAATAATTCAGGTCAAAAGAATGGCATCAACAATATGGAAGAATGTGAAGTCCCAGGCCCTCCTTCCTCTTCAGAGACACTGACACAACACCACACACACCAGCTGCCTTTGTGAAAAATCCAAAAACAATTTAAGAGGCTCCTGAACTCCAGGAAAACATGAAGCCAACTGAATCAAAGCACAGCAGGAAAATTCGTGGCACTCACTCACTAAAGTCCCTCCTCTCCACACAGCACTGTATGATTTGAAGAAAACTTCCAAATCCCAAGTTCTCCCCAGGGAGAGAAAGAGAAGAGCAGAATATGTGTCCAACAAGTCTGACTTTTGGAGGGAACTGCCTGAGAGACTGCTTTTTGTCTTGTCTGGATCAAAGTGGTGACTGGAACAGGGCACTGGGTTAGGGACCACTGAGAACAAAGACAATAATCGTGGCTTGGTCCAGCATGAGAGTCTGCACTGCCACAGATAGGCAATAGCACGACCAGCAAACCTCTTCAATTAGGAGATGACACACATGCACAAGCCCAGAAGGAACATATCACAGAAAAGCCTTGCAAGATCTCTAGAACATCCAGCTGGGTCAAATGGTGAAAGATTTCCCTGTACAAACCAGACCACATAGACTAGGAGAGGTGGCTGATTTTTCAAATGCCAAGGTCTCAACAGAAGATAACAAGGCATACAAAGATCAGGGAAACACACTCAATCAAAGGAGAACATTAAACCTCCAGAAACTGACCCTAAAGAAACAGAGATAAACCAAGCATAGTGACACATGCTTGTAGTCCCAACTACTTGGGAGGCTGAGGCAGGAGGATCAGTTGAGCCCAGGAATTTGAGACCGGCCTGGGTAGCAACATAGTGAGCCCCATATCTAAAACAAACAAACAAATAACGACAACAACAACAAAAAAGAAAAACTTAATAAGAAATAGAGATATATGAATAACTTAACTGTCGTAAAAATGCTCAATAAATTAAAAGGGAGCACAGACAGATTAACTAAACAAAAACAAGAAAACAATGCATGAAAAAATGAGAAATTAATAAAGTGATGGAAACTATGAAGAAAAAACAAAAAGAAATTCTGAGCCTATGCAACATAGGAAGATTCCATTTCTACAAACTATTAAAAAACAAATTACCCAGGCATGGTGGCATGCACCTATAGTCCTAGCTATTCAAGAGGCCGAGGTGGAGTATTGCTTAAGCCTGGGAGGTTAGAGCTGCAGTGAACTGTGATTGTGCCACTGCACTCCAGTCTGGGTGGCAGAGTGAGACCTTGTCTCAATAAATAAATAAATGAATAAATAAATAAATAAAATTCTGGAGGTGAAGAATTTGATAACTGAATTGAAAAATTCACTAGAGGGAGTCAACAACAGACTTGATCAAGCATAAGTAAGAAACAACAAACCTGAAGACAAGCCATTTGAAATTATTGAGTCAGAAGATCAAAACACAAAATTAAAGTGAAGAAAGCAAAAGGGACTTATGGCACGTGATCAAGTTGACAGATATATGAATAATGGGAGTTTCAGAAGGAGCAGTGAGAGAGAAGTAGACAGTGAGCTTATTTTAAAATATAGTGGCTGAAAACTTCCCAAATCTGAAGGAAAAAAATGGACATTAAAATTGAAGGAGCTCAAAGGACTCTAAATAAGATGAACAAAAGAGGCCTATACTGAGACACATTATGATCAAACTGTCAAAAATCAGAAAGAGAATCTTGCAAGCAGGAAGAAAACAGTGACTTGTTAGATATGAGGGAGCTCCCATAAGATTATCAGTGGATTTCTCAGCAGAAACTTTAGAGGCCAGAAGGGAATAGGATGATATATAGTCCAAGTGCTGAAGGAATAAAACTGTCAACCAAGAATACTATTTACTGTAAAAATGTCCTTCAAAAGTAAAGGAGAAATAGATTTTCTCAGATAAACAGAAACCAAGAAAGTTCATCACCACTAGAGCTGCCTTATAATAAAGGCTAAAGGGCATCCTTCAGGTTGAAATGAAAGGACAT
Source organism: Papio anubis (assembly GCF_008728515.1). Classification (NCBI taxonomy): domain Eukaryota; kingdom Metazoa; phylum Chordata; class Mammalia; order Primates; family Cercopithecidae; genus Papio; species Papio anubis. The sequence continues at coordinate 97,865,320 of NC_044989.1, forward strand.
AAGATGGCAACATGAAAGCATACAAAAATATAAAGCTTGCAAGTAAAGAAATATAGACACAAATACAGAATACTATAACACTGTAATGGTGGTACATAAATCACTTTAAATTCTGGTATAGAATTTAAAATATGAAAGCATAAAAAATAGCTACAACTATAAACTATGTTAATAAACACAAAATATAAAAATACAGTCATCCCTCAGTAGCCACAGGAAATTGGTTCCAGGAACCCTTGCAGATATCAAAATCCATAAATGCTCATGTCCCTTATTTAAACTGGTATAGTACTGCATATATATGCACATCCTCCAGTGTGATTTATGTTATCTCTAGATTACCTATATGTTAATAGATTACTTATTACTTAAATCTACTACATGTAAATGCTTTGTAAACAGTTGCTATATTGTATTGTTTTAATATTTGTATTATTTTTATTGTTGTATTTTATTTTTATTGTTGTGGAGGTGTTTTTGACCTATAGTTGGTTGAATGCATAGATGTGGAACCCACAAATGCAGAGGGATGATGGTGCTAATTTGTGTCATCAACAACATAAAGTTGAGAGGGATGAAAAAGAGTTGAGTTTTTGTATGCAACTGGAACTGTTATCAGCTTAAAATAGATTGTGATAACTGTAAGATGTTTTTTTGGGCCCCATAGTAATCACAAAGGAAATACATATGGTAGATACACAAAAGAAAACGAGAAAATAATCCAAGCATTAAAAAAAATCAACAAAACACAAATGAAAGCAGCAAGAGAGGAAAAAGGAGACAAAATAACTACAAAACAGACAAAAGACAATTGACAAAATGGAAATAGTAAGTCATTCCAATCAATAATTACTTTAAATGTAAATGAATTGGCTGGGCTCAGTGGCTCATGCCTGTAATCCCAGCATTTTTGGAGGCTGAGGTAGGCGGATCATGAGGTCAGGAGATCGAGACCATCCTAGCTAACATGGTGAAACCTTGTCTCTACTAAAAATACAAAAAATAAGATGGGTGTGGTGGGGCTCACCTGTAGTCTCAGCTACTTGGGAGGCTGAGGCAGGAGAATTACTTGAACCTGGGAGGAGAAGGTTGCAGTGAGCTGAGATGGCACCACTGCACTCCAGCCTGGGTGACCGAGTGAGACTCCATCTCCAAAACTAAACTAAACTAATAAATAAATAAATAAATAAATTACATTCTCCAATCAAAACACATGGAGTGGCTGAATGGATTAAAAAAATAAGATGCCACTATGTATTTTCTATAGAGATTCACTTTACATTTAAGAATGCACCTAGGCTGAAGTGAAAAGATGGCAAAAATATTTCTATGCAAATAGTAACCAAAATAGAGCAAGTGTGAACATATTTATATCAGACAAAATAGACTTTATGTCAAAATTTGTCACAAGAGGCAAAGAATATTATGTAATGATAAAAGGGTCAATTCTCCATGGAGATATAACAATCACAAATATGTATGCATCTAACTTCAGAGCAACCAAATATATGAAGCAAACATTGACAGACAGACTTGAGAAAATAGACAGTAACACAATAATTATACATTTCAATACCACACTTTCAATAATGGATAGATCAACCAGACAAAAGATCAATAAGGAAGCAGAGGACTTGAACAATATTGTAGATCAATTAGACCTAACAGACCTATGCAGACACTCCATCCACCAGAACCAGAATACACTTTCTTCTTAAGCACACATAGGACATTGTCCCAGATAGATCACATGTTTGGTCACAAAGCAAGCCTTAAGAAATTTAAGAAGACTTAAATCATATCAAGTATCTTTTTCAACCACAATGGAATGAAACTAAAAATTAATAGCAAAAGGAAAACCGGGAAACTCACAAATATGTGAGAATTAAGCAACACACTCTTGAACAACGAATGAGTCAAAGAAGAAATCACAAGAGAAATTAGAAGTATCTTGAAACAAATAAAAATAAAACCACAGCATACTAAAACTTGTGGAATGCAGCAATAGCAGTACTAACAGGAAAGTTTATAGTGGTAAACACCTACATTAAGAAATAACAAAACTTGCAAATAAACTAACTTTACACCTCAAGAAACTAGAAGTAGGCAAGCAAATTAAATCCAAAATTAGAAGAAAAAATGAAATAATAAAGATTAGAGCAGAAAGAAATGAAATAGAGAATAGAATAACAACAGGAAAATTAAAAAATGAGTTTGTTTTTTGAGAAGATCAACAAAATTGACAAGCCTGTAGCTAGGCTAAGAAAAAAGAGAGAAGACTCAACCAATTTAAATTAGAAATGAAAGAGACATTACAACTGATACCACAGAAATAAAATGATAATAAGAGACTACTATGGACAATTATATGACAACAAAATAGGATAACATAGAAGAAATGAATAAATTCCTAGAAAAATATAACATACCAAGACTGAAGCATGATGTAATATTAAATCTGAACAGACTTATAACTGGTAAAAAGATTGAATCATTGATCAAATAGCTCCCCACAAAGTGAAGCCATATGGACCATATGGTTTTACTGGAGAATTCTACACACACTTAAAGAAGAATTCATACCAATCCTTCTCAATTTTTTCCAAAAAACATTGAAGAGAAGAGAACACTACTAAACTCATTTTATGAGGCCAGCATTACCTGACACCAAAGCTAGGCAGATAGTGCAAGAAAAGAAAGCTGCAGACCAATATTGTTGATGCATATTGATGCAAAGATCCTCAACAAAATATTTACAAGCTAAATTTAACAGCACATTAAAAGGATTATACATCAAAACCATGTGGGAGTTATCTCTAGTATGCAAGGATGGTTCAACATACACAAATCAATCCATGTAATATACCACATTAACAGAATGAACAATAAAAATCACATGATGATCTCAATTGATGTAGAAAATGCATTTGGCAAAATTCAACACTTTTATGACAAAACACTTATATATGAATGGAAGGAATATATAAATATAATAAAGAGTATATATGAAAAAACTAAAGCTGAGATCATACTCAATGGTGAAACATGGAAAACTTTCCTTTAAGGTTAGGAGCAAGGCAAAGATACTTACTCTCACCTCTCCTATTCAACATTGTACTAGAAGTCTTATAGAGCAATTAGGCAAGAAAAAGAAACAAAAGGCATCCAAATTGTAAAAAAAAGAAGCAAAATTACCTCTGTTCACAGATGATATGATCAAATTTGTAGAAACTCTAAAGATTACACACATACACACATACAAAAATTGTTAGAACAGATAAACAAATTTAGCAAAGCTGCAAAATACAAAATCAACACACAAAAATTGGTTGTATTTCTATGCACTCACAATGAAAAATCCAAAAAAGAAAATAAGAAAACAATTACATTTACAATTTCATTAAAAAGAGCAAAACATGTAGGAATAAACATAAAGAAAATTGCTACCTAAATCCCAATGTCACTTTTTGCGGAAACAGAAAGAACAATCCTGAAATTCAAATGGAATTGCAAAACACCCTGAATAGCCATAATAATCCTGAGAAAGAAGAAAAAAGCTGGAGGCCTCATACATAATGTTTTCAAAACATATTACAATGTTACGCCAATCAAAAGAGTATGGTACTGGCATAAAGACAGACATATAGACCAATATAACAGAATAGAGAGCCCAGAAATGTTCCCTTCACATCTGTGGTCAAATAATCCTTGACAAAGATACCAAGACTACACAATGGGGAATGGATAATTTCTCTAACAAATTTGGTTAGGAAAATTATATATTCATATGTAAAAGGAAAAAGTTAGACCCTTTTCCTATACCATACACAAAAATTAACTTGAAATTAGTTAAAAACCTGGAGGTAAGACCTGAAACTATAAAACTCTTAGAAGAAAACATAGGAGGAAACTTTCATGCCACTGGATTTGGCAACAATTTAAGAATATGACACCAAAAGCACAGGCAACAAAAGTAAAAATAAATGGGACTACATCAAACTTTAAAACTTCTGTTCAACAAAGGAAGAAATCAGCAGCGTGGAAAGGCAACCTGCAGAATGGGAGGAAATATTTGCCAACCACATATCTGAAAAGGGGATGATAACTGGAATATATTTTAAAAACTCTGACAACCCAATAACAACAAAAAGCTTGATTTAAAAATGGGCAAATGACCTAAATGGGCATTTCTCCAAAGAAGATATACAAATGGCCAAGAAGCATATGAAAGAGATGTTCAACATCATTAATTACAAGGGAAAAGTAAATCAAAACCACAAAGATATATCACTTTATGCCTGTTAGGATGGATACTATTAAAACAAAACAGAAAATAACACATGTTGGAGAGGATGTGGAGAAGTTGGAATCCTCATGCACTTTTGGTTAGATGTAAAATGTTGCAGTCACTGTGGAAAACAACATGGAGTTTCATCAAAAATTAAAAATAGAGGATTCCATCCCAAGATGGCCAAATAGGAACAGCTCCGGTCTGTAGCTCCCAGTGTGATCGACACAGAAGATGAGTGATTTCTGCATTTCCAGCCGAGGTACCTGGTTCATCTCATTGGGACTGATTGGACAGTGGGTGCCACCCATGGAGGGTGAGCCAAAGCAGGGCAGGGCATTGCCTCACCCAGGAAGCACAAGGGGTCTGGAGATTTCCCTTTCCTAGCCAAAGGAAGCCATGACAGACGTTACCTGGAAAAATGGGACACTTCTGCCCAAATACTGCGCTTTTCCAATGGTCTTAGCAAATGGCACACCAGGAGATTATATCCCGCGCCTGGCATGGCAGGTCCCACACCCATGGAGCCTTGCTTACTGCTAGCACAGCAGTCTAAAATCAACCTGCGATGCAGCAGCCTGGCAGGAGGAGGGGCATCCACCATTGCTGAGGCTTGAGTAGGTAAACAAAGCAGCTGGGGAAGCTCAAACTGGGTGGAGCCCACCGCAGTTCAGCAAGGTCAGCTACCTCTGTAGTCTCCACCTCTGGGAGCAGGGCATAGCTGAATAAAAGGCAGCAGAAACCTCTGCAGACTTAAACGTCCCTGTCTGACGGCTCTGAAGAGAGCAGTCATTCTCCCAGCACAATGTTTGAGCTTGGAGAATGGACAGATTGCCTCCTCAAGTGGGTCCCTGACACCCATGTAGCCTAACTGGGAGACACCTCCCAATAGGGAGTGACTGACACCTCATACATGCAGGTTCCCCTCTGGGATGAAGCTTCCAGAGGAAGGATCAGGCAGCAATATTTACTGTTCTGCAATATTTGCTGTTCTGCAGCCTCCGCTGGTGATACCCAGGCAAACAGGGTCTGGAGTGGATCTCCAGCAAAATCCAACAGATCTGCAGTTGAGGGACCTGACTGTTTGAAGGAAAACTAACAAACAGAAAGGAATAGCATCAACATCAACAAAAAGGACATCCACACCAGTACCCCATCTGTAGGTTACCAATATCAAAGACCAAAGGTAGATAAAACCATGAAGATGGGGAGAAACCAGAGCAGAAAAGCTGAAAATTCTAAAAACCAGAGCACCTCTTCTCCTCCAAAGGATCACAGCCCCACACCAGCAACAGAACAAAGCTGGATGGAGAATGACTTTGATGAGCTGACAGAAGTAGGCTTCAGAAGGTCGGTAATAACAAACTTCTCTGAGCTAAAAGAGGATGTTCGAACCCATTGGAAGGAAGCTAAAAACCTTGAAAAAAGATTAGACAAATGACTAACTAGAAAGAACAGTGTAGAGAAGACCTTAAATGACTTGATGGAGCTGAAAACCATGGCACGAGAACTATGTGACACATGCATAAGCTTCAATAGCCGATTCAATCAAGTGGAAGAAAGGGTATCAGTGATTGAAGATCAAATTAAGGAAATAAAGTGAGAAGACAAGTTTAGAGAGAAAAGAGTAAAAAGAAATGAACAAAGCCTCCAAGAAATATGGGACTATGTGAAAAGACCAAATCTATGTTTGATTGGTGTACCTGAAAGTGACAGGGAGAATGAAACCAAGTTGGAAAACACTCTTCAGGATATTATCCAGGAGAACTTCCCCAGCGTAGCAAGGCAGGCCAGCATTCAAATTCAGGAAATACAGAGAACGCCACAAAGATAATCCTCGAGAGGAGCAACCTCAAGGCACATAATTGTCAGATTCACCAAGGCTGAAATGAAGGAAAAAATGTTAAGGGCAGCCAGAGAGAAAGGTCGGGTTACCCACAAAGGGAATCCCACCAGACCAACAGTGGATCTCTTGGAAGAAACTCTGCAAGCCAGAAGAAAGTGGGGGCCAATATTCAACATTCTGAAAGAAAAGAATTTTCGACCCAGAATTTCATATCCAGCCAAACTAAGCTTCATACGTGAAGGTGAAATAAAATCCTTTACAGACAAGCAAACGCTGAGAGATTTTGTCACCACCAGGCCTGCCTTACAAGAGCTCCTGAAGGAAGCACTAAACATGGAAAGGAACAACCGGTAGCAGCCACTGCAAAAACATACCAAACATCAATGCTAGGAAGAAACTGCATCAACTAACGGGCAAAATAACCAGCTAACATCATAATGACAGGATCACATTCACACATAATAATGTTAACCTTAAATGTAAATGGACTAAATGCCCCAATTAAAAGATGCAGACTGGCAAATTGGGTAAAGAGTCAAGACCTATCGGTGTGCTGTATTCAGGAGACCCATCTCACGTGCAGAGACACACATGGGCTCAAAATCAAGGGATGGAGGAAGATCTACCAAGCAAATGGAAAGCAAAAAAAAAAGCTGGGGTTGCAATCCTAGTCTCTAAAAAAACAGACTTTAAACCAACAAAGAGCAAAAGAGGCAAAGAAGGCCATCACATAATGGTATAGGGATCAATTCAACAAGAAGAGCTAACTATCCTAAATATATATGCACCCAATACAGGAGCATCCAGATTCATAAAGCAAGTCCTTAGAGACCTACAAAGAGACTTAGACTCCCATACAATAATAATAGGAGACTTTAACACCCCACTGTCAATATTAGACAGATCAATGAGACAGAAAGTTAACAAGGATATCCAGGACTTGAACTCAGCTCTGCACCAAGGAGACCTAATCGACATCTACAGAACTCTACATCCTAATCAACAGAATATACATTCTTCTCAACACCACATCTCATTTATTCCAAAATTGACCACATAGTTGGAAGTAAAGCACTTCTCAGCAAATGTAAAAGAACAGAAATCACAGCAAACTATCTCTCAGATCACAGTGCAATCAAATTAGAACTCAGGATTAAGAAACTCACTCAAAACTGCACAATTACATAGAAATTGAACAACACGCTCCTGAATGACTACTGGGTAAATAATGAAATGAAGGCAGAAATAAAGATGTTATTTGAAACCAATGAGAATAATAAAGACACAACTTACTAGAATCTCTGGGACACATTTAAAGTGTGTGTAGAGGGAAATTTATAGCATTAAATGCCCATAAAAGAAAGCAGGAAAGATCTAAAATTGACACCCTAACATCACAATTAAAAGAACTAGAGAAGCAAGAGCAAACACATTCAAAAGCTAGCAGAAGGCAAGAAATAACTAAGATCAGAGCAGAACTAAAAGAGATAGAGACACAAAAAACCCTTCAGAAAATCAATGAATCCAGGAGCTGATTTTTTGAAACAATCAACAAAATTGATTGACCACTAGCAAGACTAATAAAGAAGAAAACAGAGAAGAATCAAATAGACACAATAAAAAATGATGAAGTGGATATCAACACTGATCCCACAGAAATACAAACTATCATCAGAGAATACTATAAACATCTCTATGCAAATAAACTAGAAAATCTAGAAGAAATGGATAAATTCCTAGAAACATACACCCTCCCAAGACTAAACCAGGAAGAAGTTGAATCTCTGAATCGACCAATAACAGGCTCTGAAATTGAGGCAATATTTAATAGCCTATCAACCAAAAAAAGTCCAGGACCAGACAGCTTCACAGCCAAATTCCCACTCTGAGAGCTGGTACCATTCCTTCTTGAAACTATTCCAGCAATAGAAAGGAGGAACCTCCCAACTCATTTATGAGGCCAACATCATCCTGGATACCAAAGCCTGGCAGAGACAATAACAAAGAAAAAGAGTTTTAGCTCCAGTATCCCTGATGAACATTGATGCTAGAAAAATCCTTCCACAAATACTGGAAAACTGAATCCAGCAGCACATCAAAAATCTTATCCACCACAATCAAGTTGGCTTCATCCCTGGGATGCAGGGTTGGTTCAACATATGTAAATCAAAAACATAATCCATCACATAAACTGAACCAATGACAAAAACCATGTGATTGTCTCAATAGATGCAGAAAAGGCCTTTGACAAAGTCCAACAGCCCTTTCATGCTAAAAAACTCTCGCTAATAATGAGGGGTATTGATGAAGGCCCCAAAAAATAATAAGAGCTATTATGACATCCACAGCCAGTATCATACTTCAAATGGGCAGAACTAGAAGCATTCCCTTTGAAACCGGCACAAGACAGGATGCTCCCTCTCTCACCACCCTATTCAACATAGTGTTGAAGTTCTGGCCAGGTAAACGTGCAAGAGAAAAGAAAGCTGCATCTAATAGGCATGTCACCTGTCCCTGTTTGCAGATGACATGATTGTATATTTAGAAAAACCCCATCATCTCAGCCCAAAATCTCCAAGCTGATGTGCTTCAAAGCAAAGCCTCAGGATACAAAAAATCAATGTAAAATAAAAATCGCAAGTATTCCTATACACACACCAAAACAGACAGAGAGCTAAATCATGAGTGAACTCCCATTCACAATTGCTACAAAGAGAATAAAATACCTAGGAATCCAACTTACAAGGGATGTAAAGGACCTCTTCAAGGAGAACTACAAACCACTGCTCAGTGAAATAAAAGAGGACAGAAACAAATGGAAGAACATTCCATGCCCATGGATAGGAAGAATCAATATCGTGAAAATGGCCATACTGCCCAAGGTAATTTATAGATTCAATGCTGTCCCCATGAAGCTACTGATGACTTTCTTCACAGAATTGGAAAAAACTACTTTGAAGTACATATGGAACAAAAAAAGAGCCCACATTGCCAAGACAATCCTAAGCAAAAAGAACAAAGCTGGAGGCATCATGCTACCTGACTTCAAACTATACTACAAGGCTACAGTAACCAAAACTGCATGGTACTGGTACCAAAACAGATACATAGACCAATGGAACAGAACAGAGGCCTCAGAAATAACACCACACATCTACAACCATTTGATATTTGACTAACCTGACAAAAACAAGAAATGGGGAAAGGATCCCCTATTTAATACACAGTGCTGGGAAAACTGGCTAGCCATATGTAGAAAGCTGAAACTGGATCCTTTCCTTATACCTCATACAAAAATTAATTCAAGATGGATTAAAGATCTAAATGTTAGACCTGAAACCATTAAAACCCTAGAAGAAAACCTAGGCAATACCATTCAGGACATAGGCATGGGCAAGGATTTCATGACTAAAACACCAAAAGCAATGACAACAAAAGCCAAAATTGACAAATGGGATCTAATTAAACTAAAGAGTTTCTGCACTGCAAAAGAAACTACCATCAGAGTGAACAAGCAACCTACAGAATGGGAGAAAATTTTTGCAATCTACCCATCTGACAAAGGGCTACTATCCAGAGTCTACAAATAACTTAAACAAATTTACAAGAAAAAAATAAACAACCCCATCAAAAAGTGGGCAAAGGAATGAACAGACACTTCTCAAAAGAAGACATTTTTGCAGCCATCAGACACATGAAAAAATGCTCATCCATCACTGGTCATCAGAGAAATGCAAATCAAAACCACAATGAGATATCATCTCACACCAGTTAGAATGGCAGTAATTAAAAAGTCAAGAAACAACAGATACTGGAGAGGATGTGGAGAAATAAGAACGCTTTTACACTGTTGGTGGGACTGTAAACTAGTTCAACCATTGTAGAAGACAGTGTGGCAATTCCTCAAGGATCTAGAACTAGAAATGCTGTTTGACCCAGCCATCCCATTACTGGGTGTATACCCAAAGGATTATAAATCATGCTACTATAAAGCCACATGCACACGTATGTTTACTGCAGCAGTATTCACAATAGCAAAGACTTGGAACCAACCCAAATGTCCATCAATGACAGACTGGATTAAGAAAGTGTGGCACATATACACCATGGAATACTATGCAGTCATAAAAAAGGATGAGTTCATGTCCTTTGCAGGGACATGGATGCAGCTGGAAACCATCATTCTGAGCAAACTATCACAAGAACAGAAAATCAAACACCGCATGTTCTCACTCGTAGGTGGGATTTGAACAATGAGAACACTTGGACACAGGGCAGGGAACATCACACCTGTTGTGGGGTTGGGGGCAGGGGGAGGGATAGCATTAGGAGAAATACCTAACGTAAATGACGAGTTAATGGGTGCAGCAAACCAACATGGCACATGTACACCTATGTAACAAACTTGCACGTTGTGCACATGTACCCTAGAACTTAAAGTATAATTAAAAAAAGAACAAAACTATAAATTTCTAGAAAAATCACAAGAAAATATATATCCGAAGTATGATCCATAGTAGAAAAAAAATTGTACTGATATTGATAGACCATATTTTGTTTATCTATTCCCCAGCTGATAGACATTTGGAGTATTTCTAGTTTTTACAATTATAAATAATGCTGCTGTGAACATTTGAATAGAAGCTTTTGTGTGCACATACATTTTCACTTCTCTTTAGGTAGACGCCTGGGAGTAAAATTAATGGGTTGTATTGTAAGTGTACATTTAATCTTTTAGATATTGCCAAATAGTTTTCCAAAGTGGTTGTATCATATTACATTTCTACCATCCATGTAAGAGCGTTCCAGTTTCTTCACATTCCTAACAACACTTGCTATTGTCAGTCTTTTTAATATTAGCTATTCTGGTGAGTGTTACCAGTAGCTCATTGTGGTTTTACTTTGCATTTCCTTTATGACTAATGATGTGATCATCTTTTTATGTACTTACTTTCCATTTGCATATCTCCTTTGGCAAATGTCTATCCAAATCTTCCACCACCCCCTCTTTTTGTTCTATTATTGATTTGAAAAAGCGCTTATATTTGAATTGTAATAGTTTGTTATATATTCTGGATACAAATCTTTGATCAGACATACGTTTTGCAAATATTTTCTCCTGGCCAATGGCTAACCTTTTCATTTTCTTGTGTCTTTTGAAAAGGAACATTTTTAATTTTGATGAAATACAATTTACTGATTTTTTCTATTATGGATCATGTTTCAGTGATATATTTTCTTGTTTTTTTTTTCTAGAAAGTTACAGTTTTTGTTTTTCTGTTTTTTGTTTTTGTTTTTGTTTTTGTTTCTTTTTTTGACGACAGAGTCTCACCCTGTCGCACTCAGGCTGGAGTACAGTGGCGTGATCTCGGCTCACTGCAGCCTCCACCTCCTGGGTTCAAGTGCTTCTCTTGCCTCAGCCTCCCGAGCACCCGGGATTACAGGCATGTACCACAAACCAGGCTAAGTTTTGTATTTTTAGTAGAAACAGAGTTTTACCATATTGGCCAGGCTGGTCTCAAACTTCCAACCTGAGGTGATCTGCCTGCCTCAGGCTCCCAAAGTGCTGAGATTACAAGTGTGAGCCACTGTGCTCGGCCATTTTTGTTCTTATATTTAGGTCTATGTTCCATTTCATGTTTATTTTTATGCATGATGTGAGGTAAGGATCAAGGTTTATTGGAGGGTTTTTTTTTTTTTTTTTTTGCATGCAGATATTCTATCGTTTCTGCCATTGAATTACACTGACACTTTCATTGAAAATTAGTTGATCACATATGTATGAGTCTATTTTGGGACTCTTTGTTTCACTGACCCATATGTCCATCATTACACCAGTATCACAGTCTTGATTATTGCATCTTTATAACAAATATGGAAATCAGTTAGTGTAAGTCACCCAATTTTGTTCTTCTTCTTTTTTTTTTTTTTTTTTTTTTTTTAAGATGGAGTCTGGCTCTGTCACCCAGGCTGGAGTGCAGTGGCCGGATCTCAGCTCAGTGCAAGTTCCGCCTCCCGGGTTTACGCCATTCTCCTGCCTCAGCCTCCCGAGCAGCTGGGACTACAGGCGCCCGCCACCTCGCCTGGCTAGTTTTTTTTTTTTATTTTTTAGTAGAGACGGGGTTTCACCGTGTTCGCCAGGATGGTCTCGATCTCCTGACCTCGTGATCCGCCTGTCTCGGCCTCCCAAAGTGCTGGGATTACAGGCTTGAGCCACCGCGCCCGGCCAATTTTGTTCTTCTTCAAAATTGTTTTGTCTCTTTTAAGTTAGGAGTTGCTCCCTGTTTTCGTAAATAAAATTTTATTGGCACATTAAAAAAATTAAAAATAGAATTACCATATGATCCAGAAATCCCACTTCTGAGTATGTGCCTAAAAGAATTGAAGGGAGGAGGAACACGAAGACGTATTTGCACACCCGTGTTTATTGCAGCATTATTCATAATAGCTGAAAGGTGGAAGCACCCTAAATGTCCATACTCAGATGAATGGATACAGAAATGATGGTGTGTGTGTGTGTGTGTGTGTGTGTGTGTGTGTGTGTGTGTGAGATATTCCATGCAATGGGATATTATTGAGCCTTTGAAAAGAAGAAAATTCTGTCACATATGACATGAATGAACCTTGAAGACACTGGCTAAGTGAAATTAGCCAGACACCAAAAGGCAAATACTTCAAGATTCTACTTATATGAGTGTTTCTTAAAGAGTCAAATTCATAAACAGAGAGTGCAATGGCAGTTGCCGGGGCTAAGGGGAGGAGGAGGGGTGGGAGGGGCGCTGTTCATGGGTGTAGACGCAAGATGGAGGGTTCTGCGATCTGTTGCACAGCAGTGTGCATGTGGTTGACAATATTGTCCTGTTCACTTGAAAATCACTGCTAGGGTAAATTTGATGTTACATGTGGTTTTGCCACAACTAAAAGATAATAATCCAGTGCAGGTTAGGGGGCTGATGAGTGAGTGGGGTGCAGATGTCTGGCCTTACATGGATAATCAATCACTGAAGCTGAGAGATGGGTACATGGGGACTCATCCTGTTCCTCTTTCTAATTTTGTATATATTTCATATTTCCATAATAAAAGTAGTTTTTTTGAAAAAGAAAGGAAATATTCTTCTTTCTTGTGTGCTTTTAATTTTTAATAGCATTTATAGGTCTGAGTTTATGAGTTGACTGATTTGCGAAGGGTGCAGGCCTTGCTGCTATTAATAGTTCTTTCTGCTAACAGGCAAGGGCTGTGTTCTCTTAAAAATGCTTTAGCCCCAAACCTAAAGTAATGGAGGAGTAAGGAGGTCATAGAAGAGTGCGGGGTAGTCCTGGGAAGTTCAGATCCCATCAGTCTCCTGACAGAGCCCATGATTTGTCTTCCTACCCACAGCCCAACCTCAGCTCCGAAACCAGATGGAAATTGACCATCAGACCCGAACTTCACAAAGTCACCTGTCTATTGAGAATTAGCCAGTGCATAATATAAAAACTTCCTTTTACAGTTTGTTCTAAAACATGTTTTCCCATTCACTTCCTCTCCCTAGAAGTTGAAGATAAGCTCCTATAAGATAAATTGTACCTTTTGCCAACAATTGTATCACATGCTAATATGCCAGATAGTTTTTAACAATTTGATCACAGTAAGACCTGGAAAATCAACTATTCATTTGTGTCTTTGGAAACAGGAAAGCAGAACTGAGATAAGAGCCCAGGCTTCTCTGTGGATTAAATGAAAAAAACAAACAAAATCAAAATGCCAAACTGTAACCCTGCTTATTGTTGTAGGATTGTATCTATCACAAGGGATAAAGTAATCTTCCGTATCCAGAGTCCCACGTATGTTCCAGCCTTAGTCCCAGCAGACTAAGTGGGTTATACTTTTTCCTTATGGAATAGAGTCTATGGTATGATTTTTTCCCTGAGTACATCAGTTTTGCTCTGTTCTCTTTTCCACCTCACCTGGCCACCTGTCTTCCCCACAGGGAGTGATCTGTCAGAAAGTTTTGGTAGAAAACCTTCGTAAATTTAGAGGGCAAGGCTGTTCAGATACAGGAAGCACAGGAGTAAAGGGAGTCAAAGGTGATGAAATCGAAGAGAGTGCATCAGCAGCCAGGGATTAAACGTCCAGTTTGTGTCTCTCCTGTTTCAGTTTCTTCCCTTCCTTCTTCTCTGGTGTCCAAAGGCCCTTCTCTGCAGGCGTTCCCGCAGTCTAGAATTTGAAATACCAGATTGTTCAGTGGATGTAAAGATAAAATAACTCTTTGAATATGTTTTCCCTTAAACAATTTGTGAGCCCTCCAGTAGTTATCTAGTGAGCGCGTCTGGGGAAGTTTTGGGTCGCACGGATGCGCTAATGACAAGACATGCCCCACTGCTGGCTGGGTGGTGTTCACCAGTATGCAGATTTAACTTACTTTTCTTCTTAGTTACATATTGTGAAGTTTAAACTTATATGTGTCCATTTGGCTAGAGACAGAAGCACAAAGGACACTGATGTTGTAAAGTAGTTAACAAGAAGCATAAAAATGGGCCGGGCGCGGTGGCTCAAGCCTGTAATCCCAGCACTTTGGGAGGCCGAGACGGGCGGATCACGAGGTCAGGAGATCGAGACCATCCTGGCGAACCCGGTGAAACCCCGTCTCTACTAAAAGTACAAAAAAAACTAGCCGGGCGAGGTGGCGGGTGCCTGTAGTCCCAGCTACTTGGGAGGCTGAGGCAGGAGAATGGTGTAAACCCGGGAGGCGGAGCTTGCAGTGAGCTGAGATCTGGCCACCGCACTCCAGCCCGGGCAACAGAGCAAGACTCCGTCTCAAAAAAAAAAAAAAAAAAAAAAAAGCAGCATAAAAATGGTCACATCTGCAAATTCCTCTTAAAGCTATCGGCATTGATCCACACACAACCATGTCACTAGTATTTCCAAATTCAATGTGAAACAGATTAAATGTATCCAACGTGGTTTATTACTTATTGGGAATTTAAAATGTCAAACTATACTCTCAATGTGTTAGTTGCAAAGTTTTAGCGAATATCAGTATGAACTTTCTCCCATAGTTTGTCATTGAGAAACAAAAAAAGCAAAAATTATAAAAATAAAGCTCCTGATGTTTTAAGGGCAACATGCAAGGTTTCTGTATATCAAGGAATAAAAAAGGCATTCTTGTATATTTGACATAGTAATGTGTAATTGTTGTATTGTGTTTTAACATACATTCAGTCTCCAAAGATGAGACAATATATCATTTTAAAGGAAATTGGTCAACAAAATATTCTTTTTTCTAAAGACTTTAATGTGAATGAAATGTCCTATGTCATTTATTTCTTGATATAAATAAGGTATATTTTATAGGCAAGAATATTTAAAGATTATTAAACATGAATTCTAAGACAACATTTTAGTAACATTGACATCAAATTTTTAAACAAAATTTTACCAGAAACAGTGGAACTATTTGGAACAATTACTAAGAAGATCTAGGGGATTAAATTATTGCTATTGAAAGAGTTTACAATAAAAAAGGAAAAGGCAAGGACCGTTGCTTGGTAAGATCCTCACCAAATGCCCCGTTTGTGATGTTCTGGTGCCACCCTGGGAGGTCTTTCTTTTGGTGTGAAGATCTCTGAGGACAGCTAGCACGCCACAGCCAGAAGCTGCTGATTGCTGGCAAATTCACAGCTGCTCCCTGGAACTGGCTTTCGGGACTTCTCAATGCTCCAGGAAGGGCTGAGCAGAAAGCCTGTTCTCCCCAGAGATTCCAGCAAGGATGTGAAGTGCACACCGGGGCTCCGAGGCTCCCCTTGGCTGTGTGGGGAGCGTGTTTTGCACCCTGATGAGCTCAGAGGTCAAGCAAGGCCAGCAGGTTGCAAAATGAAATCAATAATGACGTTTTCTGTTGGTTAAAGATAATTACCAAAATGAGTAGGGTGACATCTCTCAAAATGAACAAAGTGACAGTGAAAAAACTGGGGAGATCTGAATGAAGTCTGCAGTTTAGTTAACAGCACTGAATTGATTTTAATTTATACGTTTTGACGAATGTACTATAGTAGTGTAAGATGTTCTCATCATGGGAAGGTGGGTGGGGAGTATATGGGGATTCTCCGTATGACCCTTCTGCAGTCTAAAATTATTTTAAAATAAAAAGTACATATATATTTAATATATATGTGCAAATATTTCTTTTACAAGGAGTTCTAGAGGAGTTAGGCTGAGAGATTTTGATGCCACATGGAGGGAGATCTGCTTGCCGATCTCAAATACGGCACCTGGCCTGATAAATACTTTGTGGGCAGGACGTTGAAGAATGCATCTCCTGTGCCGAGCGCACACAGTTCATTCTTTTGGAGCGCTTTCCTGCCCTGAGGATCACTGCGAGTCCCCCGTGGTAGTCTGTTTGCACCTGGAGATGACGGGGCAGCACCCTGCCCCATCTCTTTTATGTCCTAATAATGCTGCCGTTCTGACCATCCATTGAATCGGGTCCCTACTGCATTTCACACTTGGATTAACTCAATCATGCAAATTATGTCAAGCCTAAAAGAAATCGGGCTGTGGGCAAATAAGAAACGCTAATAAAAATTGAAAATACGGCTCACAGCCGAGATGCTCCTTTAAGAGGCGGCTGCTCTCACAGTCCTCAGGTTCCCTGGCTTTGGGAGAGTGGGAGTGGGGTGGGGGGGGTAAGCAGGGTGGGGGCGTAAGCAGACTTGAGCTGCAACATAAAGAAAACCCACAAGGTCAATTAGATTCCCAAATCTGGATTCACCTCTTCATGTGGAATGAAATGGTCCCGACAAGATTAGCAGGACACGATGAACAAAGCATTCCTTGAAATATTTTTGTTTGTCCTTACCAAGCAAAGATTTCCAGCGGACTTTTAGTAGGTTTCCCAGTATTCCGTCTTGCATTAACACACAGTGTTTCGGTGCCAAGCCTCTGCTCTGCTGGTTCCTCCACTTGGAAGCCCTCTGGTAGACATTTCTATCACACATCTGGCTCTTTACTGTCGTCCGAGGTCCGGTTAAAACACAATCCCTTAATTCAGACAGCTTTCCTGACTGATGTCAAGAGAAGCACTGTCTCCTGCTCTGAACCCTGTCCTGTTTTGCTGGTTTTTCGCGTACGTCACCTAACATTTCCTGCCTTACATCAGACTCATGTGTGTACACTCAGCTCCTTGCTGCCTGGAATGTAGGCTGCCTGATGGAGAAGCCATGCTCTCTGGGTATGACACCACAAGTTCTGGTGTCATGGTTTATACACATCATTGTGGGTGCTCAGAAGTTATTTCTAGAAGGATTTCCTTGGAGTTTAGGTCGTGAATGAAGAAAAGACTATAATGGGAGAGGCTATGAGAGCTTCTAACTTCTATGTCAGACTGGCTTCATGCTCAATTTGGTCTCCGTTCTTCATCGGTAGGGAACATTAGGCCATTAGGTAAAGGAAGGGACCTGTTGTGTGTGTGTGTGTTTTCTTTCTCTCTCTCTCTCTTTCTTTCTTTCTTTCTTTCTTTCTTTCTTTCTTTCTTTCTCTCTCTCTCTCTCTCTCTCTCTTTCTTTCTTTCTTTCTTTTTTTGAGACAGTCTTGCTCTGTCACCAAGCTGGAGTGCAGTGGCACGATCTCGGCTGGCTGCAACCTCCTCCTCCTGGGTTGAAGCGATTATCCTGCCTCAGCCTCCCGAGTAGCTGGGACTACAGGCACACACCACCATGCCCGGCTAATTTTTGTGTTTTTAATAGAGACAGGGTTTCACCATGTTGGCTAGGATGGTCTTGATCTCTTGACCTCGTGATCCGCCTCGACCTCCCAAAGTGCTGGGATTACAGGCATGAGTTACTGTGCCCAACCAACCGTGTGTGTTTCTAAATAAAAAAACCAAATTTGAAAAGAACCATGAATATGCAAGGAGGGCCTGGACCCTGTTGGAAGCCCTCAGAGGCATGACTCCAGCTAATCCTTAGCTTCCAGGGGTGAACCCAAATGTGTAGCAGGTGCTTGGTTTGATTCCCCGCTTACTCCTGAATTCTTGATCCACTCAGCACTAGTCTCCCTTTAGGGGTTTCACCTACTTTACTTGAAAGCTATTGACCTAAGATTGCCTGTGCAGATAATTTCCTGTACCCACTAACATGGATTAGATTTAAGTTTATTGAGTGCAGAGATGACATTTAAAACTTCTCTGTATCATTCACAGCACCTAGCCCAGAATGGAGTTCAAAAGTATTAATTCAATCATTGCCCCAACCAGTGGGATAAACTGAGCTGGCAGGACCCTTCTCCAACCTCTCCTTGTCCCTCCCAGCTACTCCTGCCAAGCGGATTGAGGATATTGTGTGGAGGATCACAACCTAGAGCAAACGACACTGTCTCTGATGATGGAGATGGTGATATTACTAATAGCAACCCCAAGAACAACGTTTACAAGTGCTTCCACCTATGGACCATGTGCTGTGTTTAAGTACTTACGTGCCTTATCTCATTTAATCCTTAAGAAATCCTCCAAGGTATGTGCTAAATGAGTGTCAATGATGCACCTTTTACACACAAGAAACCTGAGGCTTTGGGAGAATCAGAAATGTGGATCTTAGAGCCCAGGCCCTGAGTCAGCAGGAAAACCTACACTTCCGGTCCTGTGGTCTTGATCAGCTGTGCTGGTGCAGCCAGCACAGGGTGGAGGCTTTGAAACATACATCTTCTCACAAAGAACCATTGTTTCCAACAGAGGGATCAGAATAGCGCTGCTCCTGTCTTCTGGGTTGATGTAAACAGTCTGGGTAGACCAGGGTCTTATCTCCATCTACAGCTGAGGAGGCCGGAGACAATTTGATAGAAGCTGCACTTCAGTGACCACAGGCACACACAGAGAGTCTGCACAGGTTCACCCAAAGATCTATCTCCAAAAGCTGAGCTTTTCCTAAAACAGCCATAATATCTGGCTTTATTCCACATTTGTTTTTACCTTGCTGCTTCTCCTGAAGAAAGCCCTATGACAAAAATTGGCAATAAAATTATTAACCATAATCATTTTTATCTTAAACCAACTCACTTATGTTTAATAACCACTGAAGTAGGTGAGTTAAAAATAACCTCGTATTCTATTTCTCCTTCTGGGTGACTGGCGTCTCTTTCCATTCAAAATTAGAGAAAATACCAAAGCTCAGCCGTGATCTTCCTTCTAGAGGCTTGTTGGAACTCCAAACACATACCCCTGACAGATACAACAGGGATTAATGAGCCATGACCAGAAGTTTGATTTTTCTGTCAAGTGCTCCCATCCGTCTTTAATAAACAGAAGAACAACATAAACTCCATTGCCTGCCTTCCACTGCTGAAACTGAGCTGGCTGTTCCTGGTACCGTGTGTGTTGAGTTGAGTTATGATTCTAAATGACTTGACAAACGCTTTTACAAGCCCCTTTGGTCTGCTACTCTGGTGACTGTCTTTGCTCCCCAAGTTCCATTTCTTTGCCTCTGTTCAACGTGGGCAGCTCAGTGCTTTGCCAGTGGAAACCGTCAAATGTAATATCACATCTACAACTAAACGACTTCAATTTAGTGTCACTGGTGCACTATCTGTGGTGTAAAACTGCCAAAATACCCACTGTTTTCCCTTTAAGCCATGCTGTGTGCGTTTTTGCAGAAGGCTGTCTCCTGCGAGGACCAGAAGTTGAGCCAAGGCACAGGGAACCTACAGTAGCAGATGGTAAGAACCAGGTATGATCGCGGAGCAACGCCTGATGTCATGGCATTCTTCCTCTATTCTGATGAAGCTGTATTTTGTTTCAGGAAAATATCTGTCCTTAACAAAAATAATTGCTCAATCCACGTTCACTGAAAAACTGCGTTGCTCAAAAAAAGAGAGGTTTATATTGCAAAGATTATTAAGAACAAGAATGTATTTCTTTTCTCTTTTCTTTTTCTTTTATCTTCTTGTTCTTGCAAAATAAACTAGGATTTGTGTGGGACATTTATTTCTTCATTCCCTACAATTGTTGCTGAAAAGACTGGCTGCCTTAAACCAAGCTGACCACAGGATGTCCCCAGTGTTCCATGAAAATTCCACTGAAAGGGCATTTACCTGGTAATGCAAAACTTGATTCTTAAAGAAGAAAGGTCAGAGCACGTAGATGTGGTCACATCTACAATTTCAAACAAAATCTGGTTTTGCAGAGGCAGCCTCAGTGTCATCAGATAAAAATCAAAGCAGATCTGAATGGAGGTTGTCCTTGAAGAAGAGTGTGCCACCTACAAGTAAAGCCACTAAACTTAACAGCCCAGAGCTGCTATTTAATTGCCCCTGAAGAGAAGTCACCCTGAGGTGGAGTTAATAACCAATACTAGATCTTTTTTTTCTTTCACTTTAATTTTCTTTGAAAGCTTCATGCTCAAGCGACGTGGTGACCAATATCTAATGAAACTACGCTGCTCAAATACCTTCCTCGGGCTGACATATTTAGCAAATCCCAAAACGAGAGTCTGAAGGAGCCCAAAAGAGAAAATATTTGAAAGAATCATGAATATGCATCTAAACTTATTGAGTTAACACATTTTAAAATAGAAATGAGTTAAATATTTAACTCAATCTGCTCTGGCACAAGGGCAGGGGTGACATAGCCACGGTGCAAAAAAGCAGCTATCGACTAGGTATTTCACAGAAGATTCCCAGGGAAGGCAGTGGGAAAGGGCAGCTCTATCTGTCACTGAACTCATGGAGGCATGGTGTGGAACTGCGTGTGTGAAATATTTCCTTCTGTCTTTTCATGGATTGATAGGTCACAGAGTTCAGTGCTAGGTCAAGTCACCCAAGGACCACGGCGACTCGTCATCCTCCTCTCTGGCCTGGATGATCCCAGGTTCAAGCAGATTTCTGTTGGTTTATGTTATCCAACCTTCGTGAGTTGAGTCAACAAGTATATCACACTGATCAATTCCACTGGTGGTATAATAGCCCTCACCTCTGCTTGATTTGAACTTGTCTACAGACTGTGAGTGTCTATTCTGTACTGGGGAACAGTCACAGAGCATGCAGCTTCACCTCAGTGAAAGTATTCAAGGGTCTGGATAGAGTCTGTTTCCCATTTTTTTCTTTTTTAATTAATTACTTTTTATGTATAATTGACATAATAAGTGAACATATTTATGGGATACAGTGTGATGTTTCAGTGCATGTATACATTGTATAAATGATTAAGTCAGGATAATTACCATATTCATCACTTTAAACATTTATCATTTTTTTGTAGTGATAACATTCAAAATGTTCTCTTCTAGCCATCTTGAAATATACAGAACATTGCTATTTGCTATAGTCACCATACTATGTAATAGAACACCGCAATATATTCTTCCATTCTAACTACAACTCTGTATCTATTGATCAACCTCTTTTGTTTCCCCTTACCCCTCCCGTCTCCAGGCTCTGATAACCACTATTCTACTCTCTATTTCTATTAACGCAACTTTTTGAGATTCCACTTATGAGTGAGATCATGCAATATTTGTCTTTCTGTGCCTGGCTTATTTCACTTAATAATGTCCTCCAGGTTGATCCCTTTCATTTACATACCTGTGTATACAAATCTGAACTTCTGTTATTTTAAAACTCTTGATGGAAGCCGTGCTTCTACTGATGTGGAGGCTGTTATGAGCTGAATTGTATTTCACCAAATTCCCACGTTGAAGTCCTAACCCCCAGTACTTCAGAATGTGATGGTATTTGGGGATACGGTCTTTAACAAGCTAAGGTTAAAGCTTGTCATTGGCATAGGCCCTAATCCAATGTGACTGGTGTCCTTATAAAAAGAGGAGATTAGGGCACAGACATGCACAGAAGGAAGACCATGTGAGGACATAGGGAGAAGGTGGCATCTACAAGCCAAGGAGAGGGGCCTCAGAGGAATCGACCCTGCCCACACCTTAATCTCTGACTTGGAGCCTCCAGAATTGTGAGGAAATAAATCTCTGTTGTTTAAGCCACTCACCCTGTGGCACTTTGTCATGGCAGCCCTAGCAAATGCATATAGAGGCAAAACATTTCAGTATGGTAGTACTAGTTATGTATTATTAGTCACTAGCTCTTTGGTTAAACACAGCTCTCCTAGGCCAGGCACAGTGGCTCACACCTGTAATCCCAACACTTTGAGAGGCCAAGGTGGGAGGATTACCTCAGGTCAGGAGTTCAAGACCATCTCTACTAAAAATACAAAAATTAGCTGGGTGTGGTGCTGCACGCCTGTAATCCCAGCTACTCAGGAGGCTGCGGCAGGAGAATTGCTTGAGCCTAGGAGACAGAGGTTGCAGTGAGCCAAGATTGTGCCACTGCACTCCAGCCTGGCCAACAGAGTGAGACTCTGTCTCAAAAACAGAAACAAAAACAAAACAACAAAATACAAAGCTCTCCTAACTCAATAATAATGGCTGACATCAACTTAGAACTTGGTAAATTCTGCGTATTCTACCAAGAGATTTACATATATTAACTCAGATAATCATCAAGGCAACCTTCTGAGGTTGAAATCCCCATTTTTCAGATGAGAAAACTGAGGTAAGCACCCCTGTCCCATCAGCCTCTAGGGCCCACACTTGAGGACTAGCACAAAACCTTCCAAACCATGGGGAGGGAGGATCACAAAAAGGTAGAAAAAAAATTGGGCTATTTTCTTCATATTCCTGTTTTATCTGCTAACTTCTGACACAGTATTTTTGCCTCTTGTGGGTAAATCTTGAATAGAATACACTTGCCCTACACATATGCTGATTACCCAAGAGTTAAGCTTGATTTCCACTCTTTAATCATGGGGCCACATCTTTTCCCTTTTTTAGGGCACATCTATATCCATGGGTATATTCCAAATTATTTAATCTAATCTTCCAAATTAGCTACTACCGCCAAATCCCCGTGGATTGTATGAAGAAGGCCAGGCTGGACAGGGGCGAGCAGGACACGGTGAGCATTGAGTGAGTGAGGCCAGTGACTGGGCATAACCCAGTTGGTGAATCCATGATTCACATGGAATCAGAGATCTGTGGAGCTGGGCAGGCCTTATAGATCTTCTGGTTCATTTAATTCGTGGTTCCATTTCAGCACTCATAACAGTCTGGACTGATTTAGAGTGGGCTGTGTGTGTGTGAGTCTTCCCTTCCCACCCCTGAAAAGGGGTTCCCTGCAGACACAGTGCAGGGAGAGAAGCACCAAGAACTCCTCCTTTAGCAGCAGTACACACTGACACTCAGGGATGTGTCCTTGGGTTTGTGACTTGCCAGGATGTACAGCTAGTGCTGGACCAGCCCAGAGGCTGGCTTGGCTCATAGTCCAGTGCTGTTTCCATGACAACACACTGTCTCATAGAAATATCCAAATTTATTTTTTTAAAAAGATACACTGGGCTGGGCACAGTGGCTCACGCCTGTAATCCCAGCACTTTGGGTGGATCACGAGGTCAGGAGATCGAGACCATCCTGGCTAACACGGTGAAACTCCGTCTCTACTAAAAATACAAAAAACTAGCCGGGCGTGGTGGCGGGCGCCTGTAGTCCCAGCCACTCGGGAGGCTGAGGCAGGAGAATGGCATGAACCTGGGAAGTGGAGTTTGCAGTGAGCCAAGATCACGCCACTGCACTCAAGCCTGGGCGACAGAGCAAAACTCTGTCTCAGAAAAAAAAAAAGAAAAAAAAAAAGATACACTGGTAGATAATTATTCTCATCACAAAGGAATATGTTACTGTGAGGAAGGATTCACTGTCTAGGACAATGAGCTTCATAAGAAAACAGGGGCATGAGCTTGAAACCAAACTTGAAATTGAAAAATAAAAAGCAGCAACTAGACATTCACTACCTCAAAAATAGAGAAAAGCACATTGACCTTCTGGTTTTGAAATTGTTTAATAACTGGAAGCTAGTTTCAAACTTGAGTTTGGCATAGTTTTAAGAACTCAGTCAAGAGGAATGCAAAACCCTATTTTTAAAATACAGCTGCTACATTTTTAAGGCAACACCATCAATCTGCAGTGGAGGGAAACATACAAAGGAAATGTACTTCAAATGTTTTATAACTAATGGATGTATAAAGTAAAATATAAAGAAAATTTGTTTAGTTTTAGCAATCGCAGAGTATTAAAAACATCCATTTTTAAGGATTACGGAAAGTATTCAGGTTATTATTTGTTCAACTCAACCAGTTAATTATGTGAATGTCTATTTCAAAATACCCAACCGGAATCTCAGGGGATGTGTGTGAGTGTTCTATCTCATGACTCTTTATAATAATAAAAATAAGCAAAAAGTAAATACAATTTGGGTTTAAATAGCTTTCCTCTTTCCTCTGGCCACTTGGGCCTTCGTTTTGTTTAATTAATCTGTTCATTTCTGGTGAGACCATCTCTTGGCAATGCTTTGGGATACTTAGGTTTCCTGGAGTACAGAAGAACAGTCCGTGTGGTTTCATACTGAACTGTGCGGTTGGAGGGGGGTCTGCTGCAGTCGTTCTGGACACATTCCTCCTCCTATCTTGTGTGTGATAAGAGATTTAATCAGCTCTTAGGCAGCTTCTGCCTGTTTTCGGCATCTACAGTGCATCACTTTCCTGGCTGGACTTACCAGCTTAGAGAAAGCAAACGACTTAGAAAAATCACAAAGCACAGTGCAGTTGCCCCACTGGATGGAGGGGACACACTTTTGCAGTTATCTGTTGCTGTGTTGGGTGTTAACTTCTGTGACTGAATATTTAAGCCTGGGAACTTTCTTGGTTTTCGCCCTCACATCGGGCATTATCTGGCCTTTCCCTGGAGGGTGACTTGTGCGGGTGGGGTGGGGTGGAGGGAGAGGAGCGTGAAGGCAGGGATGACTGCCCACCTTGGATGCCTTTTCCAGCACGATGCGCTGACTAATGAGCAGAGGCCACTGCTGAAGAGCAAGGCTGGGTCTCCTTTTCCGGAGACTGAGCCCATTACCCTCTCGGCCCCACTAGCCTACAGGCACCCAGCCTGCCTCCCAAATGGATGACTTCCGGCTCACTACGCCGCTCCCGGTCCTGGTGCCAGTGGCCGTGAATAACCTTGCTTTTGTGTGTATTTATTTTATTTTGAATTTCTCCACCCTGGATCTTTCCACCTCCAAACCCCACCCCCTGCTTGCCGGCCCCATGTGGTGATGTTTCTTGAAATGTTAGATTCTTTCTTCCTCTATCCCCCCCTCCAGTTCTGGAAGCATTTTGTTTCTGTACTGCTTTGTGAAGCTGGTGCTGAGTCCAGATCCTTGGGGCTTTAAAGTTGAATTAATTATTAAACAGGAAGGGAGCAGTACTTTCAGCAGGCGCCAAGTAACTATACTTAAACTGCAACCTGGCACTGTTTTTCCCACCCTTGTGCTGTGGTTTGCTGAAGGCAACTGGAGATTTTTATTCTAGTTTTAATCAAGCATTTCTGTAAGTTTTCAGGCAGTTAAGATTTGGCAGCCAAGGGCTGGGAAGTCAGTCTTCATCACCTCCTGACCAGTTTGGCCAAAGACAAAATTAAAACACAATCAGAAGTACTTTCCCAGTTCATAAATCAATCTGAAATTGCCCATTCTCTACGGGTTGCTTTTCCTGAGGACAGGGTGGGCTTTTCTCTCAAATATATGTGTATTTTTTATTGATTAGCTCCCATTTGTAGAGAATGGTGCTTTTCAAATAAAACCATCAGAACGTTGGCTTTAGTTGCCGTGTGATTGTTATAATCACTGCTTTAATTTAGGGGCTATGTTGAAGATACGAAACCCTTATTTAAAAATATACTCAGGAAGGCTGGGTGCAGTGGCTCATGCCTGTAGCCCTAGAACTTTTGGAGGCCAAGGCAGGAGGATCACTTGGGACCAGGCGTTTGAGTCCAGCCTAGCCAACATAATGAGATCCCCATCTCTAAAATAATGAAACATTAGCCGGGCATGGTGGTACGCCTGTAGTCCTAGCTACTCAGGAGGCTGAGGCGGGAGAATCACTTGAGCCCAGGAGTTTGAGGCTGCAGTGAGCTAGGATATTGCCACAGGACTCCAGCCCGGGCAACAGAACAAGGCACTCTCTCTAAAAATAATAAGAGTAATAATAAAGTAAAAATAAAAATATGTGTGAAGACACACAGCAGAATTTCTTACTTTTCTGAGGCTGGGTATTGATGCTTTTCAGAAATTCGCAACTTGATGGAGTTGGTGGGTCAGCTTAGCCCCGATACTGAATACAGGCATTCTCGCAGAGCGATATGAATGAGACAGTGGCTGTGTTCTAGAGAAACCCAAAGCCTTCCTAAAGGTATCAAACTAATACCCTTAAATGACAGCAAGACGCTTTTTGGAGGCTGCCCCTGCAGAGGGCTGACCCTCTGATTTTCACCTGGCTCCTGCCATTTGGTGGTGGGCCTTTCCCAGTCTCGGCTGACTGCTCTGCAGGAAGCTCGCTAGGAAGTGCTCTGCTCAGCTCCATTAAGTCTCACCCTGTAGCTGAGCAGCGGTGCAGGCTGTTGGGGTGGGGAGGGAGGAAGAGCTATCTGGGTGCAGCTGGGTGCGTAGGCAGGAGTGTGAAGCAGCCTCAAGAGGAAAGAGAACAAAGATTTGGTTAAAAATTTAGATTCATGCATATAAATTTGGAACAGGGCAAAAAAAAGTAAGCCCAACGCACACAACCCTCCCGCACCCCTTCCAGTTGGCTTGTGGTGAAGTGTGCATGTGAGAACAGCTCAGAACGAAACACTGTACACTCATGTCACCCCTAACGATGTGCTGGGAAACCTTGCAACAGATATATCCTTAGAACTTTTAAAAATGAGAGACATTCTGTGAGCCTTCAGTCCAAATACTATTTTTTTGGACTTATTTTCTATTCAGGGATTTTAAAAAAAAAGTATTCTTGCTGACAATTCTTAATTTTAAAAAAAATTAAACATTTTAATCATACATATAATCTATGTCTTCACTGTGTAATTTCCATCAGTCAACAGATTTAATTATAATAAATTAATAAATATACTTACAATAAGCAAAAAACTGTGGTCCACTGGCTTATTGAAAAAGATTAGTTAGAAGAAACCAGATAAATGTACACTTCTAGGAATTTAAGCTCAAAATTTCAAGCACCTCTATTTTTTCTGAATTGTCACCTTTTCCAGGGACTGATCCTTTCTCAATAAATCATCCTCTGACCTTGGTGTTGAGATTGTCATGGGGCTTCTACTCTCAGGATGTCAGATTTGGTCATATTATTTAGGATTCTATCATGGCCACATTGCACTTCTAACCACAGGAAATAATTTAAAACCCAGACTGGAAATGATATATTCCTCAACAACCAATATTTGGAAAATATATTTATTAAATGCACAAGTTTTGTACAATTTCTATCTGTTCTTTATGTCCTATTTTCTTTCCAGAAAACATATTCTGCACTGGTTTTAAAATCACATGACAAGATTTCTAATCTTTGGGCAAAAGTCCTCATCCTTTATGTTTGGAAATGGGTTGATACTCTTATCCCTCACCCATGGGAAGTTCACAATATAAAAATTTTTAAAATACTTTATTTAAAATAACCTTCCAACAGCTGGCCTAGTCT
Source organism: Papio anubis (assembly GCF_008728515.1). NCBI lineage: Eukaryota > Metazoa > Chordata > Mammalia > Primates > Cercopithecidae > Papio > Papio anubis. The sequence goes on from NC_044989.1 coordinate 97,893,017, forward strand.
TCTATGTTTAGATATTAGAAAACACTTGAAAAGCACTTTCACTTAGTTAAAAAGGAAACCTAGTCAATAATAATCATAACAACCCTTTAAACAAAAAAAAGAATACGGAGAATACCGAACAGGCATGCATTGCGTTGTAAAAGCCTTTTTCTTTCCCTAGTTAAGGATAACTCTAAAAATATTGTGTATACCCACCTATGGTTTCCTGAGGACTTTCTTGCCAGTCTGCTGAAAAGCAAAAATTAGGAAATTATGTCTGATTTGTGTCAAATATGTTCCAAAGAATCATGGGGTTTTCCTTTCACTATAAGGAGTATTCATGGAGGAAGTCGTCCTCTGAGCAGTTGTCACCTTTTCTTACGTGGTATTCCCAACTGCAATGCTAGGCGGTGGGGGCTTTGCCACCGTGGGAGCGGCTCCAGTTCCTGGGTGAGCCCAGGGCCTGCCCAGACGTCGGCCATCTCTGCAGGTGTATGGGCTGCGGCCCTAGGCAAGACTGTCTCTGCCTTCCCCAAAGGTCTCTGAGCCCTTCTGCGGCCCAGATGGTTCCAATTTGAGGCCTACATTCAGTGCTGGAGCTGTATTGAGTTTCTTCCCTGAAACCAACAAAACCTGCTTCAGCATTTTGCTTGGATTAAAATATTTGTCCCTTTTTTTTCACAGGGCAGAAGGAGGACTCCTGAAGCCTCCGAAGGAAGGAAATCATTACAGGGCCCTACAGAAGTAGGTCATGTGCTACAGCTGCTCATAGTTTGAGAGGAAGAAACACGGGACCTCAAACCTGGAACACGACTCTTTCAAAATGCTTGTGAGTAACCCAAGGAAAACATCCTCCCCAGGCTTATCTAATAACCATGATCTCTAATCGTCTCAATGTGTGCTCAGGTTTCCTTAGGAGTTTGCACCCACTTCTCAGAGCTAACGAGACGCCAATACAGAACACAGCAAAAAGTAATGAAGGAGATTTAATAGTTTGTGTTAAAGCTAATATGGTCCATTAGGAGCTGTCATTTTTATAAACAATGAGGATATGTTACCCTCTTCTTGGGTGTAAAGTCATTCCATGCAGGACCTGTAAACATTCGGTAATGATCTATAGAACATGCATGAATGACAATTAAAGCGCCACTTGAAAAGTCTGCTTTCCTCACATATTTGGTTTCTCGCTAAATAAACTTGTAAAGTTCATACATGTGTACGCATATGCTTACATTTTAAAAAAAGGTGTGCATTTCATTAAGAAAATCAACGAACAGATATCTTGTAAGTGTTTTTGGTTCCCATTAGCTTGAGAAATATCAGAAGTGATTAGTTAAATGAGGAGCATAGGTTCTGTTTTTTAATGCATACTATAATAATAAAACAAGCAGTCTTTTATGGTAGCTTAGTGAGATAAAATTATAGTTCACAATGTCATGAAAGGCATGATTACTGATTACGATCTTTGCAAGTTACAAGTAAAAAAGCTTCTATGAAACCTATCTGTTGCAAAAAAAGTACGTTCTACAGTGATTCAGATATATTTCTGAAATGTATTTTTTAATTGTGGCTTATACCAAGCAGAGACAAGACTCGAGAACTTGCATTCTTTTTGAGACTCACTGAATGTACTTGAGAAAATAAAATCAGATTAACTCCCTCTGACTTTGTAAATAGAGTTTGCTCCCTTGCTTTCTCTCTCTCTTTTAAAGGACAAATGATTCCTTTTTATAGGTTTTAGGTTTGGCAGAATTTGATTATAAAAAAAAAATTCTTACAACCCCCTAACATTTTCTGCTGCAAACAGGAGTGGGTAGGGAGTAGGGGATAAAGAAAGGTCCAGATTAAAATTATTCTAGTTATTCACATAGACTTGAAAGCTCCAGTGACGAGGTTTGAGAAGTAGCCTTAGGCAGAACTTGCTATCAAAGAAGGCCAGGAACAAAAAACATTTAAAAGCAGATTACGAGTCTCTCCTAACAAAGCAAAATCAAATCACTGATCGATAAGTGCAGCTGGGTTAAAATTGTTTCCTTAAAAAGGCTTTAAAAACTTTTTTGAGTGATAAGCTGGAGGCTGACCCTTTTATGCTTTTGAGCAGACTCCTCCTGGAAAAGCCTTTTCCATCTCTTCCAGGGCGGTCTCTTTTGGGATGAGCCAGAGTCTCTCTCTTCTCATTTAACACAAGCAGGCCCTTGGCTGGAAAAGGCTGGCAATGTGGTTTCCAAGAAAGGGAAAGATGCTCTTTGATCTAAGTCAAGCCCTCCAAGAGAGTTTAGCTACTAGACCCAACAGCACAGCTGGATTCCCCATGGTCATCTATGAACTATTTGTGCAATGCCCAAGCTGGAGTGACCATTATTGGTGTAAAATCAACTTGAAACCTGAAGAAAATCTTCAACAAAGAAAAGCCCCAGACTCCAGGTCACTTAAGCCACAAAAATGTGCTGGGTAGATTGTGGGTCGCTGTCTAGATCAAGGCCATGTGGACGACGTGGAGGCATACCTCCCAGCGTCAGACGTAACTCAGATGCTGGGTCTTTCAGAGACGGATTTCAAACAGGGCTTTTAAAAACAAGGGAAGAGGGGAAAAAAAAAGAAAATCAATGAGCAAGTGGTGTTCAATTTATTCACATATGTTCCAAATGGCACAGAGATAAGCAAAAAGGGTTCTGGTATGTTTTTTAATGATTTCATTATCACCAGACAAGAATGGAAAGATTGTCCAGATGCTATTGAAGAGATAGAAAAAGAAGATTTTAAAAAATAAGAATAATATCTTGAATGGTTCCCTGCCCGGGTACATAAACCGTGAAGACTGACCAATGAGATCTTTGAAGTTAGGTCTATTTGCAAGTCCACTTATTTAAAAAGCAAGGTTGAGATGATGTAGAAAAAAAAAAGAAAGAAAACTTTTAGAAAAATTTGATCTTGGCCTGGCTGTCTTCTTCTCTGCATGAGCATTGTTTGCCTGGGGTGGATTGTCATCTGAGCCAGTAATTAAGCAGGGAGGGAGAGTGAAGCAAAGCTACAGTCCCCTCCGGTAGAGCAGGGGCTGGGCCAGTGCCCTGCTGGGGAAGCCCGTGTCACACACAGCACACAGGGAGGATGAGGATTATTCCCATTGCAAGGGCTGCAGCTTGGGTCACAGATCTGCCTCTTTCCTTCTCTTGGCTGCTCCTTGTCCATCCATAATAGCCGTTGTGGTGTGTCAAATTCTGCACTATTGCAAAGTGCCCCGGCCACTGGGTCTGAAAAAAGCTCTCTCCCTTTTCTGGAGGCTCTCTGAAAAGTGAGTACTCTCCATTGCTTGTGTGGATATACTTGGCCACCTAGAAAGTGAGTTTATGGTCTCTTTTTAGTTTTATAAAATTATTATTATTTATTGTTAGTGTTTTTAGAGACAGGGTCTCGCTCTGTTGCCCATGTTGGATGCAGGGTGCGACAACCTCAAACACCTGGGTTCAAGCTGTTCCCCCACCTCAGCCTGCCAAGTAGCCAGGACTGCAGTGGCACGCCACGCCCTGCTAAGGTTTGTGATCTCTTTATGGGTGTGTGTGTGTTATGTTTCTAAGTAGATTGTAAGCTTCCTGAAGGTGTAGGCCACAGTCTTCCTGATCAGGTCTGTGACCTTCTAATTGTTCAGTAGAAATGGGTCTGTTGCTGGGTGCATGATAATGAAACAGAATAGACCATGCCCAGGAAAGTGCGTAGAGGTGCAAGTCTTAATCAAGGATGCAAAGTGTGTTTGGTGTGACTCAAAGTAACGCCAAAAGTATTGCTCAAAGCAGCCTCTACCTATGGAATGATCGAAAGAACGCCTCTTCAGAAAGACAGCATGTGTTTTACAGACCCACGGTTCCCCTGGAGTTCCCGAAATCCACTGAGAGTGTGGGGACTTGGATTCTTCTATCCCCCAATTCTCCTGATTCACTGCCTCACTGTCCCTGGGCTTTATTAGGGTAAAACTTGCCAGTATCTGGAAAAGTAGTAAAACCCTCATTTCTCTGAAAGCACTGGAATTGTACATGCAGGATGGATCATTTTCATTTATGTTTGGTATGACCATTATTTCAGCTGCTTTGTGTCTGTCAGAACTTATACATGCTGTTCGTTTCATGGCCAAAATATGGTGTGACCTATCTTGAAACCCCAAGAAAATTTCTCTAGCAACAGCATTGTTTTCTGACATTGTAAATCATCTCTCCTTCTACATAATTTTGCATGGCCATGATAAAAATAAATGTGGATATCTGAATTTTATAGTTGAAGACCTTAAGTGGGTACTTGTAAATTAGATTCTCTGAGTCCCAACAACATCTATTTATTGTTTTGCTTATAATTCTTTAATGTTTACCAAAGGGACCTCCTATTGCTTACAACAAAATAGCAAAAAACACAATATCTAGAAGTGTGTTTAGTCCAGCTAAGGGCTGATCTGGGGCTGCCCATGCAATCAAAACCTCTGTCTTAGCTCTCCCTGTGCCTTGAAAGGTAAAGCTCTCACCCATTAACTCTCTCGGTTCACGGATATGTCACCGGAATTATTTTTTGTTTTGTGTTGTTGTTTTGTTTTGTTTTTTGCATATGGTACAAATCATATTGGAAAGAGGCAAATTAATCTCTTTAATACAAAATCATTTACTTAGTACCCACTATATGCAACACCAGTGACAGAAAAGCTACACAAAAAAGCACATCAGTTGGGAATGTGGTCGTGTTCAGCTTCTTGCTCATGTAAATAATTGGAAACAGAGTCAGTGCGTCGCACTCCCACAACTCAGGTGCTGTTTCCCTTAATGGTTCCCTCCCTGTTCAAAGGCGGGATCATCCCCGGATTACTGCAGTTTTAGACAGCACGCTAATGTTCACTAACAGGGTAATGGAAATTAAAAATGTAAATAAGTGCTTGGGTTCCCTACCCCCAAATATGTCAGATAACTGCTTATTTTCCTCTAAATTAATGTGCTTTGAGGTTCTGTAGGCAGAGGCTAAACACCTATTACGAATATTATCATATGTCTCGTTTTTACTAATCTTTGGTTTGGGTGACTGGATTTAAGTGACGTAAGCAAGAAGGTATGGAAAGTGAGAGTAATCACAATGTGAAAATGCCAGTGAGACCCCTAGTGCCCTATGGCCTATTGGAGCAATTCCACCCGCCTTTTTTTTTTTTTTTTTTTTTGAGACGGAGTCTGGCTCTGTCGCCCAGGCTGGAGTGCAGTGGCTAAATCTCCGCTCACTGCAAGCTCTGCCTCCCAGGTTTACACCATTCTCCTGCCTCAGCCTCCCGAGTAGCTGGGACTACAGGCGCCCGCCACCTCGCCCGGCTAGTTTTTTGTATTTTTTAGTAGAGACGGGGTTTCACCATGTTAGCCAGGATGGTCTCGATCTCCTGACCTCGTGATCCGCCCGTCTCGGCCTCCCAAAGTGCTGGGATTACAGGCTTGAGCCACCGCGCCTGGCCTCCCCACTTTTACAAGTTTCTCCCTCCTCCATCCCTTCTCCTCCTGGAACTTCCTGCCTTGGTTTTCACTAGTTCAGACAGGCACTGTGTCTTCTCACCAGTCTCAGCTTCCTTTCACTCTAGATTTCTCCATTCTGGCCTGGGAACTTTACTTGTCATTCAGTTACCCCGGAGTCTCTTCCACCTCATCCCCAAACAACTTTCTAAAGTTTTCATTTAAGTAAAAACTAGTAAAACACTGGTAAGCACTGGTTAAATAACCTTTGTGAAATAAAAAATATGTAATCGAATTTGGGACTTCTTTATCTGATGACAATCTATGTTATTCATTTTGTGATGTTTCTAGAAACCCTCCAGATTAATCTCCATGTAAATCTGGTCCTTCCACCTTCAGAGGGCCTTTGGCTTGTAAAAATCTCAGTTTTCCAGTTTTATTATATTCGTGTACTTATCTGAAACAAATGCTCCGTGTGCTTGTGCATGTGTTATTGTGTGTGCATGTGTTGTTGTGTGGATTGTGAATTCTTTCAGGAGGACAGGAACATATCCTTTATCGTCATCATCTTCTTTTTCTTATTTTTTTTCTCTTTTCATCATGAGTCCTATACTCACTGAATATCTATAATCGCAGAAGTCCCTCAATAAATGTTGTAAAGTTACTGGCAGTTTTGTGCTTAGGCAAAATTCCCATGATGTCAATAAAAAACTTTACCTGAAAAAGAAAGATAGGATAGAGCAGACAAAGCAGTATAATTCCGAGCTAGTTGAAATCTATATTATACCCATTTAACAAGGAAGCTTATTAAAAAATAATTAAAGAAAATGAGTAGTTTTAAATGTAAATTTTGTTCAAAATTTCTAATTTTAAATAGGTTTTGAAATACATAAAGCATAGTTTGTCATCATACAATGTATTTTCCCTTATCGGACCTACCTTGCAATTCCAAGAAAATTTCTCTGGCAACGGCATTGTTTTCTAACATTGTAAATAATCTCTTCCTCCACAGAATTTTATATTTGTGTAGCTTAAAACATTTGTGGGTGTGTGTGTTTTATGAGAGTTATTCAACCAAATAAGTGATTACCAAAGATATCATTTTATTGTTTTGTTTTTTATAAGTATGGATAGAATTTTTAACTCAATTTTTTTTTTTTTCATTTAAAACTGTGTGGCATGGCAATTAGACCATCACACCAAAAAGCAAGTTAGAAAGGGAACAAAGGGCATAGCCATTTGTTTTGCATTCAAGGAAACATATTTCATAGGAAATAAAGAATATCTACCTGCGTTAAGAGATCAGAAACAAAATGGTGGTGTCATCCACAAGGACAAGGTGGAGCTAATGTATCCCCGTCAGATGTCCTGGCAAGGCTTTTGAGTTTTGTTTTGAAATTTACTCAGACATACAAAGCCCGGGTAGAGAGTAAACAGCGTACTGGAGTTCAGTAATCCAGGCAACATTTCTAGTGCCTAACCTGGGAGAGAAGAAATGCACAAATTCTGAATGAGGTAAAGAATAGGCCCCTATTACTTTACTAGGAGATTTCTGCAGGGGAATTTCTGCAAACTCCAGCTCATTACGACGCAGTAACAAATGCAGTTCTATAGAGACACCTACTAAAATTCCTGATTAACTAGGGACAAACCTGGCTCCTTGTACATCTAATGCCACTGTATTTACCTAGAAGTCAGCAAAACCCACAATAATGTACCATTATTTTCCTAAGTAAAAGTAAATGAATGTAAATCTAAATCATCCAACGCTATTGTGCCTTAAAAAGGCACATGTTCATAGAAAGTAACAGTGGGAACTGCGGAGTTTGTTGTCTGAATTAAATACAAATTTACACACCCAAATGACTAAAATAATGAAAGTGATAGATTAGGGTATTGATGCATAATCACTGTCTAGAATGCAGAACTTACGAGCAGCCTGATTTTGAGAACAATTACTTGTAATTAAAGCTGTGCTGGTTACCAAAAAAATAAATAAATAAATAGAGAAGTCCTTTGTGTGTAACACCAATTAATTATTTTTTTTATTTTTTTCAGCGAGAATAGCTCTTAAATGTTTGTGCTGCTATTTATATCTGACCACGTTCAGGAGTGGTATGAAATATGTATTGCTTAGCAGCTTTCTCAGAATGCTATTTGCAACTCACGCTTTTCAGTCAGTTTTCCTTAAACCCATTTAAAAAATAGTAACATCCGTAAGACTCTAAGAGTGATATTAAGATTCTTGTTTTCTTCATAATTAATAAAAACAAATCCCTAGACCCAACTAGACAGTTTGTAAATCAATTTCTCTAGCTGCCACCACCACCTGAATAGTGATTCAATTATAAACACAGTGCTGCTCAGGTATAGCAAGTATTTTTTTCTTGGTAAGGACTCAAAATATGACTGTGTTGTATTTAGCCACACAGCAGCCCTGTGGTTCTTAGTCAACCCAAAACAGGAGGTGGTGGTGGTTGGTGATTGTGTCACTGAGCACTCTTTGTCTTTTGGGAGCAGGGCAGGGTCAGCTGGCTGTCAGGGGCTGAAAGAGGCTTGGCCACTGGCATCCGGCTGCCATCCCAGCTCCCAAAGGTCTGATGACTGGCTGGCTCCTCCACTGTCCCCAGTTTGAGGTCCCTGCTGGGAACTGGTCCTAGGGAGAGAGCTATGAGCAAATGCACCACTCAGTCCCCTCCTCCACTTAGTGACAGAGCAAGTTCTGGATTTTTCAGAACAGTCCTTTTTTTCAGGTGAGTTTATTATTTGCTGTGTAACCAACAGTGACTGAATTCCTTACCTGTTGTGAATCTGTTCATAAACCAGGCAACAACATCAGTTACAGGGTTCTATTTCTAGATCTGGAGTTCTGAAAAGAAAATCACTGTAGGAAACAGATCAGAGTAAATGTGAATATGAATTTTATTTGGGTGAATAATCTCTGAGTGTCATTTTTCTTCTTTTCTCCATTTTTCCAAGGTGAATGTAACATCTCTGCAATGAATAGTGATCTGTGTTGTGGTTAGAAATGCAGGATCAGAGATCCTGCTGCCCGAGTTCAATTCCTGGCTTAATCCTGTATTGCTGTAAGACTTTGAGGGACTTATCTTCAGCTGGACACCAGCGGCTCACACTGGTGATCCTCGCACTTGGGAGGCCAAGGTGGGTGGCTCCCTGGAGATCAGGAGTTCAAGACCAGCCTGGCCAACATGGAGAAACCCTGTCTCTACTAAAAATACAAAAATTAGCCAGGCGTGGTGGTGCCTGCCTCTAGTCTCAGCTACTTGAGAGGCTGAGGCAGGAGAATCGCTTGAACCCGGGAGGCAGAGGATGCAGTGAGCTGAGATGCTGAGATCATGCCACTGCACTCCAGCCTGGGCGACAGAGTGAGATTCCATCTCAAAAAAAAGAAAAGCTTGTCTTCACCAAGGACTCCATGGGTCCTCTCTATGAAACTGTAATGGTAAGGCTATTGTGAAGATTATGTAAGATATATATATAAAGAAGTTTTTACATTGCCCAATCCAAAAGAATCACCATTGATTAGTTGCATTTAAAAGATTATAAAAACACAAAAATAAATTACTTTCTCATGATTATTATGCCTCAAATTCTCATAATAGTGATCACTTCTTTAAGATATTAAGGCATAAGGTTTTCCTGAAACACATTTAAAAAATAGTAACATCAGAAAGATTCTAATGTAAGAGAGGCATTAAGATTCCTCTTTTCTTCATAATTAATAAAGACAAGTTCCTCTACCCAGCTAGATGTACTAAATATGGACCTGGTTTTATGCTTAGGATATTTTTCAAGAAGGGCACACACAAAACTCTTAATAGCGATTTCCTCTGTGGAAAGGGAGAGTTGGGAGAAGGAAGGAAAACTTTTACCTTTTATATTTTTCTGTAGCATTTGAATTTTTACTGTGCATGGATATGTCTTTTACATTGCCTATTACAATACTCATTAACCCATAAGTGGAAATAAACATTTAAATTAACTAGTGGAGTACAGGATTCTGAAAGACCGGAGGTGAAAGTGAAGGAGCAGTGCAGGGAGTACAGACGAGCCCACGGCCCACCTTAGGGTATCACTGGGACATCCTGGGCCACTGAGCAATCCTGGGCCACAGACGCCATTGCTGACCTCAGCATGCCCTAATGCAGGCATGAAAGCACATAGGATTTGGGCTCAGTCAGACCTGATGTTGAACATTGGTCTGTTCATCAGTGATCTGTGTGGCCTTAGGGAAGTTGCTTAATTTCTCTGTACAGCAATTTCCTCACTGGATATCTTTTTAAAAGGAGGATCATAATGTCTACTTTCATTTCTCTATGTCTAAGTGTGTTGTGAATACTATGTAAGTTCTGGCCTAGTGTAGGGTGTGGGGAAAGTTAACAAATCTTGGCTCTTCTTTCCCTCCCCTAACTCCTTGTCCAGTCAACTTTTTTTTTTTTTTTTTTTTTTTTTTGAGACAAGGTCTCACTCTGTCACTCAGGCTGGAGTACAGTGGCACAATTATAACTTACTGCAGCCTTAAACTCTTGGGCTTGAACAATCCTCCTGCCCCAGCTTTCAGACTTACAGGTGCACACCACAGCACCTGACTAATTTTAAAAAAATTTTCTGGAGATGGATGTCTCACTGTGTTGCCCAGGGTGGTCTCAAACTCTTTGGCTCAAGCAATTCTAATGCCTTGACCTCTCAAAGTGCTGGGATTAGAGGCATGAGCCACTGCACTGACCCATTTTTAAAAAATTGTAAACGTGTTAATATTTATCAGAGAGTTAAATCCCCATCCTTTTCTCTCTCTCTACCCTCTCTCCTTTTCTTTCTCCCTGCCTTCTCATCTTTGTTTGTGTGTGTCCTTAAAAACTCACCAGAAGGAAGCTTTCCTGACCTTGTTGTGATGAACTGGATGTCCGTGTGCCCCCAAACGCCATGTGTTGAAATTCTAATGCCCAAAACGAAGGTGTTAAGAGGTGGTTAGATTTTGAAGGCAGAGCCCTAATGGGTGGGATTAGTGCCCTTATAAAAGAGACCCCGGAGAGATTCCTTGCCTTTCCCACCATGTTGGGGCATAGTGAGGCCAATTTTTATATATATACTTTAAGTTCTGGGATACATGTGCTGAATGTGCAGGGTTGTTACATAGGTATACACATGCCATGGTGGTTTGTTGCACCCATCCACCCATCATCTACATTAGGTACTTCTTCTAATGCTGTCCCTCCCCTAGCCCCCCACCCCCTGACAGGCCCCAGTGTGTGATGTTCCCCTCCCTATGTCCATGTGTTCTCATTGTTCAACTCCCACTTACGAGTGAGAACATGCAGTGTTTGCTTTTCTGTTCTTGTGTTAGTTTGCTGAGAATGATGGTTTCCAGCTTCATCCATGTCCCTGCAAAGGACATGAACTCATCCTTTTTTAATGGCTGCATAGTATTCCATGGTATATATGTGCCACATTTTATTTATCCAGTCTATCATTGATGGGCATTTGGGTTGGTTCCAAGTCTTTGCTATTGTGAACAGTGCTGCAATAAATGTACATGTACATGTGTCTTTATAGTAGCATGATTTATAACCCTTTGGGTATACACCCAGTAATGAGATGGCTGGGTCAAACAGCATTTCTAGTTCTAGATCCTTGAGGAACTGCCATACTTCTTCCACAATGGTTGAACTAACTTACACTCCCACCAACAGTGTAAAAGTGTTCCTATTTATCCACATCCTCTTAAGCATCTGTTGTTTCTTGACTTTTTAATGATTGCCATTCTAACTGGCGTGAGATGGTATCTCATTGTGGTTTGATTTGCTTTTCTCTAATGACCAGTGATGATGAGCTTTTTTCATGTTTGTTGGCCACAGAAATGTCTTCTTTTGACAAGTGTCTGTTCATATCCTTTGCCCAGTTTTTGATGGGGTTGTTTTTTTCTTGTATATTTGTTGAATTTCTTTGTAGGTTTTGGATATTAACCTTTTGTCAGATGGATAGATTGCAAAAAATTTCTCCCATTCTGTAGGTTGCCTGTTCACTCCAATGATAGTTTCTTTTGCTGTGCAGAAGCTCTTTAGTTTAATTAGATCTCATTTGTCAATTTTGGCTTTTGTTGCAATTGCTTTTGGTGTTTCAGTCATGAAGTCTTTACCCATGCCTATGGTGAGGACAATCTTCTATAAACCAGGACAAGAACCAAATCTGGCAGCACCCTGATCTTGGACTTCCCAGTCTCCAGAACTGTAAGAAATAAACATGTGCTGTTAACACAACCCAGTTTATGGTATTTTGTTATAGCAACATGAACTGACTAAGACACTCATCCAAAATGGGTTCTTAAACAAATATACAAAATAACTCCCGACTGGGAAATTCTGGCTCAGAGTCTAAGCACTTTATGGCTGGGCTAATTTTCTCTGATTCTGTCAGAGTGGAAGTTCAGCCAGAAGCTATTCTTCTCTCTAACGCTGAGGAAAATTAATAGGTTTTTTCTCCTTAGCCTTTATTCTAGGCTAAATAATCACTAATCATTTAGCTTTCCATTGTGGTCTTACTTTAAAACTATTTTTTGCATTTGAAGATGTTTCTCTTACACCTTCTCTAGGTTCTGCATGGCTCACAGTTGTAGCACCCAGTTCTGCATAATCCAGACAGAGTCTATTTGGTTGGTCCAGTGGCCTCCTCCCCACCCTCTTTTGCTTGTATTTGAGGGTTATTGTAAGGGACACAAGTCAGGAGAGTAAGAGGAAACCTTGGGAATTTCTTACCCACTCAGTTTCCTTCTTCTCTTATTTCCAGTCTCACAAGCACATCCTTCCAAACCTAGAATCAATTCTATGTTCATTCCCATTTAATTCCCTTCTCATCTTATTCTCATGTAATGATCTGACATACAAATCAACAAAAGTGTTCTCAAATGAAGATATAAAGGGCTACCTTTCCCAGGCACAAATGATATCCAACAATGCCCATCAAAGTGAAGACTGGATTTGCTGGTGGATAAGTTGGTTTCCCAGTTCCTCTAATCACTTGTAGGTGTGAATAAGAAGACACTAGATTGCTCCAAGGTAGGCTAGGAGTGAATATTCATTTTCCCAAAGATTGTCTTCTCATTAAAGGGCTTCATGATAGAACCTAAATTGCAGATTCCTTAAATTGCACTGAAAGTTGCTGGATTGAAATATCTTTGCAGTATAAAAATTGCCATGTCTATAATGCTCCCTACCTTATTTTTGAAATCTGGTGCAATTAATAGATACACAGGGATATTTTCATAGTACCCTAGATTCACAGAGGAAGAAGTGAAACTAATCACCTTTTACAAACTAGCAAAATTTCGGGACTGCTTAATGGAACTAGTGAATAGTGTAGCCAGTAGAGGTTACATTTCATCAAACAGTTATACAAAGCTCAAAAGTGAGATGCAAGATTTCAGACAAAGAGTAAAATCAATTCAGAAAAAGAGAGGATGAATAGATCAAAAGATGAAGCGATGAGGTTATGAAGAGTTGGAAGTGGAAAATGAATTTGAAAACTGTTTTGGTTAGAGGTTATAAAGGAGAAGGATCGATAATTATTTCACAGTGTTGAAAATCTTGTTAATATGAGTCCAAAGTTGTGAAATGTGATACTTCTTGGAGATAGATCTTGCAATTAATTGGAAGTAACGAGAACAAAAGTATCAGAGTGGGCCGAGGGAGAGCTGCTTGGGAGCAAATGAGTCTTTACATAACCTTAAATAACCAAATGTCTTTGCAGACAGAAGATTGGGGTTTGAGTTTACTCCCCTCCCCATCAGTTCTGCATAGCAGTCAAAATGCTTTTCTAAACAACTCAAATATCATCATGTCCTTCCTTAGAATTGGTCAGTAGCTTCTCGTCATTCTCAAAATCCAAAACCTGTAACATCATCTTTCCATAGGTGGTCTGTGTCCAGGCTTGCCTGGGACTGTCTGGTTTGTGCTGCTTGTTCTGGAGTGATTTTTTAAATAACATATTTTTTTTTAAATCATGGTAAAATACACATAACATAAAATTTACCATCTTTTCAATTTTTAGGTTCACAGTTCAGTGGTATTAAGTACATTTATATTGTTGTGCAATCATCACTATTGTCCATCTCTAAAATTCTTATCTTGCAAAACTGAAACTCTGTATCCCTTAAACACTAACTCCCCCTTCTCCTCTCTCCCCAGCCACTGGCAAGCACCATTCTATTTTGTCTCTCAGAATTTGACTACTCTACCCACCTCATAGAAATGGAACCCTACAGTATTTGTCTTTTTGTGACTACCTTGTTTTTAACCACTGCTGCTCTCTTCTGGTTACTATTTGTATAGAATATCTTCTTGTCCTTTGACTTTCAACCTGTTTGGTCCCTGGAGCTAAAGCGAGTCTCTTGTGCGTAGTTGAATCATGTATTTTTTTAAAAAATCTATTCTCTCAATCTTTGTCTTTTGATGGGAGATTTTAAAATATTTACACTTGAAGTAATTACTGATACGGAGAAGCTTAGTTATGTCATATTGCTATTTGTTTTCTATATGCCATATAGTTTTTTTGTACTTCATTTCTTGCATTACTATTTTGTGCTAATTGATTTTTTATAGTAAAATGTTTAAATTCCCATCTCATTTCCTTTTGTGTATACTCTACAACCATATTTTTTTGCAGTTACCCTGAAGATTACCCTTAACATCCTAAGGTTATAACAGTGTGATTTGAATTTATAGCAGCTTAATTTCAATTAAAAAAAAACAAAAAACTCTGCTTCTATATAGTCCCTTCCCTACACCCTTTCAGGTATTGGTGTTACAAAATTAAATGCTTAAATATTGCATGGCCAAAACCAAACAAATAATTTTTTAAATGCATTAATGTCTTACATTATGTAGAAAACAAAATTGGAGTTACAAACCAAAATTACAATAATACCAGCTTTTACAATTTCCTATGTATTTACCTTTACTGAGTTCTTTATTTCATCATGCTGCTTCATGTTACTTTCCAGTGTCCTTTCATTTCAACTTTAAGGACTCCTTTCAGCAGTTCTTTCAGGGTAGGTCTAGTGGTAATGAATTCCTTAAACTCTTGTCTATCTGGAAATGTCTTAATTTATTCCTCACTTTTTTTTTTTTTTTTTTTGAGATGGAGTCTGGCTCTGTCGCCCAGGCTGGAGTGCAGTGGCATGATCTCAGCTCACTGCAAACTCCACCTCCCAGGTTCACACCATTTTCCTGCTTCAGCCTCCCCAGTAGCTGGGACTACAGGTGCCCACCACTAAGTCCAGCTAATTTTGTGTATTTTTTAGTAGAGACAGGGTTTCACTGTGTTAGCCAGGATGGTCTTGATCTCCTGACCTCATGATCCACCCGCCTTAGCCTCCCAGAGTGCTGGGATTACAGGTGTGAGCCACTGTGCCCAGCCTATTCCTCACTTTTAAAGAATAGTTTTGCTGGATATAGGATTCTTGCTTGACAGTTTTTTTTCCTTTCGGCACTTTGAGTATATCAACTCATTGCCTTCTGGCCTCCAGAATTTCTGATGAGAAATCTGTTGATAATTTTATTGAAGATCCCTTGTATGTGATAAGTTACTTCTCTCTTGTAGCTTTCAAGATTCTCTCTGTCTTTGGCCTTTGACAGCCTGATTATAATATGTCTTGATGTGAGTCTCATGGAGTTCATCCTACTTGGAGTTCATTGAGCTTCTTGGATGTTTATGTCTTCCATCAGATTTGGGAAGTTTTTGGCCATTATTTCTTCCAAAAATCTCTTTGCCCCATTCTCTCTCTTTTCTCCTTCTGAAACTCCCACGATGTATGTTGGTCCATTTGAAAGTGTCCCATGGGCCTCTGAGGCTCTGTTTACTTTTCTTTGTGTTTTTAAGGCTCAATAATTTCAATTGTTTTAACTTCAAGTTAACTGATCCTTTTTTCTTCTGCCTTCTACCTTCTACCTTCAAATTCCTCTAGTAAATTTTTCATTTTAATTATTGTGTTTTCAGCTCCAGAATGTCTTTTTAGTTTCTTCTATTGATAGTTTCTTTTTGTTCATGTATCATTATCTTGACTTTTTCCATGATTTCCTTTAGTTTTTTTTTTTTTTTTAGCATCTTCAAGACAATTGTTTTAAAGTTTTTGTCTAGCAAGTCTGTCATCTGGTCTTTCTCCAGGATGGTTTCTCTTGGTTTATTTTTTCTTTTTGAATGAACCATACTTTCCTGTTTCTTTGTGTGCCTTATGATTTTTTATTAAATTGAAAACAGGACATTTGAATCTAATAATGTAGTAACTCGGGAAATCAGATTCTCCCCCTTACTCAGAGTTTATTGATTTCTATTTTTGTTTTTGTCCCGTGATTGTTGTAGGCTGTCTCTGTACCAGGGATTAGCATGAGGTATAAACTTAAAGTCTTTTCAGGTCTTTTTAAAGGCCTCCATCTATCCTTGAGCATGCACTGTGACTTTCGAAATTCCTGAATATGTGGTCATTTTTTTTTTCTTTGAGATGGAGTCTTGTTATTTGGAGTGCAGTGGCACGATCTCAGCTCACTGCAACCTCCGCCTCCTTGTTCCAGTGATTCTCCTGCCTCAGCCTCCAAGTAGCTAGTACTACAGGCATGTGCCACCACACCTGGCTAATTTTTGTATTTTTTAGTAGAGACAGGGTTTCATCATATTAGCCAGGCTGGTCTCAAACTCCTGACCTCACGATCCACCTGCCTCAACCTCCCAAAGTGCTGGGATTACAGGTGTGAGCCACTGCGCCCAGCTATGTGGTCACTTTTGAATGTCCTAGAGTCTGAATGTTTGGCTCCCAAAATAGGAAAAACAAGAAAAATGAAGTGAGAGGAGGGCACTAGCCTATTAAATCCCCTGGAAGTTGCTTCAGGCAGAGGAAAAGGGTCCTTTTTGCCCTCCCTGGATCCTGGAAGCTGCTGGCAAGCTGCTCCAGGAACCCATGTATGGCTGCCTGACTTGGGACTGGGGGCTGAGTAGCTGTTATGAGTGGAAATTGATCAAAACTTGCCATAATTTACTGTCCAAGCTTTCCCCCAGGAAATTGCAAGCTTTCCCCCAGGAAATTGCAAGCCTTCAAATGTACTCCAGAGTTTCAAAATAGTTACATCAGACAGATTCTGCCAGTGCAATTATTGTCTAAGTGGGGAAACAGATTCCTGGGACTTTCTACTCTGCCACCTTTCCAGAATTCTGTCTATTCCTGGTATGATTTTTGACAGCACCCCCTTCATGCATATGACCATCCAGTTTGGACACTGGCTTGTCTGCACCACCAGACTCATATCATGGCCTCCTCACCTCCATCACTGCTGGCCAGATACACAGCTGGTTGCTCCCATTGTGTGGTCCTCTTCTTTCTCTTAATAGTAGACCTCTCAATTGTTAGCTGAGCCCCTATCTCACGGAGTAAAGATGATTTCTCAGCCTCCTTAGCAACTAGGTGTGGCCCTGGACTAAGTATTAGACAAAAGAGTGTATGCAAAAATGATGGATGTAAGTTTGAATAAAGCCTTTAAAGGGAGGAGATGTGTCCTTCCTCCCTCTTCCTAATCCTGCTGCTTGGAACATGAATGTGGACGGAGACTTCTTGAACCGTAGAGCTGAGAGTTTACCTTAGAGATTGTAAGACAACTGCAAATGAATTAATGGTGCAGAGCTACATAGCAGCTCTGGATGACCTACTGTTGGACTGTTATATAAGTGAAAATGAATGCCTATTTACTTTATGTCACATTTATTTTAGAACCCTTTTACATATAGCTACATGTATAGTATACCCAAGTAAAATAGAATCTGATACTAGAAGTGCCTAAAATATGTGGTATTGACTTCAAGGCGGAAGCCAGCTTCAAAGACTCAGAAATTGCAGGCTGGAAGACAATTTCCCCTTTTTATGGTATGGTAAAATGCTTGGTAAAACCATCTTCTGCAATAACCCGGAAGCCAGATCACATACTGACCACACTTAGCTCTAGGGAAAATTGGTCGGGTAAATTTAAAATTCTGTTGGGTGCTGGCTGCTTCTTGCTGCTTTTTGCAAAAGGCCTAAAAGGGAGAGAGAAACTCACAGTGGAGATAGTCAGTTGGCAAGCAGTGATGGAAGGGGATTTTGTGCTGCAAAGGGCAGAACTCAGTGTCTGTAGCATAAAATCTAGGTTGACTGAGAGACTGCTTTAAAAAGTCAGCTGTGGCTGGGTACGGCGGCTCATGCCTGTAATCCCAGTACTTTGGGAGGCCAAGGCAGGTGGATCACCTGAGGTCAGGAGTTCAAGACCAGCCTGGTCAACACAGTGAAACCCCATCTCTGCTAAAAACACAAAAGTTAGCTGGGCATGGTGGCATGCACCTGTAATTCCAGCTACTCAGGAGATTGAGGCAGGAGAATCCCTTGAACCCGGGAGGTAGAGGTTGCAGTTAGCTGAGATTGCACCACTGCACTCCAGCCTAAGCAATAGAGGAAGACTTCGTCTCAAATAATAATAATAATAATAATAATAATAAATAAATAAAAAGTCAGCTGTTCCTGTGCCCTGAAATAAAGCCATTGTAAGTAAAGCTACTTGATTAGGAGGAGATAAGTTAGTGATCCAAAGTCTTTTTTGGCCACCTCTGTGTGTGTGTGATTTTTCCTTTTTGCCAGACAATGAGAGAGAAAAAGAGAGAGAGAGAAAGGAGGAAGAAGAAGAGGAAGAGGAGAGGAGAAGGGGCGAAGAGGGAAGGGAAAGAGACAAGGGAGGAGAAGAGGCGAGGGGAAAGGGAAGGAGAAGAGAGAGTAAATGGCAGTCCAGTGTCAAATACATTGTATGGCTTCCTTTCTCAAGCCTGTCATTTCAGGAGTCTCCAAATGCTGTCATGCAGTTAAGAGAAAGAAAAGTAAATAGAACACAGGGTCAGTAAATAGAAAACCAAAGCTTCAGGCTTAAAAACTGTTGTTAATTGGCTGAAGTTATTTGCACATGGGATTGATAGGCCAGGAGATGACTGAATTTTTGAGGCAATTACATTGCCAAATAAGTTGGATGTTTGGCCTGCCCAAGCCTGTGAACACTGAACCTCTAAGGCCACTCCTGGGCCTCTGAAGCGGCACTGGCAGGAATGGGCTCTGAAAGCTGGACAGCTGCCAAGAAGGACAAACCCACCAGTGCTCATCTCAGATGTTGCCAAAGAGGGGAATGTCTTAAGTCCAGAAGGCAGAGTCCAGGAACTCTGAAGACAATGTGCAGGGAAGTTGCTCCCAGAGGGCAGGATGTGGAGCTACCAGATGGTCCAATGTGCACGCACACACAATGCACGCTGTACTCCACAGGGAAGCTACCATAAAATGTTTTCCTGAATGAGCGGTCACTGGAAATTTTTCATCTTTCTCTTTACAGATTGGGGCAGGAGAGTGTTATAATTACTCTATGTATTAGCCTACTAGGGCTACCCTAACAAAGTGCCACAAACTATGTGGTTTAGTGTCATCTCCCAGTTCTGGAAGCTGGAAGCCTGAGATCCAGCTGTTGGCAGGATTGGCTCCTTCAGAGACTGTGAGGGAGAATCTGCTCCAAGCCTCTCTCCTGGCGTCTGGTGGTTTGCTGGTGACCTTGGGCGTTCCCTGGTTTGTAGTGGCATACACCATGTCTGTCTTCCTTGTTCACATGATGTTCTCCCTGTGTGTACCTGTGTCCAGGTGTCCTCATGTTATAAGGACACCAGTCACCTTGCATAAGGACTGCCCTCCACCAGTATGGCCTCATCTTAACTAATTACAGCTGCAATGACTCTATTTCCAAATAAGATCAAGTTCTGAGTGACTGAAGGTTAGAACTTCAACATATGAATTTTGGGGAGACCCAATTCAACCCATAACGCTCAATTCCTTCTCTTCCATTGTATAATGGGTATGTCAAGGATAGACAACTTGTCTCTTAGTTCATGGGTCACTAGAATAGAGTTCTACATCTGGGCCTGCTGGAGGGAATTCCAAATTGAAAGAATTTTACTGGCAAGAAATCCTGAAGCTTTGAACCAGATGCAGTATCCAGATGTAGGCTTGGGATTTTATGATTTGGGAAGTCAGTGAGTATGTTCCAAAGGGAGATATGCAGAACTCTTTGCAGGGACAAAGGAACAAACCATAGCAGAGGTTATTCTTATGCTCTAATTGAACAGAATCTTCAGTTTTTATCTAGATACATGGATGCCCAGAATGGAGTCCATATTTCCAGGCTCTCTTGCAGCTAGGTTTGGTCATATAACTAAACTCAGGCTAGGGTGCACCTTCTAGGTCGTATCCTGAAAGGAAGAGGATAATATATGTTTCTTCCTTCTCTTGCCCCATTCCCCAACTCTGCTGCTTAGAACACAGATGTGGGGGTAGCTGATGTAAACTCTGAGGACAAGGGCAACTCCCCAGCAAGGGAGGGATAAGAAAGAAGAATCCTGGCTTCTTGGACACGGAGCTGAATCACCATCCTAGTCCCAGGCTGCTTATTCATGTCATGTTCCTGGAGAGAAAATGACTTCTATGCTACCTGAAACCAAGTGGATAGTTTCATGAAGACACTGACCTTCCCTTACTTCTTTACAAAGCCAAGTTAGAATTTCTTTGCACTTTGGAGCCTTTGCACAGACTGTGCCCACTTCCTCTTCCCTGCTGCCCCCTTCTCGAACTCCCATCCCCCAAAATTTCATTCAAACATCACTTCTTCAGAAGAACCTGTTACCTTCAGACTTGCTCAGGCCTCTCTCTTATATACCCTTGTAACATCCTATGCCTTGCCTCTATAGCATATCAATCAATTCTAACTCAACACAGTGGAATTATTTGATTAAAAATTGTCTCCACAGCCATAGTTGTTGTCTCTATGACAATAGTCATCTCAAGCTCCTGGGAGCAGGGCAGTTGTATTAGTCAGGGTTCTCCAAAGAAAGAGAACCCATAGTTGCCGGGTGCGGTGGCTCACGCCTGTAATCCCAGCACTTTGGATTACAAAGTGGGAGGCCGAGGCGGGCGGATTACGTGATCAGGAGATCGAGACCATCCTGGCAAACACGGTGAAACCCCATCTCTACTGAAAAGCCAAAGAAATTAGCTGGGCATGGTGGCGGGCGCCTGTAGTCCCAGCTTCTAGGGAGGCTGAGGCAGGAGAATGGTGTTAACCCGGGAGGCGGTGGAGCTTGCAGTGAGTGGAGATCATGCCACTGCACTCCAGCCTCGGCAACAGAGCGAGACTCCGTCTCAAAAAAAAAAAAAAAAAAAGAAAAGAAACAGAACCCATAGGATAAATGGAGCCATACCTATGCATAGATGATAGAGGAAATTTAGATTGCACACTGGCTTATGCAATTATGGCTTATGCAATTATGGAGGCTGAGAAGTTCCACAAGCTGCCATCTGCAAGCTGGCCCAGGAAAGCTGGTGGTGTGGGTCTCATCCCAACCAGGGGAGCCAGTGGTGTAAGTTCTGGTTTGAGCCTGAAGGCCTGAGAACCAGGAGCACCAATGACTGAGAGCAGAAGAAGACGGATGTCTCAGCTCAAGAAGAGAGGGAGCGAAATCACCTTTCTGCTGCCTTTTTATTCTGTCTGTGCCTTCAGCAGATTGGATGGTGCCCACCCACACTGGTGACAGCTGATCTTCTTTACTCAGGCTACTGATCCAAATGCTAATCTTTTTTGGAAACACCCTCCCAGACACACTCAGAAATGGTGTTTTGCCAACTATCTGGGCATCCCTTAGTGCAGTCAAGTTGGCCCATAAGATTAACCTTCGCAGCAGCGTAGGACTTGCTCTGTCTGTTAGGCAGCCTCTAAGAGGGCCCCAGATCATCCGTGCGACCTGGGACTCCCATCCCCTCCCCTTGAGTGTGGGCCCACCTTATTGACTTGCTCTGCTAGAATATGGGAGAGAGAATCAGAGGTCATTTGTGAGACTAAGAAAAAGGCTGTGGCTTCTAACTAGGGTATACCTCTTGGATCCCTTCTGCTGGGGGATGCCAAACACCATGTCATAAGGCAGCCCTGTGGAGAGAGGCCCACAGGGGTGAGCTTGGGAGCAGATTCTCCAGCCCTTGTTGTGTTTTGAGACAAATGGAGCCTCAGCTGACAGTTGGACTGTAACCTCATGAGAGATTTTGAATCAGAGGCACCCAGGTAAGCCACGCCCAGACTCCTGAACCACAGGAACCATGAGATAATAATCTGCTAAGTACTGGGTTCATTTCTTACCCAGCAAGAAGTGACAAATACACTTGTTCATCACTGCATCTAAGCACCTATCCTAATGTTTGGCACAGAGTAGGCTGTTGATAAATCTAGTTAAATAGATAATGTATAAATTAAGGGATTAACTAATCATAAGCTCTCAGGCTCTCTTAAATCTTGAGCTCTTTGTTATTAAAATGAGTTATATTTATCTTTAAATGAGAAGTAGACGGTCTTCTGCGTTAGAGTATCTTATAAACTATAAGGGATGGCACAAATATTAAAATTGTTTCATCATGTATGTTTGCTGTATGTTCAAGAAGTGATCTGAGGGCACCGATGGTTTTATTTTCTATGAAGGGCCACCCTTGCTGGAGATGCATACAGCATATCATATTGCTTACTTTAAATACTTCACAGTCAACCATGGATGTGAAGTGTGTGTTCACCTTTGCTTTAAAGGACATCCTAGGAATGGCAATCAGCATCTAAAAGAACCTAAGCAGAACCCACACCTCAGGGGTGAGGAGTTATAGGTGAAAGATTTTCACCAGGAACCCACACTCCAAAGGAAGTGCTTCAAGTATCATTCTCTAAATGTGCCCTGGAGAGTCCAACCATTTGCATCCGAGATGTTAGAAACAACCTCTCACTGATGAAATAAACGGCAGTGAAGATCAGTGGTTGGCTTAAGGGATTTGGGGATCCTCACTACCCTTATGTCTGTAAGGAGCTGGTGTAGTTTTGGCCCAGTCCCCACTAGAGGAGGCCTGCCAGGCTGCCACAGACACCACTGTGTGGGCCACGGAGCCAGCCTTTCATTCAGAGTGCAAGACAGAGTGGGACTTCCCTAAACTTCTCAGAGTGGGTCCCCACGATTCTTTTTTCATTTGTGTGGCATAATTTTGCCAGAGACTTGCTCTGTGTGTAACAAAGGGTTGTGGGGCGGGAGACGAATAGCATTTATCTACCTTCAATTCATGGCCATTACTCGAATTCAGCTGAACAACCTGATGCGGTTGAACCTCTCGGTTGTCTCAGGCTAGCTCACAAAAGCAAGTATCCGTAGGCGCTTCCTGAACTTCAGGACTTACCGTGGCCACATTGTCTGCTACCTGAAACAGGGCACTCGGTCAAAACTCAGAAAGACCAATACAATTACTATTTAATTAATCCGATTTGCCTTAGGTCTCCCCAGCTGGAGAATTCTGATGGGAATCAATTTGCTAGAAATAACTCAGGTCTCCAGGCTCTTGCCACGCCTTCGTGCAGGTCTCCAGCTTGTCACAGCGTGACCTTCTGAGTGATCCTGTGCTACCTCACATGCCCAGCTGTGTCTGCTGCTGCCTATGAATATAGGTCCTGCAGGCACCTGTGAGGCCTTCAGGGCTCCACAGAGAGGTTGGCAGACTGTCCTTGCTCCCCGCAACTCTTTGTCACCCTCTGTCACTCTAGCCCTGAAATATCCCTGCTTTACCACAGTCTCAGGGAGTCTCTCCCAGATTGCAGCTTGTGCCAATGGCACACCGACTGTCAGGGTCAGATCTTCTCCTTGCAGGGAGAAGGGACAGGAGATAAACCTTGTCTCTTTCCCTTTTCTCTCTACATCCCCTTCTGCAGGGAACATCATGCTATCACCCTCTCCCTCCTCCTCCTGCTAAAGCAAAAGTCCCTAAGCCGTCTGGTTCTGAGTCAGCCAGTCTTCCAACCGCCAGACACACCAGATATACCCACACCCTCACCACGGACACTGACAGGCTCCAGCTGGGATCTTGGCTACTTAATTAATGTAATTTCATAGCAATACTTTAAAAACATCAGGTCCAAGAGGGCTCTTGGTTGGGTGAAGATAGGGAATTTTCCCCCTACTCTGTCCTCATGAAAAAAGAAGTCTCACTCCTCAGTTTCTTCCTCCAGCTCTCACAGTCTTGGCTTCTGCAGCTTGGGAAGAAATGATGAGCTCCTATCCTAAATCAACCCAGCAGAGGAGCTGGAAGGTGGAGGGGATGTTTTCCTGGCAAATGTAAGAACATACAGAAAGTGGCAATAAGATTTTACATCAACAATTAGTCCTCTGTTGAGGTAACAAGTGGATTAACACCATTTATAAGTATGAACCCAAGAATGTCCTGGAAAACAGCCTCTCCAAGATGTATTGGGATGGAGCCGTGAGAACAGATGAACAAATTCTGGCCAACAGACCGGATATTCTGTTGTCTGACACACTTAATAAAACAGAGATGCTCACTGATATTGCTTTCTTACTAAATAGAAATATCCCGAGAACATATGCAGAGAGTAGAAATAAGTATGTGGCTTTGACAGAGAGTTGGAAAGAAAACAGAACGTGAGAGACAATAGAAAAGCTAGCTGCCTTTTCTGTATCTTCCAGGGGTTGCCCAGATCCAGCAACTGGACATTCACTTTGAATGAGCCTCCCCTAAAAGGCAAAAGCTATGTATACTTCTATGTTGTTGTTTTTTTTTTTCATTTTAACAATAGATAATCAAATGTGCTTAGCTTTTGTTTATTTTCGAAGTATATACAGAGCCATTCATCCCAATAACAAGAATGTAAAAATAACGATGTGAAGACATATCAGGCTCTATATTGAGGGTGCATAGGTAGGGGTACGTTTTCTGTATGTGTGTTATACTTCAATGGAAAGGTTTTAAAAATGCCAGTGCTGAAGATCGTAGCTCTCGTCTGGGCCTTGGTGAACCAACCTTATTCACATACATTTTCCTGAGTGCTCTGTCTGGTGTTAAATCCTACAGCAGAGCCTTTGATTGCACGATTCCTGGACCAAGTGGCGACTTCAGCACTGGCCACCTGAGTCTTCTGATAGACCTGCATTTTGAGCTCTGATAGACACAGAGGATGATGTCAGGAACATTAAGACAGTTACCCCAGGGCCTTCGTCAGTGCCCAAGCCTCTGCCTTTCACCTGAGAAGGAATTTCCAAACTGCCTGATGAGGGAGAAAACCATGTCCATGGTCCCAACAGAGTCCAGAGGACCCCCTGAGAATCTGGATAGGAATCCAGAAGATGTGCCAGAAAAGACCCACAGATGATACCCTGGGATGCAAAAGGAAGACTCCTTCAACACCAGCCAAGGGATGTATGTAATACTGCAAGAAGCCAGCTGGGGATTCTATTCTTTAAAAAAAAAAACAAAAAACAAAAAACAAACCCAACAGGCCCTTGTCTGCATGGCCTTTCACAGCCACAAGCGCTGCCATTGGCTGCGGGCTGGAGAACAAGGCCCAACAAAGCTGCCTTTCAATTGCCCTGCATCCAAGTGGTTTGCAATCCTGTGGCTATGTAGTCAGTAAGCCCACTACATTCTTCTTTGCAATCTAGGTAAATGAAATAAAAACATGCATCTTGAGAGTAATAATTCAAGCAGTATGAAAATTTATTGGGTTGAAAAAGTCGGGAGATGAGTAATGCTTGAACGCATTCCAGAATCTTCTGTCTGAAGCAAACCCAGACTGATCCGCAAGGTGACAGTGGCATTGGCACGGTGAATGTCGCACACCTCAAAGTCAGAAGGGAGCTGACATCATGGCATCCTCATCCCGTGGGGTCGCACAGGGCTGCTCACTGCCGTGTGTGCTCACCCTGGCAGGCAAGAGGCATCCCCAGCAAAACCAGTAGCCGCCCATAGATGCCCAACCTGTCATATTGTGCATATGACCTGGGTTGTGCTCAATGTTCAGGCTTGGAGCACCCTTACATGGAAAAAAAATAAGAGAAAATAAGAAAATAAGTAAAGTACACATCTTGAGTCTTGTCTTCAAACCCTAACGATAAGAGAGAAAAAGTGGCTCTTTGGAAATGTGAAAGAGAAAATAGTCAAGCTACTCAGGTATCGAATCTGAGCAGATTATCTTTATCCATCTGTTAGCAACTCCTGTGCCCGCTCCCTGCCCCTCCACATACACCACATAGTGATTTTTTTAAGCATGCTTTTAAATGATGCTCAACAGTTTTGGGGTTGGAAATGCAAAGAGCAAGCAAGAGTAGAAGCAGAGCTGGCTTCTGTGAGGGTGGAGAGGCCAGTGATGCCGGTGAGTGATCTCAGCTACGATGGAGGCTTCCCCAGCCCCAAACTCCCTCCTTCCCTCTTCCTTTGTTTATTCAAGAAACACTTGTCAAGCACCTACAATGCGCTAGATTCTGTGCTTGATGTTTGCCTGACCAGCATGAACAAACTCGGCACTGCTCTGTGCAGTGATAGCAATCAAACACGCTGCTCCGAATCCCTGGAGGAGATGGCTCCCGTGACTGCGCCCAGGGTGCTGGAGGCAGAGAGGGCCTGTGGGGCTCCAGGTTTGGGCCTGTGGGTGGCATAAACACCCAAAGAGCTATCAACAGGTGTGTTGCAGTCAGAGGTACACTTTTATTGATAGGCTTGATTTCAGGATAAAGACTTTTTGAAAATTGGCTCTTAAATTTTTAATATAATATTATTAGATATCAGCTTGTATTTGCTTATTTATTTACACAACATAACTTTTCCGTGTCGCTTACAGCTTCTCCCCCTCTCTCCCATCTCTCTCTCTGCCGAGACCACTTGTTTGGGTCTGGGGTAGGTGGAGTTTCCTGAATCAGCTTTTCGTGCTTCCAAGTCTCGGATGGCTCCTCTCTTTGCAGTTGTCCTTTCTCTTCCACGTCTTTTCCTCTACTCTCCTCCTTATCTTTGTTTTTCAACTTGACTTGAAACACTCATGGATAAATGCATGCTTTTCATTTTCTCTGTGTAATGTAGGGCTTTCCAAGTCCTCAAAGCCAGCCATGAACCTGCTGGGAGATGCTCTTCTCCCAGGCTTTCAGGACATGGTTCCCACCACACTTCTCTTCCCAACGTGCAGCTTTATGTTCCACTCTGCTGTTCCACTCTGTCCGCTGCCTGGCTCATCACAGGCAGCATCTCCCTTTCAGCACATCCCTTGCAATGTCTTATGACTGTTTGTGGCCATGGAGCACTTTTTTTTTTTTTTTTTTTTTTTTTGAGACAGAGTCTTGCTCTGTTGCCCAGGCTGGAGGGCAGTGGTGTGATCTCAGCTCACTGCAACCTCCGCCTTCCAGTTCAAGCAATTCTCCCTGCCTCGGCCTCCCGAGTAGCCGGGATTACAGGTGCCTGCCACCACATCTGGCTATTTTTTTGTGTGTGTGTACTTTTTAGTAGAGACGGGGTTTTGCCATATCGGCCAGGCTGGTCTTGAACTCCTGACCTCAGGTGATCCGCCTGCCTTGGCCTCCCAAAGTGCTGAGATTACAGGTGTGAGCCATGGTGCCTGGCCCGTGTATCACATTTTGACCATACAGTTGTCCCTCAGCATCCATGGGCATTTGGGTCCAGGACCCTTTGGGCTATGAAAATCCTTGAATGCTCAAGTCCCTGATATAAAATTACCAGTTTTGTGTATATGACCTACTCACACCTTCCTGAATACTTTAAATCATCTCTAGGTTACTTATAATACCTAATACAATGTAAATACTATGTCAGTAGTTGTTATACTGTATTTTTAAATTTGTATTTTTTATTGTTGTATTTATTTTTTGTTGTTATTTTTTTCTTTCTTTTTCTCCTGAGCATTTTACATCCATAGTTGACTTAATCCGTGGATGTGGAATCCATGGATACAGAGGACCGACTGTATACAGTTATCCTCTTTCTTAAAGTCAACTTACTCTCATTTTGCAAAAACTCCAACTATTTGTTAAACTCTCAGTAAATCTGAAACCATTCTTCCATGTGGAGAGCTTTATGATCTCCTTCAAGTACAATAGTAAAATTAGCTAACCGTTTTGGAGTACTTACTATGTCTTTAGAAGCTTACTAAGCACTTCACCGTCACAATAGTTGATATATCATCTCTCAATTGACTCTCACATTAGTCCTATGAGGTAGGTATTGTTATTTTACAGATGAGTGAAATAAGACCTGGAGAGGTTGTGCGATCTGCCTGTAGTTGCGTGGCTGTCAGTGGAATAAGGAGAATGCAAAGGCACGTTGAGTGGAGGAAAAGAGAATTCAGACATAGCATTTCTTTCCTTTCCGCTTAATTTACAGAGTAGAGAAGACGCTGCTTGTAGATATTTTGCTTTTCTAAGTCTTAGGGGAGCCAAAGGGAGCTATAACAATCACCGTTGCCCAAACTTGACCTTCATTTGACCCCAGGGAAAGTTGAGCAGCCCAAAGAAGACATGGGCTGAAGAGCTTGAACCCCATAAAGAACCCCAAGCCCCTCTATCGTACCCCATTTTTAGTGCTTGAGTCTGTCATAAGGGCTACCATATTTTCCTCAGATACTTAATTATCACCAAAGCCAAGTTGTTGGTTGATCATAATGTGATTTTTAGACCATCTATATAATAACAAAAATGATGAAATGGTGAAAAATTCAGTCAAGTGCTTGGTTGAACCTTTTTTTTTCCTTGTTTATGTAATGTCCAATAAAGCCAAATCTAATTTTTTACAGAATGAGTTGGGCCCACATTTTTCTGTAAAAATAGATTTTCAGGGAAAATGGGAAATTGACAATTTCCCTAAGAATTATATATGAAGAAGTGCTCTCTTGTATTTGAATAATGACAAGAGATTAGGCATTCCTGCATGCTTTTTCCCCCTTATTAATGAATTAGAATCCACAATTGATTTAAAATTAAATAAAATTCGCATAAGCATCAGTCACGTCTTCATTACCAGTCACTTGCGCTTTGTAAAACTGGATTTCCATTTAAATGGCTTCATGTCAAAATGGGAGTTGACTGTGGCTGTGGGGAGCCCAACTGGGAGGCAACCTGACCTGGCCCAGCCCGCAGCCAGTGCCCTGGCACAGGCAGCTGTGAGGGGCACAGCCAGACATGGGCAGAGGCTGACGGGCAGGCACAGACACAGAGGGCCATGACCAGCCGGAACAGGGGCAGCAGGAAGCACCAAGTGAGACTCCTGGATCACAGGCACCTTAGAGCTTCATCTCATGACACTGGCTTCTTACAGTAACACACACATCCCTTGGTTGGCATTGAAGGAGTCTTCCTTTTGTGTCCCAGGGTACCATCTGTGGGTCTTTTCTGGCATATCTTCTGGATTCCCATCCAGATTCTTAGGATCCTCTGGACCGTTGGGACCATGGACATGGTTTTCTCTCTCATCAGGCAGTTTGGAAATTCTTTCTCAGGTGAAAGGCAGAGGCTTGGGTGCCGACTAAGGCCCTGGGGTAACTGTCTTAAGGAATTTTGGCCTCATGATTCACTAGTTGAATTGAAAATGTGAGAACACAATGTTACACAATTAATTTTATTTCTTAATTCTGGTGCTGTTTTCAAGAAGTGACAGATTTCAGAATAACTAAATAATTTCTAGTGTCACTTTTTTCTCCCAGTATTAGTATCTCAAGTGAAACCTGGTATTTTGAGACTTTTCATCACCCATCTGGTTCTCTAGGAATCTTTAAAAAGTGCAAGTACTTAAAAAAGAAAAGAGTAAGAAAGAAAGAAAGAGAATTGTTTTAAAATATACACGTATGTCCATCTTGCCTAAGTATTTTCTAGTATTATCAGCAGGACACAATTTACTATGCATCATTATCTACTCTTATGAAATAATTTAAATATTTTAGCATAATTGATGTCTCCATGCATTGCCTAGCTTAAGGATTGATTCTTAACATTCTTTGCTGTAGACCATTGGAAAATCATTAATGAAACCATATTTAAAGTGGATTTAAATAAACCTGAGTGGTTTCCCAGCTGGGAGACAGGGAAATCTTCTGCACTCTTGCTCGAATAGAGTTGATCTCAGCTTCTCCTACTCCGCTTATGTATCATTAGATCATAGAGGATCATGAGGTCACAGCGATGAGTGAAGACAGTGGGAGATTCCTCAGCTGCTCCTTTCCCCTTGGACAAGGTGGTCATGTGCTCTTGAAAATTCACTCATCTGGCCGGGCGCGGTGGCTCACGCCTGTAATCCCAGCACTTTGGGAGGCCGAGGCAGGCAGAACACAAGGTCAGGAGATCGAGACCATGGTGAAACCCTGTCTCTACTAAAAATACAAAAAATGAGCCGGGCGCGGTGGCGGGCGCCTATAGTTCCAGCTACTCGGGAGGCTGAGGCAGGAGAATGGCGTGAACCCAAGAGGCGGAGCTTGCAGTGAGCCAGGATCGCGCCACTGCACTCCAGCTTGGGCGACAGAGCGAGACTCCGTCTCAAAAAAAAAATAAATAAAATAAAATTCACTCATCTTTCTTCTACAATTCTTTACTTCTTACTCATAATGATTGTACTCTCTCATCTTCTCATCCAGAACTATTTCTACAAAATTATCACTGTTTTACCATGTTATAAACCTGTGTGAAGATATGAGTTCTGAATCTTGGTTTCTTTTTTCTCTTCTTTTTTAACTTTGCTTCTAGAGATGTCCTCATCCCAAAGCATTTTCATCAATGACAGCCCCAGAAAGTGAACCATCCATGTCTGGGGGTACTCATGTACGTTGCTGCAAAGATCCTGAATAAAATATTAGCAAAAAGAAATGGCAGGGTACACTTGAAAAAGACTAAATGGACTTCACCTCAGAAGGAAATAATAGTTTAATATTAAGAAATCTATTCATGCAATTTGCCATATTAATAAATTAATCACCAATCATTTGTTAACCTGAACAAGTACTGAAATGTGTCTTAATAAAGACAATATCCAATCCTGACTTCTAGAAACCTTTCTATAATAGGTCTAGGTGTATACATTCTTAACATGATAAAATCACACACAATCACACATTCATTCGAATATCGGTATCATAGTATCATGCTTTATAGTAAAACCCTACAAGAGAAGTGTTTCTACTAAAGTCAATAGCAAGTCAAGGGGCCCCGTTATCACCAATATTATTTAAAATTGTTCTAGAAGTACTAGTCAAAGTAATTAAAATAACAAAATAAGAAATATAAATAGTAGAAAGAAGGAGGTAAAATTTTTATTACTTGCAAATTATGTAATAGGATTGTATACCTGGAAAATTCGGTAAGGATTAAACCAAGCCTTAGTCAAAAGCAAAAGGAATAGATAGCTACTTCAAAAAATAGTAATAATAATAGCTTCTTATTCTGCAAATATAAGACAGGAGAAAAAAGCAGAGGCAACATCCATTTATTTGCTCAATGCTTTTTTACTTGAGAAGCTCCTTTGTGCCAAGCCCTAGGGACAGAGCTAAAATAGGAGAGTAGTTATTCTCCAATCAGTTGCTTCGTAATTAAAGGAAACAAGCAATACACTAAAAAGCAAATACACAAGTAGATACACAAGGCTTTTCAGGCAGTGGCAAATGCTGTGAAGGAATTCAGGAGAATAAGCGGTGGGATGCTGGAATTAGAAAGGTTAGGGACAAATGGTTGAGGAAGTCCTGCATTCTCTCTTTTTTTTTTTTTTTTTTTTTTTTTTGAGACGGAGTCTCACTCTGTCGCCCAGGCTGGAGTGCAGTGGCCAGATCTCAGCTCACTGCAAGCTCCGCCTCCCAGGTTCACACCATTCTCCTGCCTCAGCCTCCCGAGTAGCTGGGACTATAGGCGCCCACCATCTCGCCCAGCTAGTTTTTTGTATTTTTTTAGTAGAGACGGGGTTTCACCGGGTTAGCCAGGATGGTCTCGATCTCCTGACCTCGTGATTCCCCCGTCTCGACCTCCCAAAGTGCTGGGATTACAGGCTTGAGCCACTGCGCCCGGCCAGAAGTCCTGCATTCTCTAGAGTGGCCCAGGAAGGCCTCTCCTAGAAGGTGGAATAGGAGCTGAGATGTAATGGATGAGAAGTATCCACTCATGCAAAGAGTCAGAGGAAGGCGGAGAAGCAAGTACAAAGGAAACAGCGAAAGATCTGTGGAACAGGAGCTTGGCATGTTTGAGAGATGGGGGAAAGAGCTAGGATGACGAGGAGGGGCTGGGGCAGGATCCCACAGGATGCCTGCTGGGTCTTTTTTCATGTGCAGTATGCCACGGAAGGTCTGGAAGGTAGGGGTGTTGGTATGATTTTGTGGACTGCTGAGAAAGCCAACCCTGGCAGATATGCAGAAAATAGATTGTCGAAAGTATTGGTGGAAAGCTGTGGCCCAGATGAGAGAGAGAGAGAGAGAGAGAGATGGCGGTGGGGTGGTGACAGGTTTGACGTATATTTCAGATGCGGAAAGAACTACCAGTACTTGCTAACAGATAGATGTGGAGAATGAGGAGGAGGAGAAATGAGGAGGAGGAGAAATTGATGTGGAGAATGAGGAGGAGGAGTAATTCAGAGATTCCATTCACAATAGAAAAACAAACAAAAACACGACATGCCTAAGAATAAATTACACAGGCAATGTCCAAAATCTATATGGAGAAAACTAAAAATCTGCTGAAGGACTTTAAAAAATCGCATAATGGAGAAACAACTTTGCTGGGACAGGGCAGATATCGACAGGTTGAAGAAGTCAGTCCTTCCCAGCGCAATCCCAATAGAAGTTTCTGTTTTAACGCCACCAAAAGGACACCAAGGTTTATCTGGAAGAATAAACATTTATTTGGGATTAACCAGGACAATTCTAGAAGGAGAAAAGAAGAGCAACAACAGAAAATAATCTCTACCAGACGCTAAAATGCACCATAAAACTGCAATAATGAAAACTGGGAGACATTGTACAGGGACAGGAATTAACAAGCAGATTAATAGATCCAATGGACAGTCTAGAAATAAACCCAGCTACTGATCCATTGTCTGTATTATAAAAAGGGCATTCCATGCAGAAAAGCAGGGGTATTACATGCAGATTGTGAACTAGTCAACTAGCCCTTCAAAAAAATAAAAGTGGTTCTCTGTTTTACTTCTCATGAAAATAAATTCAAATGGGTCAAAGATGCACCAGGAAAAAAATGAATATGCTCTATTTCTATAATCTTAAAGTGAGGAAGACCTTTCTATGCATCAAACAAAAATTAGAAGCTGTTTGAGGAATGATTGCCAACTGGAACTGCATGAATATAGAAAATTGTTTGTATGCCAATGAAGCAAGCAAGCAAGCCAACCAAAAACTCTTCCGTCTATTTGTTCATGACTTTCAAAGGCTATCACCAGCCAAACATGTTCCCATTGCTGTGGGTTGAAATGTGTCCCCTCAAAAGGTATGTTCAAGTCCAAACTCCCAAAACCTGAGAATGTGACCACATTTGGAAACAGGATCTTTGCAGATGCAATCAAGTTAAGATGGTCATACTGAATTAGAGTGGGCCCTAATCCAAGAACCAGTGTCTTTATAAGAGAGTATTTTGGACACAGACACACAGAGGGAAGATGGCGTCCTGCAGAGGAAAGCAGAAATTGGAGCAATGAAGTTATAAGCTAAGGAGGCTGAGGATCGCTGGAAGCCATTAGAAACTAGAAAAGAGGGCTGGAACACATCCCCTCTTAAAACCTTAGAGGCATGGCTCTGCTGACCCCTTGATTTTGAACTTCTGGCTTGCAGAATACATTTCTGTTGTTTTAAACCACGCAGTTTGTGGTAATTTGTTACAGCAACCCCAGAAAACGAATACACACATTAATGTCTAATAAGACACTGAACTTAACTTTGTTAAAACAAAACTCTTCTTCAGTTCCATATTAATATATGTGTAAGTAAAATCTGACATACCATTCAGCAGACAGTTACAGTAGTTAACCGTGGAGGGTAAGAATAAGGGGACTTCCACTATATGCATAAAGTGGAAGTATGCAGTTTATAAAATAGTCTACGTACTAAATGCTATGGTCTATTTAAAAAATTGCATGTGTTACTCTTATAATAGAATGAAATTTTAAAAGAAAGAAAATAGGTAGTAGAAGTCTGCCATGATGCTATGAGTGGGATCCAACAAAATCAATTGTGTGAGATGAAAGGTCATGTTATTGAGCTAACAGACCAGGATGCACATGAGCAGCCAGCCAGCGAGGAGTTCCAGGTGTCCAGATGCTCATTTCCAAATCCATCCTCATCCCAGTTGGACCTTGTTGCTGCGATGGCGGTTGTCTGTGCTGGTTAAATACCCATGGGGTTGATACCGGGTCTTGGGGCTGGCTAGCATCTCTGGAATAACGGCTCCATTTCCTACGTGTTTCATGAGCTCACTGGGAAGCCTGGCCTTGGGAATTCAGCAGACCCAGAGACCCACTCTCTGCCTTTCTCTTCCCAAACTGCATTATTCACCTGCCTGGTCTCATCCCCTCCACGCCCCTCTCTTGCACCCCAGGTACCACAGCCTTAAGGGCTTCAGCCTTGGAGGGCTTGGAATGTGTAAAGGACAGGAACTGATATACATCATCCTATATACCAGACGTGTAAAGGTCAGGAACTGATGTGCCTCAGTATACATTTGAATTTGCCTTTCTACAGGGTGTATTAAAGAAGTGTGGTGCCATATCATAGATTACACCATGATTTAGATAAGGAACACTATAAATGATGTTATCATATCCTACATGACTCAAAGCCCGAGTCTCACCATCCTAATGTTTTCATATTCTTGTTTGAGATTCACGTTTCACAGATTATTGGTTATTAACTGGATTCATTCCACTGGATTGCCCTTTACAGTACATACTCATTAATACTTTATTTCTTGATCTTTTGGTTGATTTTTTAATGTAAATACGAACTCACATTTCCAGGACTTTTTGCTATACCCATTTCACTCCTACTTTATGTACACTTTACTGTGGCCCTGTTGGTGACATATGATAGACTATACTGTAATAGGTTCAGATGAACTAAAGGTACATCATTTGATCACCTAAGAGGGTTTTAATGGTTCACTCTCAGATAATTAGCTCTAAGTATTTGACCCTCCAACCGTTCCCCACAGCTGCAGAGGAGACGGTGCCACTTTAATGTGCTACTTTGGGCTACCTAAAATATTGCAAATCCAATTGCTGGCAACTTGCTCTTCTCCTGATGGAAATTCCGGCTTTGTGGTGCTTTGCAAATGCTTCATCTCCACAGTACCTACCATGAAAGTCCTGTTTTGTACTCTAGGCCCTCTGGAACCTTCCCCACCTCAGAAAACTAAGGCCATTCAGCTAAGAATCTGAATCTTACCTATGACTTCCAATCATTCCAACTCACCTTGGCCTTTCCTTGAGCAAGGAAAGGAGCTTGCTGGTCATTCAGCAGACCAACTTGAGTGAGTATCATAGCAAAATCAGAACCAAATCTTAATATAGCTGATGTATGTACAAGCCAAAGAATGAAAAGGCCATCTTCCTGCCAGAACTTGTAGAGCCTCTTAACCCCCGCAGACAAACGTTTTTCTAACAGAAAGGTTATAGGAAGGAGAGGCTGAATTTATTAACCGTCTCCTTGTCCTGCCACTGCCTGACTTCCTTTGGGCTCACCAGACAATGTTTAGGCGCCAGACACGTATGCCTGGTGCCATTTGCGTGTCTGTGTTAAAGTTGACTTAATTAGGAGAGTTTACCTCAAATAAATGCTTAAATGAATTCTCTTAGTGGTGTAACGTTTTGTCTATTGCCTATTGCTCTGCCTTGTGGCTGAAACAGAACAGCACATATAAAGCGTGCAGCAGCTCTGAAGTCATGTTTACACGCATTGATGTGCAGTAGGAAAAGAAAATGGGACTAGGGTCAGGTGAACTCCTGTAGGATAAATAGAGATAAATAATTCAGATTCTCATTATAATAGAGCCATATAGCACCGGTGCATGGGAGCACCCTGCCTTTGTACAAATTGGTATGCAGTGGCTGTTCAGAAGCCATAGCATGTAATCTAGCATTAATATTAACATAAATCAGAGGCAGGAATTAGCAATATTTCTAAAGTCTTATAGGATAACTGAATTCACACTATATTGTTTAGTCCTCCTGGGCATTTTAGTAATTGTGTAATAGAAATGTTGAGGTAGTTGAGATATTCTTTATATTACACTGTGAAAGGATCTTTAACACAATGTCTTTAGCAGACAGTTTTGATAGAACGCGTTGAACAAAAAGAAATATGCCTATTTTGGTAATGTGGGTATGTTTCATTAGCTCAGCCTGCAGCGATATGACATTACATTCTAAAAGGAATACAATTAATAACAATGAGAGATTTTGAGCTCTCACAGTATCGCTGGAGGAACTAAGCGCGATGTCAGGGCAATTAAGCGGAGGCCCTGGATTACCTTTGTCTGCACACCCTTAACATCACCCTGTCTCAATGTGGTGAATAGTTATTTCTTTAGTGGAGAATTTGTAATTTATTTTGATGTTTCTTATAATTCAGACCACCATTATAAAAATGTTTTTTTCTCCCTTTTTTTCTCAGGTGAGAAAAAAATCATTAAACATAACTAGCTAGTAGAAATTAACATTTCTTCAGATTGCCATAGCTGCCATTTTTTTTTTTTTTTTTTTTTTTTTTTTGCTATAAGGGAATGAATGACTGCAAGGGAGATGCACACAGTCACTGCTGGGAATTCGACTGACCGCTACTCTCCTATCGGTATAGCAGAACGGTGGGAAACCACCCCAAAGCGTGTACCGTCCACATGTTCTGTAACAGCAATCCAGGGGAAAAAGTTGTACTTTGAGACTATTAAAATAATCAGCCAGGGTATTATTTTATTCAGTGTTAACCTTTATGTTTTTTTTTTTGTTGTTTTGTTTTGTTTTTTTTTTTTTGAGACGGAGTCTCGCTCTGTCGCCCAGGCTGGAGTGCAGTGGCCGGATCTCAGCTCACTGCAAGCTCTGCCTCCCGGGTTCACGCCATTCTCCTGCCTCAGCCTCCCGAGTAGCTGGGACTACAGGCGCCCGCCACATCGCCCGGCTAGTTTCTTGTATTTTTTTTAGTAGAGACGGGGTTTCACCGTGTTAGCCAGGATGGTCTCGATCTCCTGACCTCGTGATCCGCCCGTCTCGGCCTCCCAAAGTGCTGGGATTACAGGCTTGAGCCACCGCGCCCGGCCAACTTTTATGTTTTATGTTAAGTGACAGTGAAGGTTCTGGAACACGGTGATTCTCCAGAGTCTCAGGAGTTGAGATTTCTTTGATCTCTAAAGGGGCGTCATTCCACTCTGCAATGCCGAAATGCTCTTGCTCCCTCTTCACTGGTCAGTTTTAATAGGTGCAACAAAAGATAAAATATTTTAAAACATGAAAACTCTGGTTTTTAAAAACAGATGATGAAGAGACTGGCTTAAAATCCCCCTTCTGAGTGTCCTATTTGCTTCACACTTTTGGAGTCGTGGCTCTGTTGGGCAAGGAGAAGGTTGCAGGTAATAGGGAGTGATGGGAGAGGGGGCGAGAGAAGGAAGAGAGGGAGAGATAGGGAGAGGGAGGTAGGAGAAGGGAAAGAGGGAGGGAGCTTCGCCAATCATTCCTGACTCCCCCAATTTCCCCTGATGGACTCTTCCTGGTGAACATCTACAGTCTGTAAGCAGGTGTCTAGAAATGTTGCTGCTGAGTCTAAGCCTTGGGGCATTAATACGCAACTCCATTTCCACTCATGAGTAATGTATTAAAATTTTGTAGCTAATAAATTCTTAATCTGAGAAGCTCCAGGTTACTTCTTACTTACACAGTGACTTGGTTAATGGAACACCAGCCTGGCCATGGCTCTGGCTGCCTGTTATTTTCTGTACTGTTTTCCCAAGGTTTTCAAATGCAGTCAGCTCCACTGCTAACTCCCTCTGCCTGTGACCACTGCTTAGTTCCTGCATATATGCAGAAGCACACACCTCTTCAGACAATTAAATCACACCAAACTGCTCGGGGACTGGAGACCTGCGCGTGTTATGTGAGCAGTCCCCCTCCCCTGCTAAGTATTATTGACAAATCCATCAAGGGCAGTGATGCATTGGTTTCCACCTTACCTAGAAGGACACTAGGGCAACGGTGACATGCTGTCACCGTGGTAACTGCGGCTGAAGTGAACAGCCTGTTAGGATAGGTGACCTCTGTTGGCAGTGCGCCTAGAGATGTAGCACTCACCCGGCTGCCGTGTCATGGGGACCCCAAGGAGCAGCTCAGTGCCCTCAAATTGATTCATTAGGCCCTAAACATATCGATCGCTCCAATTTGCAGGAATTTATTATATTGATATTGGACTGATTAACATTTTGTGCCAGACTGGTTCGATATGTGCTTGTAACAGCTTTTAATGATTAATTGACTTTTATGATTCCATCTCAGGGCTGTCAGTGAGCTGTGAACTGTGGGCAGGCTCGCTCCTGGGTTGTCTCTCCAGTGGCACAGGGCAGTGATTGAATACCTAGGAAATTAGTGTCCTTGCTGTCTCATTTTATGAAAGATAAATGCTATGACATTTCATGCAGACCTTAATTTAGAACAGAACTAAGCAGATCATTTTGCAATTTAATCATAAACAGGTAAATATCAAAACTTCTTTAGCATTTTACAAGTTAAGCACCCAGAAAACAGAGGTAAAGTGGAGCAGGCAACCAGGGGAGACAGCAAGAGGTAAAATAACATAATATGGGCAGGAACTGCACAGCATTTTAATAATCATGTAATTTATTAGGGCCAACATCCGAGCCCATTTTTCAGTCCAGAATATACTGCTCTCATTCACTCGGTAGTGAGCCGAGGGTGTGCCACTTGGCACGGGCTGAAAAGTTAGCATTTACCTTCCTGGCCACAGGCAGCCCTGCAATATTGCCCGGTGAGTCAAGGAAAATACATTGATTTGCCACAAAAGTAAACAGCAGAATAAGGGACAGGCTCTAGTTTAATATGGGCCCCTGACATGTAATAAGGGGAATATCACATTCAGTATGGTTTACGTGTTACCTAAAACAACCATAAACATTATGAAAAGATGACAGGAGAAGATGAGATTTTATTGTGCTCGCTAACAACAGAGAGAGAAGAGTAGGAAGACTGGGGGCTGTCAACTGACACCTTCTCGCATTCATATTTAAAGCGTATTTTCTTCCTCTCATTTTAATTAAAAGACTTAAGTTAGGGGGAAACTGTCTAAACATCATGTCAAATTATTCATGTTTGTACATATAAGGAATAAAATGGAATGGTTCTCCTGCTCACGGTTCTTCTTTCTTCTTTACCATTCCATATTTTTCCATATCGCTGTGCAGCATAAGGATGCCTTCATTTGATCTGCAAGGGTCAGTTGTCAAACTGTCACCTAAACATGGGCAGTGTACATCGTTTATGGCCCTTGACTGAGATACACTCAAACCATAGCATTTTTATTTTATCCAGCCCTCCACTGGTGAAAAGAATTGGAGGTCACCCAGTCTCCCATCATAGAGTCTCTAGAAACTCTATCTTGCTGCTCTGCCCATTTTCAACAAAGGCCTAGGCCACCTCCCTCCCTCCCTCAGTGTGTAGACAAGCTACCTGACATCGTCTCCATTTCAATTTGGAACTATGGCATCTTGTGATTCTTGTGATCCTGGAGAGGAGGATTTAAGAGGACTCCCTGCTGTGTGCTTCTCCACTTAGACACACACGCACAAGGGCAGTCTTCGAATGTGTGTATTTCACCTGCGTGGTCGGGAGTGCCCTCACCTCAAGTCTGTCTTTTGCCACGGGCCTTGCTGGGCATCCATTGCTGTTGACCAAGCATGACATCGCGGTCCCCTCCCTGTTCAGCGCCCAAAGTGTAGATACGACGAGAACCTGGAAAACCTCAAAGTGCCTCTCTCCTGTGTGGAAATTGAGAAAGCACAAACATAATTGCTTTTGTTGGATCACAGTCCTGAACAGCAAAAGACATTTTAAACATCTGCCCTTCCTTTGATTGGTTCTACATCCTCTCTCTTTTTGGCTACTGTTCATTATTCTGCATTATATTCATTACCGAGAAATCTTCTCCAAGCCAATATTTGCATTTGGATTCATTTGGAAAGAGGACTTGGA
This sequence comes from Papio anubis, assembly GCF_008728515.1. Lineage (NCBI taxonomy): Eukaryota > Metazoa > Chordata > Mammalia > Primates > Cercopithecidae > Papio > Papio anubis. The sequence goes on from NC_044989.1 coordinate 97,932,590, forward strand.
TTCAGGGTATTAATCTGATCCGGCCCCACACAAACCCATAATAGACTATGACACATCACATATAGATAAATTCTATAGAGAGAGCTGTGTTTCAGGCTTAAGGATCTGATCCTGTCTATTGTGCCAGAAATGCCATATCCTCAGGCACAGAGGGGAAAAATGGGTCTCTTTCTAGTTTCTCTCCTTCACCGGAAAGGGGAAAGGAAAGAATCAGGGCTGTCCCGAAGCTCTGCTCTGGGCTCACACTGTGCTCATGCTGCCGCCCCGGAGTTCCTCTGTGGGTGTGGAAACACACACACCCAGGCACACCAGGCACTCACAACCCACGCTGCCCATCCGTCGCTTATGTGTTGGTTCTGTGAATTTTCCTGTGTCAGGGAGGAATCATCCTTTTGAGTGCCTCAGTGGCACTTCATGCTCACCATGCTCCTTGGATTAGAATTCAGATTTCTTCCTTTGGTCATATCTTATTGGTTTCATCTCACTGGCATTCACTCTAGAGGGAGAATTTTCAGGAGTCAGTGAATACTGTCTGGCCTCCTTCCTTCCAATCACTCATCGAATAACTTTCTGTATCTATTTTGTCTTCTGGTTCTGCTGTCAGATACCTGTCATACTATTAGCAGGGATTCCATGAAAAATTAAACAGGAAAACAAAATGTTGATTCCCCAAAGTGGACTACTGGAACGCATTCTTTCCTTATCCTGTGGTAACAGCCTTCAAAATGCTTACCTTTTAGTGAGCATTTTAACTCAGGCAGAAAAAGGTACAAAAAGAATGGGAAGTGATCTTACTCTGAATCTGGCATCTAAGGAAAATATTCAAAAATTCAAGCAGAAAAATTCAAAGTGTCTTACTTTTTAAAAACACTTTTTATCTGTACATTTTGTTAGTAAGGCTTACCAAAGGACCACTATGGTATGCTTTACTTCATAATCATAAAATATGACTGTCTTTAATTAACTCTTTATATGTAATAGAACCTCAGTACCAAATATTTTACATTTTTGACACTAGAATTTCTATTCTACATGGGAATTTTACTTAACAATTATTGCCATTAAACTTGACAGCATAATTGATCACACTGGCTTGAAGACTTATTTTATTTTATTCTAGAATCATATTTTTGTGCCTCTAATCTAAATAATAACATCCCCAGGAAAAGGTATGTTCATTTAAGCGTCTTAGTTCAGGCTGCTATGACAAAGCATTATAGACTGGGTGATGTACAAACAGCAGAAATGTATTTCTCACAGTTCTGGAAGCCAGAGGTCTGAAATCAGAGGACCAGCATGGCTGGGACCTGGTGAGGTGCTCCTTCTGGGCTACAGACTGCCTACCTCTCCATGTGTCCTCAGTGGGTGGAGAGAGATGGAGCTGGCTCTCCACCCTCTTCTTAAGCGGGCACTAATCCCATTCACAACATTCTTGAAGCCTCCACCCTTGTGACTATCATCTCCCAAAAGCCCCACTTCCAAATTTCATTACACTGGGGATTTGATTTCAACATAGGAATTCTGGGGGGACAAGAACATTCAGTCCCTTATATCACTTAGGAAAACAATTTTTTCTCGGATATTTCAGTAGCCACATGAGTTGTGGTTTTGAACCCAGCCAAGCTTATCTCTTAATCTATCTTCATAAGGCCCTAGAAAGAAAGCCTGTATTGGCTTCCATGTGTTGGTCTTTGAAGGGTTACTGAAATGTCGTATCCACCCAGCATTTCCAAATATCTAAACCTTGGTTGAAATGCGTATAAACATCTGGTTTGAGGTGCTGTCTCACTTTTTATCTAAACACTTCAGCAGTGCGCAGACAAAAAGACTGACTTCTGAGTCATCACTGACTGATTCTCCGTTCCTTTCCAGCATTGATGAATGCTTTGCCTGAGAGCAGGGGTATCTGTGTTCCCCGCATGGGGCTGGGGTTCATCCTGGGCCTTGGAGTGGGAGTTTGCGCCACTCACCACTAAGTGGGCTTGTGAGCTGGCTGGCAGTGCTCCTGGGGATTGGCTGGGTGGGCTGTAGGAAGAGGAGGCTTTGTGCCCTTCCCTCTTCTCCCTATTCCAGGTGGGAAGGTAAAAGTGGATGAGCAAAGGGATGCTCTGTTTTCCTTTCTCCCAGGTGTGGCTCTACCAAAATGAACAATTCCTAAACACCTGCCAGGGTTGGGGAGCAGAGACCCGGGTCCCCAGTTCTGGATGGAAGGGCTCCGGGCAGCTTCTGTAGGAATAAAGACTCAGTACAACTGAGGGTCTGGTTCTTCATTCTGACTCTTACTAGCTGTGTGATCTTCGGCAGCTTACTTTATGCTGCTGGCTTCTCCTTCTTTAGCCCTAAAGTCAGGTCCTTTCAACTCTAAAATGCAACACCAACCTTGGCATCTCACTCCTGATCTGAGGTTAACTCCCCTTCCCAATTCCTCTACTCCTGGACTATCAGGTATTCCTGACACAGGTGTGCTGGGATTTTAATGGTAAGCTTGTAAGGAGAGAGGAGGAAACTGGACTATTTAGGGCAGGGATTCAAAGGTGCAATGCAAATTTAGGACTGCCCCTGAAAAAGGGCATCCAACAGCCAGAGTCTCTTGATTTGAAGCTCCGAGGACCAATCTGTGTTGCACCCATGTCAAGGGGCCTGACCTGGTGAGCCAAGCAGGCATCCAGATCCCACAGATGAAGGGAACACCGCTGTGGGATATGAGACCATCGTGATCCCACATCGGTCCATCTTCACTCAAACAGGCTTCTCCAGGAGATGCTGGGTGCAGGTGTCAGCACTCAGGCTTCACCCAGTTTCGATGAGGGAATGAGGAGAAAGGGACTGGGAAGTGGAGTGTCATGAGGAAACTGAGCAGAGGGGACGGTCTGGCTGCAAGCCAGGCTCTCAGCCACATGATTCAGCCACACAACCTCAGCCTTTCCTAAAGATGCCTCGTGTGCTACTCGTGGATGGGGTTGTGAGGGGATTTTAGAAACCTACTTAAAATAGAGTTATTACAAAAGTATGGGGGAACAATGCAGGTGTTAGAACTGGGCTGAACTTTGAAAGATGCCGTGTTATCTCATGGAAACTCCCTCACAAGCTTCTAGGGTTTCAGGAATTTTTGGCTTAGGATCCTGCAGGGCTCTTTAGTTCATCTGGAATTAGATCCCAGTCTGGCCTCAAGTCCACGTCCTTTGGATTGCACCAGGTGGCCTGGGGGTGCAGGTGGCTGGGGCCCTCATTCCCCCAAGACACAGGGATGAGAGCAGAAGGTCCATGCAGGGACCGCCACCCAGCCAGGTTTGGGTCTAACAGGTATGGGGATGAGAGGGCCAAGCAACACACAACTAGAGACTCTGGAGTCCTTCCGGCTTCCTTGGAGCTGGGAGGAAGCTTCCAGCACCACACCCTTTTACTCAATCCTGCCTTATTCTTGGATCCTAAACCCTGGTCTCCACATTTGAGTTCCTGCTCCCCGCCGCTCAGGCTTCCCAGTGCTGACTGCCCAGCTAACCAGCCCTTGTGTGCTGAAACAGAGTCCCTGGTCATCTGCCCCAGCTGCCCACCTGCAGGGCAGTGCTGGCCCTTCTTGGAGATGACTCTAGAAGCTTCCTGGAGAGAACTCATTCTCCCTAGGGCTAGCTGGCCTTCAGCCCATGGCCTTCCAAGTCAGATGCTTCTTTGCTCGATTATGCCCATTTCTGACCCAGCAAACAAATCCTAAGTAGTTACACAAATGCTCCAAACTCCCAGATGAACAAACTTTCTCTTCAATATTTTATCCAATAGACCCAACGATTACCTCTGAGGTTAAATAGAAAAACTGCGGCGTAGGAAGTGGAAAGTAACATAAGTAGCAGCAGGAATAGGGTGCAGAATTATTTCTCATTTGCGTTTGTTTGTCTCTTGTGGCTCTTCTGTTTTTCACTGTGTTTGGATCTCTGGGAATACATTTTTCAAATTGCATGTTAATTACTGCATTTGTGGCTTCCGTAGTATCAGACACTTTCAGGAAATATTACAGTTATAATTTCTAGATTAATAAAACTGGAGACAAAGTTGACCCAGTAGACATAATTTACTGTACTTTTCAGAAAGCTTCTGATAAGGTCCTTCCTAAAAGGCTATTAAGGAAAATAAACAGCCATAAGGTAGAAAGCAAAGTCCTGTAAATTACAGCATCCAAAGGAACTGAACCAGGTGAAGAGAGTCGCAGAGCTTGCTTGTATTTTGTTGTTTACCTAAAATATGTAGGCAACTGGTAGTGAAGATTTTTTAAAAATACCCCTCGAGTTTCCATCATGTTTGATTGGCTTTGAAATTGTCAGGCCCCTGTAGAGAAATAAACACAGCAAAGGCTTTGAGGACTGCTCAGTACAAAAAGGTGCAGCTGTCTGTGAAGTATGGACGACGCTTGAGGGATAGGGCCAGTGAAAACACACACACACACGCACACACACACACACACACACCCCTGCGCACACACATGGTGAAGATGCCCCAGTCTGGGCTTGGAGGTCTGATTTATTTGGATTTTTTGTAAAGCTCTAGATAAAATCCCTCAGGAAAACAGTACAGTGAAGGAAAAGATGAGCACATGCATAGAAAAAAAAAGGGAACACCAGGCCCAGAAAATAGACAAGGCGGCCCTAGGGGAGACCTGGGAGCTCCCTGCTTGTTCATACCCCTGTGGGTGCAGGGAGCAGGGCTGAGTCTGAGTCTCCAGAACAACACGGGAGAAAGACCAGCTCCCCTTAGCATGTCTATATTGTAGGGTCGTTCATAATGATCTCTATGCAGGTTTTTTGGACAGTCTGCTTTTCACTGAAATAGCGGTGATCTTGGTAAGGGAACTCTTACTGTCTATCTGTTTCTTTTGAATTCTGTCCTGAAAGGCACAGTCTGGCTACCGGTTGACTCCATGGGTCAGGAGGTGACCACACAGCTCAGGTGGACTAATCCCCTTTCCTCACCCCGTGGTGGATGCAGACCCAGCACTCGTGAAGGCTTCAGGGGAGGAAGAGGGAGCATGAGCTGAACTGTTAGGTGCAGACCTATCACCCATGGGGCTGTGACCAGGAACCCTCCGGAACTCACCATCTTGTTTTTTTTCACCTATAAATGGAAGTTCTTGTCAACGTATATCTCACACGAATCATAGGACAAAGCTTAACTAATGCTTTCATATAACGATGTGGAAGCAGTTTTTAAAGGCAGACCATTAGATTAAAGTGGTATGTCAGTGTGCTCAATGCAGAAAAAGGCTATTCTATATAAAATTCTTTTTTTTTTTTTTTTTTAGACGGAGTCTTGCTCTGCCGCCCAGGCTGGAGTACAGTGGCCGGACCTCAGCTCACTGCAAGCTCCGCCTCCCGGGTTCACGCCATTCTCCTGCCTCAGCCTCCCGAGTAGCTGGGACTACAGGCGCCCGCCACCTCGCCCAGCTAGTTTTTTGTATTTTTAGTAGAGATGGGGTTTCACCATGTTAGCCAGGATGGTCTCGATCTCCTGACCTCGTGATCCGCCCATCTCGGCCTCCCAAAGTGCTGGGATTACAGGCTTGAGCCACCGCGCCCGGCTAAAATTCTTAATTTAATAGTGATAATGCCTAACATTTGCTGTGCAACAGGTACAGCTTGTGTGCGGTGCATATTTGATCCTGTTTAATCCTCACAGAGACTTTCACAAAACCCCACTGGACACACAAGGACACTAAGGCACAGAGAGGCTGAGGAATGGGCCAAGCCCATGAAGCTGACTAGCAGAACCAGGATCTTAACCGCAACAGTCAAATTCTGAGGCCCATCGGCTCACCCTCCATCCTGCCATATTTATGTAATTTCATACAATATGGTGTGTACGTAGCTATGCCATAGGAGCGAACACGATTGAAGCACCTACTTGCACTTAGTACAAACCCCTTGGCGTGCACTGCATCTTTTTTTTTTTTTTTTGTTTTTGAGATGGAGTTTCACTCTTGTTACCTAGGCTGGAGTGCAGTGGTGCGATCTCGGCTCACTGCAACTTCCACCTCCCAGGTTCAAGCAATTCTCCTGCCTCAGCCTCCTGAGTAGCTGGGATTATAGGCACCCGCCACCACACCCAGCTCATTTTTTGTATTTTTAGTAGAAGCAGGGTTTCGCCATGTTGGGCAGGCTGGTCTCCAACTCCTGACCTCAGGTGATCCGCCCGCCTCAGCCTCCCAAAGCGCTGGGATTACAGGCGTGAGCCACTGAGCCCAGCTGCATCTTTTAATCATCATCCAACTCAGTAAAGTCAGTGCAATCACCATCCTCACTGAAAACAATGCAGCATCTGTATAGATAGTTCTGGTCCAAGTCATTTCTTTTCCTTAGGTAGGTCAACCATTGCCCTCTGCAGATACCCCGAGACTGCTTCCTTTCCCTTGTGGGGCCACAGAACCCAGTGGTGGATTTTGCCTTCTCTGCAGTCCAAAGAGCTGATCCAAGTAGCTCATTGCTCAGGACACTGGCCCAGGCTTTTTCAAGGTGACATCCAGACCCAGGTTGAGCACAAGAGGAAGCTGGCCCAATGACAAGGGACCCGTCACACTGGGGACCGCCCTCACCATTGGAGAGTTTCTTTTCTTTTCTTTTTTTTTTTTTTGAGACGGAGTCTCGCTGTGTCTCCCAGGCTGGAGTGCAGTGGCGCGATCTGGGCTCACTGCAAGCTCCGCCTCCCGAGTTCACGCCATTCTCCTGCCTCAGCCTCTGAGTAGCTGGGACTACAGGCGCCCGCCACCTCGCCTGGCTAGTTTTTTGTATTTTTAGTAGAGACGGGGTTTCACCGTGTTAGCCAGGATGGTCTCGATCTCCTGACCTCGTGATCCACCCGCCTCGGCCTCCCAAAGTACTGGGATTACAGGCTTGAGCCACCGCGCCCGGCCCACCATTGGAGAGTTTCTAACCCATCTTTGTCAACCTGTGTTTGTTTTGTTTTCAGAAGAGTGTTAGCTGGGGCCCTGAGCACACCATTGAGTGACTGAGTGACTCGGAGGGTTCTGAAATTCTAACCTTATGCTCATGCACATGAAAATGGTATATATATATATATATATACATACACACACACACACACACATATATATATGTTGCTAATCGTCCATAAAACTTAATTTTGCAGAGCTGCCCTCTCCTTACACATTTGGGGTTTTCTGTGAATAAGCCTGCTGGTCGAATCTAGTGAAATAACACGAATGCCCTTGGCCAACCCCTGAGTCGAATTGTACAGGCCTTGGTACAGGTAAGCCTCTCAAAGAGAGCTGTCCTCTTCAGTCTTCTTACTCACCTTCCATCCTCTCAATCTAAAGCATGAATCGGCCTGCCCCAGTGGCTCACATCTGTAATCCCAGCACTTTGAGAGAATGAGGCCAGAAGAGCATTGAAGCCTAGGAGTTTCAAACCAGGCAGTTCAAAGGGGAACAAATTGAGACTCTCTCTCTCTGTCTCTCTGTCTATCTCTCTCTCTGTCTCTCTGTCTCTCTGCCTCTCTGTCTCTCTCTCTCTCTATATATATATGTATATACATGTATATATAAAATCAGCCAGGCATGGTGGCACACACTTGTAGTCCCAGCGACTTGGGAGGCTGAGGCAGGAGGATTGCTTGAGTCCGGGAGGTTGAGGCTGCAGTAAGCTGTGATCACACCACTGCACTCCAGCCTGGGTGACAGAGTGAGACTCTGTCTCAAAATAAATAAATAAATAAAGATGAATATCTCACATGGTCACATGTTCATGACTGAGATTGTTAAATACTAAAATGACTCAGTTGCTTGAAAGCCGCAGCTTCTCACTGATTCTGCCACTAATGAAGTGAATAAGCCTGAGGGCGTCATCCCGGGGCAATGCAGTTGGCTGTCCTTGTCCCACATGGAGGCCAATAGGTGTTCCCATGCTCTTGCTCTCTCTGTGATGGGCCATCTTCACCGCAGGACAAAATCATGGAGTTAGAAAGTATGACTCACTCTCTCCCATCCTGTCACTTGATAGGTGAAGGGTGCCTGGCCAGCAGTGTGCAGAAGGTTCAGGGCATGCTGCTCAGGTCTCCAGGTCTCCCCCTCAGGCACTGTGTCCAGCTCACATCATCAGGGGATTTGATCAGAGCCCAGGTGTGCGCTTGTGTCGCCTGATGGAAAAATTTTGCTACAAATTATCTCCCTGTTTATACCTCAAGAATGTTGCTTCTTCAGTGAGCTATAAGCATAATGCGCTTTAGGCTGTGTCTGAATAATGTATTTCTCCAACCAAGAAGCAAAAACTCAGATGGTTTGTGCCATATTTTTGTATATTTAGAAACAGCTGGGTGATTGACTGGATTTTTAATTTTTCACAGGAATGTTTGATGTCGGGGAGACTGCGCCTTTAAAATCCTCTGAGGAAAGAAGATTTCTATAAAAGTTTTCTCCTATAAATATTTTATGTTTCATTGAATTACTATGAACAGAAATTTGGTGATGGAAGATATGTGCCTTCTCTGCCCCCACACCAACCAAAGGCCCATTTCCAAACTCATGGCCGCGCTCTGCCACCTGGGAACCTGCCCACCTAATCCCCTCTTCAGGATTCAGTTGCCTTCAAACCCTTCTATCACATTTTAGAATTACTCTTCTGATTGATTTGTGCTATCTGGCTGCTGTAGTTTTGAATAAACAAGCCTGAATATTTGGTCAAAATATTTAAGTCACCTGGGTTGCAAAAAGTACAGCAAGACTGATTTCCTGACTTGCACATAATAGACACCCAACTTATATTCATTAGGTATATATTCTATCAATATTAAATATTTATTAATTTTAATATACTAAAATATTAACATATAATTACTGTATGTTATCTAGTAATAAAATATTGATATAAATGAATGTATAATTAAGAATATAAAATATATTAAATTGAATGATATCCCTCAAGGCTAATATATACGGGTAAATAAAATGATCTGATTCAAAGAGCTACAAGACCCTGGATGGAAAGAGGAGCTAATATTTACTGAATATGAAGTAGGTGCTAGGCGTGGTGAGAGTTGCTTCCTAAATGATCTCTTTTAATCTTCACAGAAACTCAGCAGGTAAGAGCCTACTTTCTCCAGCTTACAGATAGGAAGCCTCAAGGTTCAGATAAGTGAGGGAACTCGCTCAGGGCTGCACAGCTAGTAGCCGGAGCAGCTTGAAAGTTATAATCTAGACCAGTCTGGTTCCATAGGCCGTGGCTTCACCCCGTTTTGCTCCCTCGAACCTGCTCCCTTATAGGGTTCCCGTAGTCATCCCGACTCTGCCTGGAAAATTCTACCACTGGGCGCACTTGCCAAGATTAGAAAGCAGAATTGCAAAGGTCCATGATTAACATGCACCCATGTGGCCCGCGGTGGAACAGGTGGGGTGGGAATCTTTCTGCCTCTTTCACCCGAGTAAGGAGGAACATATCAGATGGGCTGACTATGCCCCTGCATGCCTGCTAAGGCCCAGCAGGTTTGACATGATAGGACCCTCACCTCCCACCATAATTGAAAAGCACTGACGCAGGGGCCAGGAGACCCAGGATAGCCAGAAAGAAGAAGGAGTGAACAACGCAGGTGTTTTTCACCAAACACTTACGTACTTGGAAACATTCTGGGGGTGGCACTTTTTCTTGTGCACAGGAATGCTTGATGCCACTTCCCCTCTCTTATCAGACACAGGCTGCTCCTCGCACAGGGAGTTGGGCTAATGAGGTCGCTCTCCTCTGAGATGTTATTGTGGCCATGGAGATGAAAGAGAATAAAAGAAGGACAAACCTTGTGTTGCAGAAAAAGTCAGGTTCTTGTCACACGACTGAGAAAAATCAGGCTCACGGACACATAGAAGGGTGAGGAGAAGAATTTATTGGGCAAGAAGGAAAAAGGAAAAGCAATGCAGCAAAGTGAGATGGAGCACTGCTAACAGCCTTTGCACCTCACGGACTGAATCCCAGGTCCCCACCCAGGGACAGGAGAGACCAGGCTCCTCCCCACTGCAAGTGGTGCAAACTTCCCGTGGCTCCACCCTGTCCTCCCAGTGCACAGGCTGGTCAGAGATTCTGCGGAGAGCCCTTTTCACTTGGCTCTCTCACTTGGGACCTGAGAGTTCCGTGAGCGTCAGCCACAGTAAGATACCGAGGGTTAAACCTTGAGGTCGCGAGCTGCAGGTTGAGGAAGGAAAGGCATCCAGGCAGGCCATCCAGGTTCAATTTGTTCCTTGCCCTTTGGGTTCTGATAAGCCAGTGAGTAAAAACAAAAACTTACAAGAAATGATTATTTTAAAACAGATTTGCTATATATCAGAAACAGCTGTTAATTAGGCATGTTGAACTTCTTCCTCATGCCAGACTTTATAATGTTTATGAAAGTTGTAAACTCACTCAAGTTAACAAGCGTTTGCCTGGCACTTGCTATGTGCCTTCTTGAACGATGCCAGGTAGGAACATGAAGAACTGTTACCTGACAATTTAACTACGATAGTGCCCCTTCCACTGTGGGTCTCAGGGTTGGACACTCTGTGTCATCTTAAAGAGGTGGCCCTTATCAGAGGGGAAGAGTAGGCTTTGGAGGTGCTGGCCCCATTGACCAGCTCCGGGACCTTGGCTGAGTTACTCAGTTCCTCTGACCTTCGGTTTTCCTATTTGTAAGGTATATAAATACTACTGAGACAGCCAGGTGGGAGGGGCTCCCTGGCAGAACCTGCAACCGACGGGCACACTGGGAGGAATGCGCACTGGGGTGGAGCATGGGGAAGTTCCCTATTTGCAGCTGGGAGGAGCCTGGCCCGTCCTCTTCCTGGGTGGAACCTGGGATTCAATCTGCGGGGCGGGAAGCCGCACTAGCAGGACCTTGGCTTTGCAGGGAGTCCCGGTGTCCCTTTTTTCTTTTCTGCTCTGTAAATTCCATTATTCTCACCCTTCAAAGTGTCTGTGAGCCTAATATTTCATGGCCATGTGACAAGGACCCGGCTCTTCGCTGAACTAAGGAAAAAGTCCTGCAATACTATCTCTTTTTTGCGAGTACATTTGAAGTTTAAATCGCATCATGGAAAACATTCAGTAGCGCAGCCTCTGGCTCCTAGTAGGCTCTCACTGTTATTGCAGCTAAGGAGGTGGGCCTTCTACATGGAGTTCCACTCGTGCGTGGCAGAGCAAGGCTCAACACATTTGTGAGAAGCTAGGTTCAGCTTATTTTAAAAAGCATCATCAAGATGTGATGAAAGGTTACAAGTAGGACAGCTGAAAACAAACATTTTAGGTCTTTGCAGTATGGATGCAAAAAGGGTTTCCCCTCTTTTCAGTGGTATGATTTGGGAAGCACTGACTAAAGTGTTTGGATCGGTGAGAGGGAGGGTGGTGGTGAAGGAGAAAAGAGGGAGGCCTCTTAGCCAAGATTTGCAGGTGTTAAATACAAACCCCAAATTGGTTACTGTGACTCTCCTGAGAGTGGGGAAGGAAGTGAGTGGGTGGATGGGTGGGGTAGGAGTGGCAAAATCAGGCCCGAAACCAAGGACTCCATATGATGCATCTTAACAGATACTCCCTCAAATTTCCTTCCTTCTCCTGGGGGTGGGATTTACATAAGCATTTTCTTGGGTCCAGATAACAAAACCATGCCTTGAAAGACATTTCACTTTTTCTGCCCATAATCAAGGCTGGTACCTTCCAAGATTCAGAGATCCTTGATCAACAACAACAGAAAATGTCCTCACCGTGTTCTGAAAGCCTTCCAAAGCACGGCAGAATGAAGAACGAGGAGATGGCAGACCCTACCACCAGCCTGGGGTCCCAGCTGCCCTTCTATCCAGAAATGTTCTCATCTCACCACTCAGAGCTTCACATGCACCCTGTTCAAAACCCACACCAGCTTCTCGATTTCTTGCACAACAGAAACTACTCTGTCAGACCTTAGTAATAAATGCTAACCCTTTAAAGGGTATCTAATGTTTGCCCCCCAAGAACCTGTAAAAATATGTCCATTTCACACACACAGAGCAAGGCTGCCTTCAGAAAGAGCGAGGTGTGTGTTTTTCAGATGAAAGATGTCTTTTTTAAGCGCAGCATTGTTACTGCAGGTGCATTATATCTGAAATGGATGCACTCTTGAAAGATAATGAATGATAGCACTTCCTTATTGTTGGTACCCACCCATCACTCTTCTTAAAAGCACGTGCTGTATAGCATTTGCAGTGTTCCTACAAAAGAAAAATTTGAGATGATTTAAATACCTAACTGCTCCTAATTGTTATTCAGAATAAAAGGTTGCACTTCTTAAGTGTTCCCCGCTTTTAACACTGTTTTTAGTACCTCCATTTAAAGCCTGAAAATAAAATGCTTTTGCATGTGAATGGGTTGCTGTAAGTTCACGGACCATGGAGGCATCCGTCCTTGCGGCTGGGCGTGGGCTCCAAAGCTCTTGCACAGCTTACGCTACTCTCTTTGGAGTGCACCTGGGACTAGGCAAGGCCTTACGAGCTGGCATGCTTCGCGGCTCTCTAGAGGTCACAAATGAATGAGATTTTCTGCCCAAACTTTAGAAATTTAAAGTTTCTTTTTTTTTTTTTGGCAGGTAGAACCATTCCATCCAAGTGTCCCCCGCTCTGGGCTGGGGACAGTGAGCAATTCCACACCTAAAATCACCCCACACTGGTAGACGCCAGGGTAAGTTTAAAGTCCTCTTGGAAGAAAGTTTCCAGAGATCGTGCATTATTCCATGATTCTTCCTTTAAGCCTTATCTACGCAACGCAAGACATGCCTTGATCAAATGATGGAGATGCATTCTAAGAAATGTGTCGTCATGTCAGAGGCATGTAAACCAGAGCAACTCCATCTTGAGTAGGGGCTAGGTAAAATGAGGCTGAAACCTACTGGGCTGCATTCCCAGGCAGTTATGGTGTTCTAAGTCACAGGATGAGATAGGAGGTTGGCACAAGATACAGGTCATAAAGACCTTGCTGATAAAACAGGTTGCAGTAAAGAAGCTGGCCAAAACCCGCCAAAATCAAGATGGCGATGAGAGTGACCTCTGGTCATCCTCGCTGCTACACTCCCACCAGTGCCATGACAGTTTACAAAGGCCATGGCAATGTCAGGAAGTTACCCCATATGGTCTAAAAAGGGAAGGCATGAATAATTCACACCTTGTTTAGCATATCATCAAGAAATAACCATAAAAATGGGCAGCCAGCAGCCCTTGGGGCTGCTCTGTTTGTGATGTAGCCATTTTTTGTTGTTGTTGTTCCTTTGCTTTTGTTTTTTAAATTTTTTTTTTTATTTTTGGGGATGGAGTTTCACTCTTGTCACCCAGTCTGGAGTGCAATGGCGTGATCTTGGCTCACTGCAACCTCCACCTCCCGGGTTCAAGTGATTCTCCTGCCTCAGCCTCCCCAATAGCTGGGATTACAGGCATGCACCACCATGCCCAGCTAATTTTGTATTTTTTAGTAGAATGGGGTTTCACCATGTTGGCCAGGCTGATCTCGAACTCCTGACCTCAGGTAATCTACCTACCTCAACCTCCCAAAGTGCTGGGATTATGGGTGTGAGCCACTGCGCCCAGCCTGTTCTTTTACTTTCTTCATAAACTTGCTTTCACTTTACAAACTTGCCCTGAATTCTTTCTTGTGCGAGACTGAAGAACTCTCTCTTGGGGTCTGGATCGGGACCCCTTTCCTGTAACCGTTATGTGATTTTCTTGTTGTGCAAACATCACAGAGTGGACTTACACAAACCTAGATGGTATAGCCTGTTACACGCCTAGGCGCTATGGAATGGCCTATTGCTCCCAGGCTGCAGACCTGTACAACATGTCACTGTAGTGAATACTGTAGGCAACAGTAACCAAAGGGTTTAACTACACATATCCAAACACAGAAAAAGTACCATAAAAATATACTATAATCTTGTACAACCAATATTGTATATGTGGCCTGACGTTGACCAAAATATTGTTACACAGCACATGACTGTTCTTGGACATTGCACAAGAAAGCATTCAGGGTGAGTCCTTAGAGTAAAGTGAAAGCAAGTTTATTAAGAAAGTAAAGGAACAGGCCAGGCACAGCGGCTTACGCCTGTAATTCCAGCACTTTGGGAGGCCGAGGCAGGTGGATCACCTGAGGTCAGAAGTTCGAGACCAGCTTGGCCAACGTGGCGAAACCCCGTCTCAACTAAAAATACAAAAGTTAGCCAGGCATGGTGGCAGGCACCTGTAATCCCAGCTACTCCGGGGGCGGAGGCAGGAGAATCACTTGAACCCGAGAGGCAGAGGTTGCAGTGAGCTGAGATTGCACCGTTGCACTCCAGCCTGGGGGGCAAAAGTGAAACATTGTCTCAAAAAAAAAAAAAACAAAAAAAAAAAAAACAAGAAAGAAAGAAAGAAAAGAATGGCTACTTCATAGGCAGAGCAGCTGAGGGCTGCTGGTTACCCGTTTTTTGGTTATTTATTGGTTATATGCTAAACAAGGGGTGGATCATTCATGAGTTTTCTGGGAGAGGGGTGAGCAATTTCCAGAACTGAGGGTTCCTTTCCTTTTTACACCATATAGGGTAACTTCCTTGGGTTGCCATGGCATTTGTAAACTGTCATGGTGCTGGTGGGAGTGTCTTTTAGAGTGTGAATGCATTATAATTAGCATATAGCGGGCAGTGAGGAGGACCAGAGGTCACTTTCATCGCCATCTTGGTTTTGGCAGGTTTTGGCTGGCTTCTTTACTGCATCGTTTTATCAGCAAGGTCTTTGTAGATTGTACCTGGTGCTGATCTCCTATCTCTTCCTGTGACCTAGAAAGTCTAACCTCCTGGGAATGTAGCAACGTAGGTGTCAACCTTACTTTATCCAGCCTCTATTCAAGATGGAGTCACTCTGGTTCAAACGCCTCTAACAACTGTTTATACCATTAGTAGCAGGTAGGAAAGTCGGCAGACTTTCTTCAGTCATATAAACTGTGGTGTTCACCAAAAAAATGCTTGGATTGATTGCACAGCTGAGAGTATTCTACTGTTTAGATCGCTGGACAGACATTTTTTCAGTAACACAGAGTTTAACCTAAAATCCTTATGCTTAATGTTTAAGTCAATTTCCCCCTTCCTACCCTGGTTATGGATGGACGATCACATTTTTTTTTTTTTTTGTCACAGACTGGGATGTGCACCCTACATTTTGTGTAAAAATGCTGCCCTCTTGCCCCTTGCCCGTCCCACCAGACAGGTCTCAGTGCACACTAAGTGTGTGAGGAGCCATATCAGACGCCTTGAGTGGCTCTGTTTTCAATGACCCCACACCTCCACATTCCCAATGAAATAACCTCTCCTTCTCCCCTTATCTGTCCCTCAGAACACCTAGGTTTTCCAAAACAGAAGTCCCTCTCCAATAAGAGGATCACTAAGACGTCCAACCTTCAAGCCCAACTCATCTCACAAAGGGGCTTGGTGCTTCTGCCACAATACGAGACTACATGACTGACTGCTGTGGGCCCTTCTGAGTCAGAGAAGAGTCCTTGTAAGTTTACAACACCACACCTTTGGTGGGTTTTTACAGGGCTAGAGGGTTTGCCTAATTCAACTGAGACGTGGGTGCCCTGCAATTATCCCCGTTAGCTGCAGTGCCAGATGTACGGAAGTGGAGCGGTGCATTCTGGCTTCCTCAGAAAACCAGCTTCCAGATTTCTTCTTCAGTTGGCTTGAGGCTCACAGAGAAGCTTTTCTTAAGTTGATGTACAGCCATTAGTTGGATGCCTGGGGAGATCACAGTGGTCCCCTGTGGTGTCGACGTGAGCCCAGCCTTCTTAGAGAGTCAGTGCAGGGCTGAGGGAAGGGCTCCTCTGCCAGCAGCTCCAGTTCCACGAGTTCTCATCCTACACTCGATCAGACATCCGCTGCTGCTGGGTGCATCTAACCTCTGGTATTACCCTGTGTTTGTTCAGAAAGACTTCTTTTGATACCACCCCCAGACAAATGTGTTTTGAATTTCACCACTACTCCGAAGTAATTCTGAATTCTAGTCACATTCTATCCGGTAGAGTCACACTCTTCCCTGTCCCCCCTTCCATGGTCCACTCTACAGATCACGCCAGATTGGTGTCATCTGTAACTTAATGAGCATGGTCTCTATGCTTATCAGTCCCCACAGGTAAGACCAATTCTACCTCATCTGCAGCAATTTGAAAGGGACCCCTGGAAACTCATCTGGGGAAGCAAGAGTTGCAGAAACATTCTTTTTTCCATCTTCCTCCCATTTCCTGCCCTTTCCCAGTTCTGTCCATAAGTTACTGGCAAGCTCAGCCATTCTGAGAAGGGATCTCCCTAGGAACCAGGCTACTCACTATCCCAAGCACATGCTGACTTCCTACCAGTGAAGGAGCCTTTTGCAAACATCCCCCGACTCCTACCCTCTATAGCCTCCCAGCATTCAGAACCTTAATGATATTTATTCTGGATGTTTGCAACTTTAGAACACAACACACTGATTTTCTGACATTAAACACACCAACGGCTATGAGAGAGTTCTAGAAATATGTTCCCCCCTCTGTACTGGGAGTAGGGAATTGCGTTTGTCAGAGTCTCCCAGGTGCTAAAAGAAGAGAAATGGGCTGAGAATGGTGAGCTGGACAGAGTCCAAAGCTGCTGTGTAATCTCTCTGACTCTTCCTTGGCCAGCTCCTCCATGTATGATAGCACACTGTGCACAGAGCTCCCACAGAGGAAAGAGCTGCTGGTTTCAGCCCTGTCTAATGAGAGACCAACGTGTGTGCATGGCCAATTCGAAGAAGAAGGGAAAAAAACAAAAACAAAAGCAAAACACAACCAAAACTGTAGCTGTGCGGCTTCTATTGCCCAAAGCAAATCCAGGCTCTTAAGCTGTTTCATGAAGCCCCAGGGCCAAGGCTGCGATGTGCCTGGGGGAGAGGTGCAGCTCACACATGGTGTCGTGCTGCTGTGTTACCCACCAGGACAATCCTGCCCTGCTAATGGCCCTGGGCACTTGTAGTGGGCTTCTCCCTGAACACAGATCAGAAATGTAGACTCCTTTTCTGCAGTACTTCTCCTTAATCCCGGCAACTCTCCATAGCGAAGACTAGTTTTCCACAAGGAAACCAAGCTGGTCATCTCCTCTCTCTGCCAGGAGAGTTTGCCTTACAAACTGCTGTGGGAATGACTTTTCCCCCCTAGGACCTATCTAGTTGCAGAATTACATTTAGATGGTTATTATTTTCTCATATTCAATATTCCTCTTACTACCACCTGTCATTTTCACCTATTATTCTGGTATTCAATTCTAATCCTAATACTCTTTGCAAAGCTTCCACTTTGTTCTTTGATATTTCTTGGTTCTTTCTGGAGGAAGAAAGTAAAATTAAAATTTAAAGAGGAAAGAAAATAATCATGTGGGAAGGTGTACGTAACTCTCGAAACACTTAGAGTGTGAATTTGTTTCTGAATTCAGATTTCAAGTGTTTTAGTCACACAGTGTCAGATACGAAGATGATAGAATTCATGGATTACTCTGACCATCAATGTTTGAGATCTTAAAAGTCAGGACAGCTTTTAATTCCAATATTCACTCTATGGAGAACCTAGGTGAGGCTGAAGGAAGAAAAGCACAGTTAAAAATATTCAGGGCACGGTGTCTCACACTTGTAATCCCAGCATTTTCGGAGACTGAGGCGGTGGATCACCTGAGGTCAGGTGTTCGAGACCAGCCTGACTAACAAGGTGAAACCCCGTCTTTACTAAAAATACAAAAATTTGCTGGGCATGGTGGTAGGTGCCTATAGTCCCAGCTACTTGGGAGGCTGAGACAGGAGAAATTGCCTGAATCCCGGAGGCGAATGTTGCAGTGAGCCGAGATCACGCCACTGCACTCCAGCCTGGGCAACTGAGTGAGACTCCATCTCAAAAAAAAAAAAAAAAAAAAAATCAGGTTTTCTTCCCAACCAGAAATATTTTCCAATCAGAAAGCTGATTTTGTCAGGCCAATACCTGAAATTTTAAACTCAGATAAGACTTGAAAAACATACAAACAACCTTTCACTTTGTAACACTCTGTATGTATTTTTAGAAACCTATTCCTTAACAGATTTTATCTGCTGTAATAATCTTTTAGTAAGTCAATAACTCTCCCAACTCTACCAACTAGGCAATAGGCAAAATAACAACTTGCTTCATTATTTTCTTTAAAATCCAAGTTTTACTCATCTTTCTCCATTTTCAAAGAGAGAAGAAAAGAAGAGCAACCAAGAGAGGCGGTGGAGTGGAAACACTGATAATTATCTAGTGACAGATATCGGGGTAGAAGAGTGGGATCACCAATGTCTGAGGCCAAGGGACAGTTCTCACTGGCTATGTGTTCATGCAGCACCACCTCAAGCTGCAGAGAAGCACATGGGTTCCCGTGAGCCACGTGGAACCCTCCATCGGAACCCTCCTAACAAATCACCATCGTTTAAAACTTTAATCAAGATTATTTTCCTGAATTTAGGTAAATCTATTAGTTTTTATAGATACACCAATGTCTATGTCTAATGAAAATCAAGACAATCCATTGAAAAGCCGATTTGAAAGAACACCTACGTGTGTGTATGTGTGTAGAGAGAGAGGGAGAGAAATGGAGACAGAGAGACAGCAACAGAGAGAAAGAGAGAGGACAGAAAGAGAGAGAATGCTTTGAACCTCTGTGTAACCATTGCATATTAAAAAGATTAGGATGAGTGTGGGGGCTCATGCCTGTAATCCCAACACTTTGGGAGGTTGAGGCAAGAGGACTGCTTGATGCCAGGAGTTCAAGAACAGCCCAGGCAACTTAGTGATACTTAGTGATACCCATCTCTACAAAAAAAAAAAAATTTTTTTTTAAGTTAGGTGAGTGTGGTGGCATACACCTGAAGTCTCAGTCACTGAAGGGGTGGAGGTAGGAGGATTGCTTGAGCACAGGAGTTCAAAGCTGCCAAGAGCCATGATTACACCACTCCCTCCAGCCTGGGCAACAGAGAGAGACCTTATCTAGGAGGAAGGAAGGAAGGAAGGAAGGAAGGAAGGAAGGAAGGAAGGAAGGAAGGAAAGAAGGAAAGAAGGAAAGAAGGAAGGAAGGAAGGAGAAAGAAAAGAAAGAAAGGAAGAAAGAAAGGAAGGAAGGAAGAAAGAAAGAAAGAATGAAAGAAAGAAAGAAAGAAAGAAAGAGAGAGAGAGGAAGGAAGGAAGGAAGGAGAAAGAAAAAGAAAGAAAGAGAGAAAGAGAAAGAAAGAGAGAGAGAAAGAGAAAGAAAGCGGGAAGGAAGGAAAGGAAGAAAGAAAGAGAAAGAAAAGAATATATATGAGTAAAAGAAGTTTATATGTGAAATAAATGGTATGTTATTCATCCCTCTAAGGGTCTAAAGTCTTTAAGAAATAATATGTTCACCTGATGAATGTAATAAGTTATTTTTGATACACTGCCTTTGTCTTACGGACTCTTTAGAGCATTTAGGTGATGAATCTAATTCCACAAGTTCTGCCTAGGGGTACACGGCAGCCTTGAATGGGTTTATCTAGTGGAATAGCCCACCATTCCTAACCCATCCCTGCCCAGGGTAAAGAAAACCTGTCCCAAACTCTTGGCCCACAGAAGATGTGACACAGTGCTCTCAGGCATTGCTGAGAGAACACCGGGACAGCACAGAACCCCCAGAGGACTGGGCCGACAAAACACAACCTGACCTTTAGGACAGAAGAGGAAAATGGAGTGAAGGGGTCTTTCTCTCTTCTGTGTGCTGGCACCTATCCATTGGCACGGAAAGGCAAACAAGTCAGAATGGACTTGAGAAAGTAAGAGTGGACTGAGGTGGACACTTACAGGGAGGCAGTCACCAGCAACACTTACAGATGCGGCCAAGGATCTCCACGGCAGCATGGTTGGGCACAGGGCAGGTCTGGGATCAGGCAGGATTTGTGAGCATGTTGGGGAGCCCTAGGCTGCTCCCCGAGAAGAACAGGTCTCACTGTCTCCACTCCAGCTGGCCCCAGCTGAGCTCATCGTTGTACAGACTGCACTCTGTCCAAGCACAGAACCTGGAAGTGGAGCCAAGGGAGGGTTTTCTCCTCCTCTCACGTTGGAGAGGGCATTGTTGTAGACTACGTGAATGAAGGAGAATCTGGCACGAGGAATCTTTCTACCCTCCTGGCTGTGGAGTGAACAGGTGGCCCCAAATCTGTCTATGTGGTGGGGGGCGGAGGCGGGTAGGGAGAGGATGAATCTGAAAATATAATGTCCTGAAACTTAAATCTGAACCACATAAAGGAGGAAGAATAAGCTTTAAGGTAGCACTCCCAAAAATTTCGACCGAAATATCAGAAGAAATTGCTTACGCTTGGATAAGAAGGAGGAGGTATTGGCCCAAAGCCACCCTCTCTAGTCACAAAATGCATGTGAAGTCTTAGCTTTTGTTTTTAAATCATATGGTGATTTTGTATTCTCTTGTATAGTAGATCTGTGATTGTTTTAATATAAACGTATAGTATGAGGTTCTCAGTTAAGTTACTTAGCTTGTTCCCCAAAGAACCACGTGGTAAAGAGATGCTCCGGGAAGACACCCCATACTTGTTCTGTGACTTGGTTTCTGCAACCTGGATACATCCCCTGCACCTCTTG
Organism: Papio anubis; assembly: GCF_008728515.1. Lineage (NCBI taxonomy): Eukaryota > Metazoa > Chordata > Mammalia > Primates > Cercopithecidae > Papio > Papio anubis. Next base: position 97,953,216 of record NC_044989.1, read on the forward strand.
GTAGGTATGAATTTCACAAGCACAGCTAGGGAACAGGAGATCTGCTCCTGAAACAGAGAGAGGCCACAGTGGCAGAAGGAGGTCACACAGCAAGGAAGGAGGGGAAATCAAAGCAGCCAGTGCCCTGCCCCTCAGGGCACCCCACTTCAGGGCCACCCCGTTGTGCTCACCAGAGGACTCAACCACCAGCCATCTTTACACGCCCCAGCCCAAATGTGGAAACAACTTACTTCTGATTGTTTCTCTTAACCTAGCTGAGACAGGTAATTTTTTTTTCAAAGAAATTGAGAAGGCCGGGCGCGGTGGCTCAAGCCTGTAATCCCAGCACTTTGGGAGGCCGAGACGGGCGGATCACGAGGTCAGGAGATCGAGACCATCCTGGCTAACACGGTGAAACCCCGTCTCTACTAAAAAAAATACAAAAAACTAGCCGGGCGAGGTGGCGGGCGCCTGTAGTCCCAGCTACTCGGGAGGCTGAGGCAGGAGAATGGCGTAAACCTGGGAGGCGGAGCTTGCAGTGAGCTGAGATCCGGCCACTGCACTCCAGCCTGGGCGACACAGCGAGACTCCGTCTCAAAAAAAAAAAAAAAAAAAAAAAAAAAAGAAATTGAGAAAAAAATAAGGAGAAATAGGAAAACAAGTACAAGGAAAATAAAAAACCAGCTTTCTTCCTTCTCCATGTACCCTCCCCTGTGACAGGCACACGTTACCTCAGATGACTGGAAGGCTGTGCAGCTGTTTTACCCAGCACCAGCTCACATGCCCGAGCCAGGGCTAGTCTCCCAAACATCCCGAGAAGGAACTGTGGTCAGAGCCCAATCGCAGCTTAAGACATAGGCTCCTTTCTCAATTTCTTCTCCCTCTGTCCCTCTCTCTCCATCTATATGTGTGTGGTGTGTGTACTGCATATGTTGTGTGCCATGTGTGTATTGTGTGAGTAGGTACTGAAGATTATGTGTGTTTTGAGTGTGTGGTGTGCTCTGTGTGGTGTGTGTGTGTGTAGTGTATGCTGGATCTGCTGTGTGTTGTATGTGGGTTGTACGTATATGTTGTGTGTGCTGTCTATGTTTCGTGTTGTGTATGTTGTGTGTTGTGTGTGCCATGTCGTGTGAGTGTGTTATGTGTTGTATTTGTGTGTTGCATTTGTGTGCTGTGTGCATGTTGTAAGTGTGTTGTGTGCTGTGTGTGTGTTGCATTTGTGTGCTGGGTTGTATGCTGTGTATTGTGTGAGACACACATACACAAATCTGGACATAATGCAGTGAATCCTAGGACCAAACAGAGCTCTAACCTATCTTTGCCACCCACCCAGAATGCCCCCCTCAGTAATTTCACAGGGGAAGTTCATTCTTCACCAGGAGGTGGCAAGGATGGGGTGACTGGCAGGTTAAATAATCCCAACACTTAGGGAAGATGCCAACTTCTATATACAGGATTTGCCTCAGCCTTGTAGGCTACCAAGTGTTAAATAACACTAAATTCATACAATAAATATAACAGTCACACAGTAATTCTAACTAGAATAGTAAGAGTGCAGTCTTTTCACAAAAGCATAATGTGGAATAAAAGCACCAAGTTTCCATTGAGGATATGCAGAAGGTTGCAAGTAGTTCAATTTAATTATTTCATTACAGCCTATGCTGTAGTATGTGCAGGTAGACAATATTTATATAACAATATCAATGATATATCTTAGGCTTTCCCTATAGCATAGTAGAGAAATTGGCAGGGAGGGAAAAAGGATCCACTCCACTGGAAATAATTCATTCTTATTTCCAGACCAAACTCTACAATTGAATTCAGCCTCTAAAATTTGGGTAAATTGCATGATTTTGTTTCCACTCTGACCTTTGGAATCTGGCTGATTAAGGCTGGGTCTGCTAGCACAGCTGGTCTCTCCTTCCACCAAGCTGACCTGCTAGAAACCAGCCAATTCAATCCCACAACCAGCTACTAATCAGCCAGCTTCTGGTTAATCTGTACTGCTTACAAATTCCCAGATTACTTAACTGCCAGCATCCGGGGGGGTGAAGGAACCTGTCCTTATTCCCATGAGGACAGGAAGGACAGTCTCCTGCAGGAAGAAGGGTCATTGTACAATTTAGAAAAGAATCGGTGGCTGGGCATGGTGGTTCACGCTTGTAATCCCAACACTTTGGGAGGCCGAGGTGGACGGATCACAAGGTCAGGAGACTGAGACCATCCCAACCAACAACCAACATGGTGAAACCCCGTCTCTACCAAAACTACAAAAATTAGTTGGGCGTGGTTGTGGGCGCCTGTAATCCCAGCTACTCAGGAGCCTGAGGCAGGAGAATGGTGTGAACCCAGGAGGCGGAGCTTGCAGTGAGCTGAGATTGCACCACTGCACTCCAGCCTGGCGACAGAGCGAGACTCCGTCTCAAAACAAAAAAAAAAAAAAAAAAGAAAAGAATCAGGGATGGCAATTGAGCCCAGAGACTGGCCTCCGAGCCAGGCCACACACACTGCGCACATCACTCTCTTGGTTTTGTCTCAGCTAGGTCCCACTCTATCTGCACTGTGACTAGAATGGAGCTGTATAAATATGGGTGGCATTAGTGCACACTCCACCGTCGGTGGAGATCCTCCACTGATATGAAAACAAGACACCAAAATGAACTGCAAAGTCCTGCCTGTGGTCTCTGGGTTTATGGGAAGGGCATTTTGCAGGGTAACTGTGTGTTAAGGATACACTCCCCTGGCAGGGTCAGTTGGAGGGAGAGCTAATCGCTCAGTAAACAGAGAGAAGAGAGATGCTTATACTTAATAAGCCATTGCAAATGGAAAAAGCAAGTTCCTACCCACCGTGATTCTCTCTAGAAACAAATGGCTTGGATCCAAGCACTACAAAGCCCTTTCAGAAAGCTGAGAGGGTCTCCGGGTCCCAGTGCCCCCAAACATAACCCTTTTGTGTGGTTCTCTTTCTTGTGGAAGTAGCTTTAACAAGGGAAGAGGCAATGACTGTGTATGTATGTGTATGCCACAGTCACGATTTTTCCTTTTGTCTTAAGTTATGGCCCTCCTGATGTGCAGTTCACCCTTCTCCCTTGGAGGCAGATGCAACAATTACAGGGGAGGGCCAGACTGAAGTGCTGGGTGCTGCTTCTGCAACACCTTGTCCAAAGGTGTTCCCAATCCCCTTCCTTCAAGCCCCCTGAACCCCGAAGAGTGAAAGCAGCACAGAGCTCTAGCGGTTCAGCAAGTGGCAAAGCTGGCCTGGTGGCAGAAGGGAGGTCGAGGTCTCTGCCAAGGCTTGCTGCTCTGGTTTCTCTCATCTCTGGCCTGTGCCAACCATCCTGTCAGATGAAAGAAACAGTGTGGTTCCATGCGCCAAGTCAAAGCTCAGGCTGGGAGCCGCAGCCACGACCCCGTCTCCACAGTCGTTTACATTTATTATTTTGTGCCCGCTCTGGATACTTTCACTTAAAATGTGGGAAATAAAAACACAAACCTGTCTCCCAAGGCTATAAAAAGCAATGACTAATATAAAAAAGGGGAAAAAGGATCATAGAGCATTTTGTAGATACACTACCCATAAATCCTAAGTAAGCCTGGTGTGGGGTATTGGCAAATACAGCCATGTGAGGAGGTAGAGGGGCACTTTGTCCCTGAGAGAGCTCCAAAACCAGGGAATTCCAGGCGTAGAATGACAACCTTCCTGCTTGCACAGTTGCTGTTACTCGGCCCTTTTCTAGGAAAAAGGACTTCAAAGATTTCCACCAATCACCCACATGGCCACTGTCTAAGGCACCATTTCAATTTGAATACAACAAGGAATCCAGGAAGAAGACAAGGAACAGTTTTTTTCTCTCTTCTCCACTTAAGAGAGGGTGAGTCTCTGGTCACTTTCTAGAAATAAAGGAAGGAAGAGCACTCACTAATAATATAGCCCTTTGAACTTCCAGCTTCTGATTAGAACCAGGGGCTTAGACATAATCCTCCAATAGTGTTTGTTCTGTGTACCCCTCCATCTTTGTCATTTCTCTTCTTCCTGTTTCTAAAGCTAGATTCAAAAGTTGAAAGTGGCTGGGTACGGTGGCTTATGCCTGTAATCCCAGCACTTTGGAGACTGAGGTGTGCAGATCACCTGAGGTCAGGAGTTCCAGACCAGCCTGGCCAACATGGTGAAACCCCATCTCTACTAAAAATACAAAAAATTAGCCGGGCGTGGTGGTGTGCACCTGTAGTTCCTGCTACTTGGGAGGCTGAGGCAGGAGAATCGCTTGAACCCAGGAGACAGAGGTTGCAATGAGCCGAGATTGCACCACTGCACTCCAGCCTGGATGACAGAGCAAGACTCCGTCTCAAAAAAACACAAAACAAACCAAAAACACAACACAACAAAACAAAAGTTAAGATTTATAATAAGTATTGGGATGTATCCATTCTGCTAAAACTTGTAGCTAATTTGCCAAGTCTTATTTCATTGTATTTGTACACTTGCTCTTATAAAAAAATGTTTCAAAACCATAATGAGATATCACTTTACACCAAATGGAATGGCTGTTACTAAAGAAACAAAAAATAACAAATATTGGTGTGTTGGTGAGAATGTGGAGAAATTACAACTCCCGTGCATAGCTGATGATAATGAAAAATGGTGCTGCTTCTGGGGGAAACTAAGGAAGTTCCTCAAAAAACAAAAAAGAAAATTACCTTATGATTCAGCAATTCTACTCCTGGGTATATGCTGAAAAGAATGGAAAGCAAGAACTCCAAGAGACATTTGCACTCCCTCATTCACAGCAGCATCATTCACAATGGCCAAAAGGTGGGAACTAACCCAAGTGTCCGTGGACAGATGAATGGGTAAACCAAACGTAGTAAATACACACAATGAGGTCTTATTCAGCCTTAAAAGGGAAGGAAATTCTGCTACATGCTACAATATGGATGAACCTGGAAGATGTTAAGTGAAATAAGCCAGTCACAAAAGGATGAGTATTGTGTGATTCCACTAACATGGGGTCCCTAGAGTAGTGAGATTCACAGAGACAGAAAGTAGAATGGTGGTTGCCAAGGGCTGGGGGCAGGGGAAAGTGGGAATTATAATTATTACTTAATGAGTAGCGAGTTTCAGATCTGTAAGACAAAAAAGGTCTGGAGATGGATGATGGTGATGGTTGCACAACAATGTAAATGTACTTAATGCCCCTGAACTATGCACATAAAAGGGTAAAAATGGTAAATTACATGTCATATATATTTTACTACTATAAAAAAGTGTTTTGAACATCTGACATCGTGTTCTACCCCCATAACATTTGTGACGGAGGAAGAATAGGTATTCTAATCTGTGTATAAACACAGGAAGACAGATAGAAGGCCTCAGCCCTCTAACAGCTTTGAGCATGGACTGGTGAGATCTATCATCTTCCCCAGGAATAAACCACCTGCCCAGCCACCTCCGGATGCCTCACCCTTTGCTTGGAGGTATAAAGATAAGTCCCCCATAGTGTTCAACTCCAGGGCCAATGGCAGCTGCGGGGTCCCAGGAGAAGGGGTTTGGGCCTTACTGGCACCTCTCCGCCCTTCTCCTGCTTTCACATCTGGCCAGGGACACTCCCGTTCTGCTAACTTCTCAGACTCCACCCAGTGCCCCTGACCCAACAGGAGTGCATGGTCGCGATTCCCTCCCATGACCACTGGCCCTCACAGTGGCTGGGTATCCTGGTGGGGCGGCCTGCACCTCCTCAAGCTCCAGCCCCCTCTGGATGGGCGAGTAACTCCCTCGGTGCTTCTGTCCTGTGTCCAGCTTCCTTTGTCCTCTCCAGAGGTCCCTCCTGCGCTTCACCACTGGTGATGCTCCTCCAAATAGCAGCTCCCAATCCCCAGGACAGCTCTTCAGGACACAAACCCTTCCTCCCAGGAGACCCGCAGGTTTCAGCTCTCCTGGGGCCACGGCTGGACCAAGTCCTCAATTGCTTCCTTGCCATTATCCTCTTTGAACTCCCTCTCTCTCCTCTAAAAGCCCCTCTGGCTGCAGACTCCTTAATTCCGTGGCTGCTCCTTTCCAAAAGCAGGTGCGCCTGCCCCGGGCATCTTCGGACTTTCCATCACAGGCCAAAGGAAAACCAGAGAGAGCTTGCAGGACACCGGGGCCGTATTCAGACAGGCGCAAAACGACCCTTCCTCTTCTGTGCGCCTTAGGGAACGCCTGAAGGCAGGCAAGCCTGGGGCTCAGGGGATGGTCCCTGAGCGGGCAGTCAAGGCTGCCCCCAGGCCCTGGCAAGGAGGTTTTCCGAAGCTCCGCAGTTCTCGAGTGTGTGTGTATGTTTTTGGTGGTGGTAATTGGGAGGCAGGGGGTCAAGACCGGGAGTGCAGAGAGTGAGAGAGAGGACCTCCTCCGCCCATCCTGGGCTCCTGGTTGATCCTAACCTCCACCCAGCGTCAACTTTTTGCTGCTCCCGTTAGATGGCGCCCAAGACTTTCTAACCACTTGTGAAAGTGCTCCTGGCCCGGAACAAAAAGAACCGTGGGGTGTGAGTCTGAATGTGTGTGAATGCGAGTGCGCGCGCGGGGCTGGGCACAGGGCACGGGAGTCGCCTGGCATTACGCTTGGCCCCGTCGCGGGTCGGCCCGGCCCAGGGCTGGAGAGCGCTCACTGGAGGAGCTGCGCGGCCGGCGGAGAACTTCCTTCTTTTCCCTTCGCTCTCCTTCTTGGGCTCGCGCCTAGGCCCTGGCCACTATCCCGGAGAGAAGCCGGGCGACCCGGCCGCGGGCTCAAGCAGCCAGCGCTGGCTGCAAGTGACCGCGGTGCGCGGGCGGAAAGGGGTCCCGGACGTGCGGGTTGGAGAGCTGGGACGCACACGACAGCCCCCTTCTCCGCCCTTACCGCCCCAGCGCTCACAGCCGCTGCTCTGTTTTTAAGAGAATGGGGCAGGTGCAGGTTTGGTTGTAGCGGTTTTCGCCGCTCCAAGGCAATCGTTCAGTGTAAAGTTTCCTAAGCGTACTGCGTGGGCGTGTTTCCAGAAACACAGGGCAAACTTTCTCGCTCCCAGAGCCAATTACATTAAACAGACTCTCTTATGAAAAGGCCCTTGGGGACCCTAGGGCGTCAGATGCGACAGCTAATTTTAAAATAACGGGTGATTAAGGAGCACGCTTTCTCTCCAGCACCAAGTTCACCTCTTCTCCCACCCCCTCTAAAATAAGTGACTTGACGATAGCTGATCCCATCCCCTAGTCCTCTCCTTAATGCCAGTCTGGACGCGCACTGTCCAGGAGAAGGGATGCGTCTCCTCTCCCTCGAGAACCAGCGCGGAGACCTTCTTTTGTGCCTCTCCTTGGCTGTGAACTTTCCTGCGCGGTAGGTTCTCCTTTAAGAAAGTAGCATCCCTATGAATATTCAATGCAGGGCGCGGGCCAGCGGGGCGGAGGGGAGCCCACGGTCCGGGTTTCCGCGCGCGCCGAGACCCGGGCGCAGAGCGAGGGCGTCCCCACCAGCCTGACCGCCGCGGGAACTCGGGGACCGGGAGGGCGGGGGTTAGCGGGAGGAAAGGGTAGACTGAAGAGGAGCTGGGAACGGGAGGGGGGCTCGGGGCGAACGGGCCGTCGTGTTCATTTCCATAAGAAAGCTGAAATCGCAGTTGGAAGCAGGATTTCTCGCCCCTGCGGCCCTTCCCCCATACCCGGTTTTCTGCAAGAAGCGGGCTCCGGAGCTCAGAACCCGAAGTGTGTGCTCTGGTCTTTGATGATGTTGATAAAATGTGGTTTCAAATGTTGTCCCGAAGAGGCCGGTTTCCTGTCTGTGTGTGGAATGGAAGGACCGTGCCGGGTGAGTCCAGAGCACCGGGGAGCGGACAGGAGGCTCTGGGCATAGGAGAGGGAGGGCGCAGCTGGTGGGCGCAGGGCATCTCTGCAGGGGAGGTTCTTGGGGGGGGGGGTTTGAAAAGGGAAGCCAGGTTGAAACCAAGTTTCCCGAGTAAGGAAGATTGTGTGTGTGTGTGTGTGTGTGTGTGTGTGTGTGTGTGTGTGTTCGGGGGTGGGGAACACGATGAGGGAAGAGGTCACGAAAGCCCCAGAACCCAGGCGGCCCGCGCGTGGGAAGGTCTGGCAGGTCTCATCACCTCCCTCTTCAAAGAGCGGGGGAAACTTTCGCTGGCCGCTGCTGACCCTCTTCCTGCGAAGGAATAAAGTGAACTTGCCCAGATACTGGATTCCACTAGCGGTTCAATTGTTCAGTTCTTTCTGCGTTCGCATTGAGCACTGAGTTTCTTTTTGACTGGCAGTGTGAACAGCAGCCATGTGACCTCAATTCTATATGACACACACACACACACACACACACACACACACACACACACACACCTCCTAGGTACTTTATGATCCCATCTGGAGAAATTAAAACCCAGATCTGTAATGTTTATTCTTAGATAGTTTACCAAAAGCAGGGGGGAAATGTGTGAGACACATGTCTGCAAATATAACAAAAGTACTTTCCCTTGTGCTTGAAAAGTTGCCTGCAAATGGCTGGCTTCCGTTTACTGACTGCACCACCTGTACCTCTCCGTGAAACTAAATGGAGTCAGGAATAAAGCACCAATCAGATCAAGCAATTAAATACCAATTATGACTATTAATGACTTTATTACTAATGACTGGAGTTGAGGACTCCAAACCCGATTGAGGTAATCAAGCTGTTTTAAAATTCTGCTACCTAAGATTTTTACCGCACTCCTTCCCCAAAATAAGAGGTTAAAAAAGACAGAAGTTATGTTTTCAAAGAGTTCTCCAGTAGGTATTCATGGTCAATGTTGAACTTATTTTTCTCAGTAAAGTGTATTGCTACTGCTGGTAAATAATGGAGTCTTCCTTTCTGGCTCTGCCAAGTTATGCAAAGTGTAATTGATGATGGTGGTTACACAATATATGGTACTTGGTTTGGATGCAGAACTAGGATGGGGCAGGGGTGCTTTCTTCAGTTACTCTGACAATCTGGCAGACCCTGGAAGATTTTAAGGAACAAGTGTTTTAATTCTTCAGATGGGGTAATGGCTATTGGGATGTTTCGAAGGTGAGGAAATGAAGAATGGGGAATCCAGACAGCAAAGAGAAAGAAGGAATTAGGCCTATGTTTTGAATTTTCTTTTTGCTCATGAGTTGAAATGCCTTTAGCTTGCCATCAGTTACGTGACTGAAAAGAAAAGGTTACTGAGAACAGTATATTGGTGTAAAGGCTACTGTGTAGCCGGGTTTATTTATTACTGAAGATGATTTGCCAACCCTCCTTGCCTGTTGATTGACACCCTTTCTTATCCCACATGGAAGTCCCGTTCATTCCGGGATAGGAGGAGAAGGCCTGGAGGGAGGAAGGGAATAAATTCCTGCTGGAGTCCATGAGAAGAAAGGAGGGGGCAGTTAGTAGGAATTCTTTAGTCACCATGAAGCAGGCAGGGGGCAGCTGGGCTCTTGGAGGAGCCAGCAGCTCATCTTGATGTAGGTCATCTCTGTTCATTGTCCCATAGTTCAGCTCTTCAGGACACAAGAAGTGTTTGGAACAATGAACTTCAAGTCCCTGGCTTGGGATCTTGCCCCTTCACCTCCCTCCTAGGTGGAAGCCTACAGCAGCAGCAGCAGCATCTGGTTCTGATGTGTTTACCAGGCTGGTATGGAAATGCCCAGGCTGCATGGCAGAAACCTGAGCTGCTAGTGACAAGCACACTCCTCTGCTAAGCAGCGAAAAGTTTTGATACTTTTTGAGCACTGGGTGGCCTCTTCTCTTGATGTGAAGCACATGATCCCCCCTCCTCATTTCTATTTGTCAGCGTTAATTGCCCTGCAGTGGAGCAGCTCACACTTCAGGCAGTGCCAAGAAATACAACAGGGAAGGAATCCTGCACAGGTAACAGGATGGCATGGTGTTACCTTAGACACATAGGGATTCAAAAACCTCAGTGGAATGACATGGGCCTGGGGTACTCTCCCTTTGGTGCCTACCTAGGGACAAGCCTCTTTGGCCTGGCCCAGACTGTGGGCAGCTTATGTATGATGGCCCTGAGTCCTGAAGGTGAAGCTGGTCACTTTCTCTAAGTGGACAGTCGACTCCAGAGGCAGTTCTAAAGAGGAGAGCCTCAGGTGTCCACAACAATTTCGTTTCTGTTCTGGGGCACCAAGAGGCACCCTGAGAACTCAGAGGACCCAGAGGCTCCCCTCAAGCAAATTCCCTGCTGACCCTGGACACCCCTTGAAAGAGGGGGCAAGAGGCTGCCTCCAGCAAGGACTCCCAGCAAGGACTCCCAGCAAACAAGTTCAGCTTGGGCTCTGCCTACCACTAAGCCTTTATGGGGGTGAGGGGAGGCAGAGTCCCTGAACAGGGCAGAGACAATCAGTTGTTCCCCTTTCTGGTGTCAGAGGCAAAGAAGCCTGAAGGGCTGGCGGTGGTGCTGGCTCTGGGTTTATTGACTCTGTGATCCTGTCCAGCTGTCCTACAGGGAGTTCCAGAGCTCTCCCAAAGTGCATGGGGAACTGCACAAGCAGGACTGGGGCACAATACCAGAAGCTATTTGTCTCCTAGAACCTGGCACCCGCTCCACTTACCTAACAGGAGACCCACATCACTCAGTTCCCAGGACACCTGGTGGGAGAGTCTGGTGAGAGTTGGAGGCAAGCTTCCTCTACTTACAACTTGTTTGAAAATGGACATAAAGAGGAGAACAGACACTCCATCGCCCATACAGGGCCTCTTTTGTGTCAGAAAACCTATCCCCTCCCAGGGCACCCTTGACACTCCCCTAGGTGGACCTACACATTGTTCAGGACCTGTCCCCTGTCCCCAAATAAATATAAATGAGTTTGTTTCTTTAAAAGAAATATTACATCTTTAAACTTTTCCCAGCCAGAATCCACTTAATTTCATCAAGGTCTCTTGCCAGCAGCCATAACCCAGGCCAAAGAGGCTTGTCCCTAGGGAGGCACCAAGGGGAGAATACCCCAGGCCCATTTCACTCCACTGAGGTTTTTGACCCCTTAGGTGTCTAAGATAATACTACCACCATCCCCACCTGTTTTCACTTCTTTCTTTGTGTCTTAAGATTGCATTTTAGGAGGGTTTATATAATGTTGTTCATGTCAGCAGCCCCACCCTCACCCCACCGCCCTGTATGGAATTATAGTTGGAAAGCACACACACATAGAAAATCTTTGAAGTTTTTTTTCTGCTATTCTTCCTGACTAGAAGAGTTGACAAGACATAGACACATTAAGTTGCATAAAATACAGTAGCGTGATCAGCCTAAATGCATCTCATTTGCACTGTTTGTAGCCAGGGGTGGGGGCTTGTGTCACTCATTGCCTCCCCCTCCTCCGCCGAAGCCAGACCAGCCGGCTGGAATTTCAGAGCAGGCCCCAAGGCAGCAGCCATTAGGGAGGTGGAAGCCCTAGCCCACCCCAGGTCAGCGGGGGTAGGGGGTGGATAGGGAAGTTGTCTGGAGGTCTGGCCTGAGGGCTTGAACCAGCTTTGGCAGACCTGGGCTCTGGGAAGCTTGGCCGGTGGGTGCCCGCGGCTGGAAGTTGCAGGTCTGCAGCCATGCTTCTGAGCTTCTCCTGGGCTGAGTTCAAGAAAGGGGACACCAAGAAGTAGGGGAACAGTCACTGACTATATTTTACATCCACGCCTACCCCTTTCCCAGAGTTGTGTTCTCACCACCCACTTTGTCGGCGGACGAGAAACACTCCTGCCTGATGGGTTCCTGCACCTGCTCCTAGACCTGAACTCGGGCCCTGAGCTTCTCACTGCCGCCTGCTCTGTACTGAGCCCCACTCCTGAGACCGCGAGGTGCCAGAACAGCGCCTCTCCCACCAACTCCTAGACGCCTGTAGGACCTGCGCAGGAGCCTTCAGAATCCCGTGGGGGTGTGGGGGTGAAGTTGGAGGTCATCCGGGTGATTTTTTCTTACTTTTTCCCAATTGTTCTCCTGCATTCATTTCAACTCTTCCAGTCTCCCGGTGCTGGGGCGCCAATCCTTTCCCACCAATTCCTACCCATCAGCTGGAGGTCCCGGCCCAGGGTCGCCCCAGGATTCTATGGCGGCAAGGGGCGCCGAGTAGAGGGACGGGAGGAGCTGGGTCCTCGGGAACCAAAGGGGACCTCAGCGGGGGCGGAGTTCGCAGCCTTGGCTGCTGGGAAATGCCCAACTAGCCGCTGTGAGTGCTCACAGCTTGTCGTGGGGGCGTCCGTTCTGCAGCTCAGGTGACTCAGACGCCCCGCCAGCCCCACCAGCTCCCGGCTTCTCGAACGCTCTTCTGCTCGCCCAGCGGGGAAACTTCAGGGCCTGCCTCGTCAGGCCAGATTGCAGCCCGCGACCTTCCCGGATTAACCAAGGGCAAGGCATGTTGCCCAGCAAGGCTGCCGCGTAACTGAGCCTCCCGGGGAACAGCCATGACCAAAGACCCGCGGGCCCAGGCGCGGGCACCTACCCCTACCCGCGCAGGCCTGTGCGAGCGCAGGGGCCGAGGCCGAGACGCTGGACATCCAGCCCCACACCTCTGACGACCCGGGCACATCTGCGGAGCCCGGGAGAACAATCAGCGGGCTCTGCGTCCAGGGAGCTGGGGACACGCCTGCAAGGTGTGTGATCCTTTAAAGATCCTTAGTACTAGTTTTGCAGGAAGCCTTTGTTATAGCCTTGTCAGCCTGCGCGCTTTCAGCAGCTCCCCCTCCCGGACCCCTCGATTACCTCCCGGCTCGCCCCCAGCGGAGAGGGCCTGGCGCAGGGGTTCTGCCCAGGATCAACCGCCCTCTTTCAGCTCCCCTTCTGCAAGGCTCTTTTCCGTTGGTGACAATCTCCCCTCCGTGCCTGGGGCAGATAAGCACGGTTAGCCCCGCCTGCAGTATTGGGGCGATGCTGTCCTGGAAGAACCGGCTTTCTGAATGTGACCTCGGGATGCTGCAGCGGCGCAATACTGCTACTGCTGAATGAGTAGCTCTCCTGCCACCGCAGGGCGACTGCGGTGGGCACAGCAGGGCGCACAGAGGAGGGGGTAACCTGCCCGCCCAGGCTAAGGATTTGAGGGTTCTGACAAAAAGAGCTGGTTGAGGATGACACAGTCGTGAACAAACCTGGCTCCTACTGCCCCACAAGACAACCAGGTCCCAGTAGTCTTGGGTACCACTGCCCCCACCATACCACCATTGTAAAGTACGGACTCCTACTTAGCCAAGGTGCAGCTCTAGGCAGGATCTCTGAAGGATGCTCTGGCACACGGATGGTGGAGGTATAACTTTACCTGCACACAAGCTTACATGTGCCCTGTCATATATGGCTACACGTTTCCCCATTTCCCCACAGTCTTCCTATTTAACCTGTCTTCATTCCTTCTTTCTAGGGCTTTCCGCCTGCACACAGTCATTTGGAGAAAATCAAGTGAGTGCACCTCTCCCCACAGAGGATTCTGTATGTTATGTAACACACTCACACTGGGATTCCTCAAGTTACCATTTTGCCCCAAATCAGCCAGCACTTGGTTTTCTGGCGGGGGTGTCAGGATGATGCAAATGGAGATGGAAGCATCATTCCCTGGGGGCTTTTATTCCCCTCCTTGAAGCCCCAGTTCAAGGCCCAGGAACAAAGGGGAAAGGTAACTGATCTCTCTTTTGGTCTTTCTCTCCCCTCACTTCCACCCCCTCACCTGCAGTCCCTCCTCTTTGATAAATAGAGGAAAGCCTTTGGGATCAGGTACATATGTAAATACTGCTGACCTTGGCCTCCCCTCCTCACTGAAAAGCAGAAAGCCCGTTTCAGGTGCAGGCTGCTCCGTGCCTTTGAGTGTCCACCACTTCTACTCCCCCAGGCTGTGTGGGACTCAAGGCTGCTCACTTAACCTCCCTCTCTTGTTAAAAACATTCAGGACAACTATTAAATAGTTCCTGGAAGAGTTAAAGACCTTCTTTCAGTAGGGAAACGTTTTTAAAGCCCTGCTTGGCAGAAATCTTTAAGGCGTACAAAGTCGAATCAGTAGGCTTGCCTGAGCGATTTTGAAATTTGAAAGATTTCTTCCCATGAAATGGTAATTTAAAATAGTTCGTAGATGTTGTTTTGTTCTACGACGGTGTTTTCACTATTGTCACCTAAAGATTCTCAAGACTAAGCTACTAAGACATTTCTTTTCATTTGGTCAGTTTCTGGGTGATACTATCCTTTCTGATTAGACCTATTTAATTTATTTTTTAACTCTGCAGGAGAGTATTCAACCTTGGAAATGTAAGTGAAACAGACTCACCCTCCTTCTGAGACGTTGATAGGGCCAGAAAGGAACAAATCTGGCTAGCCCCACTCACACCTCAAAGTTTCCCTGTCTAAACCTGGATACAGTGAGGGTGGTGGGTTTTGACACCGTTTATTTTCTTGCTGGCTCAAGGAAAATTCTTTGAAATGAACACCTATTCTATTTCAGTGTGCAATGTTCCAGCCGACTAAATGGGCTTGCCTTATGCGGAGAGACAGTCCTGGAGGACAGAGCTAATGGGTGGTCTCCCAGGAAGCTCATCAGAACACCTCTTGTTCCTTTTCTTTAAAAGAAAAAACAATTTAAAAAAGTTTTTGCTTCCCTCTCAATGTTCATTCCATTATTTTGTAGCTACAATAATGAAACATGGGCAGCAGCGATCATTCTTTTTGTACTATGTAATCATGTCTAGTGCTGGGACCTTACAAAGCCCCAGACATACCTCAGGTGTATTCTGCACTTTTCATATTTATTCACTGCTCATTGGGTCACACAGATAATTCACACTTGATTCCACCTTCCTCTGGACAACTCTCCTTCAAACAACACCCCTCTATCAACTTATAGGGAAAGGAGATTCCCTTAGAGAAAACTTCTTGAATTAAAAACCAGACTCAGTTTCACCAGGTAACTGATCCTGGCCATACCGGTGACTAGGAAGTCATCACCTAACACTCTACCTAGATATAAACTCTCAGGAAGGAGGCAGGCTGGTGGGCACATTTCCACAGACATTTCTAAAACTGTGACAACTGAATACATTTTACAGATACAGTTTTCGTATATTCCCATCCAGCTTAAGGCATTTAAAATGCAATTTTGTTCACATGCACGTGCGTGCACACATACACCACACGCACTTGTCAACTAGGGGGATATTACCAACCCATTTCCACTGGGCAATTCTGGTAACAGCAACTACAACTAAGAAACTTCTTTTCTGAGGAGTAAAAAAGAAAACAAAAGCCTCTCTATTTTAAAAGGTTATTTTATATTGTTTAGCATTCTTTCAAAGCAGGAATTGGCTGGACACTTCTGCTCCCTTTTCGAAGAACAGGTAAACTACTCTCCTACCCACCCCTCTCCCCAAGACCCAAGCCATTTTTAAAAGCTAAAATTTCTGTTTCCAAAGGAAGAAAAAGGAACAAATTCCATTAATGAATTACATACATGGAATGTGACTTGTCTAGGACATTTGTATTTGTAAATAAATGGCTCCCTGTTTATTATGTATGTTTTACTGGAAGAAAAAAAAAGGAACTCTAATGCCTCTGAGCATGTTATAATACATCAAATATCTCCACTTATGGTTTAAGTTCCACTGTTTCTTGGTACACACTAGAAAGAAATCGGGTTAAATGGAGTCAGTTGTGGGGTTTAAAAGTCCAGGCTGACTTGGGGACGCGGCACCTCTAAAGTTCTCCTGTTTGCCAAAGTGAGGGGGGAAGGGGAAATGGCTCCCCAGGAATCTTATGGGGATGAATCTGGGGTTTCGTCTTTGTCCCGGGATCTTTCTAAGGCTGACCACTGCCTCCGTTTGCAGCTTCAGAAGCGAAGCTGGCGTGCGATCTCCTTGGCGGGAGGACTGGGCACAGTCCCTGCCTTGCCCTGCTGCCGGAGCCCGCACACCGCGGTCTCAGGATTTCCCCGTAGGCCTAGGCCTGCAGTCCTTGGGCGGAGACGGGGCCTGGGGGAGTGACCGTCACCGGGCCAGGCACAGGCAGTCTACCCCGGTGCCTGTAGGGTGCTCGAGTTTCCCACACGCGGGAAGCGGAGGCGTGGGCCAAACGCCGGGGGCTACCCAAGAACTCCACCGCCCAGTGAGACGCGCAGGGCCTGGCGGCGCGAAACTTCCACAAAGCCACCGGCCGCCTCCGGCCTTGCCTCCGCTACGCAATCCCAGCTGCCTAGACCTCGGTGTCTTCCCAAACAATGAGCCCAGCCAGTGCACTAGACTGTTCCGCTCTGACTTCTTCTGCCAGCACATGGGGACCCCAGCGAAAGGTTACGGGTTGGAACCCAGTCTGCGCATCTCCTTCCACGCGGCGCATCCTTCGGGAAGACAAACAGAGTACGTCCCCCACATCAATTTCAGGCCCTGGTCTGTGGGCTGGGCCACAGTCCTGGAAGACCCAAGGGGTCACGGGTCCAGATCCGTCTTTACTTGGTCCTCCGCTCCAGGACTCCAGGGCCCTGGGCAGCAGAGAGGTGGATTTCAGAGAGAGTCCGGGTCAGCCAGGCCTTGAACTCAGCCCCTCTGAACTCCACCGTCAGCAGCGGGGGCGGCAACTCAACTCTCCCGGGAGGAGGATGCACCCCCAGAACGGAAAATCCGCAAACGTCGCGCAGAGACCCACAAGCATTTCTACCTTTCTTTCCACAAGCCCCCCAGAAAGTTATCGCCAGAACCTCTGGGACCTGAGCCGACTCCAGCCTCCAGCAACTCCCTCAACCTTCCAAGGAAACTTTCAGAAGTTTCCCTTTCCCTGGCTCCTCAATTCCTTGGACTTTCTCCAGCCCCCAGGTTTGCTTATTACTCTGCTGACTGCCCTTTAGTCTCTAGGGTTCCCCAGGCCTGAGTGTTTCCAGAATAATAATAATAATAATTGTTATTACGAGGCTGGGGAAGAACAGGATCAGAGGGTAGGAGGGACTGAGGGAGAGAGTGGAAACGTTTATGAAAAGGTTTATTTAAACCTGTGTTTCAAAAGGGTTCAGTTGACAATTATCAGTAACCCCGATAGACAACTCCATTAAAAAAAAAAAAAGAATTTACTACTGCTCTTGAAAGCCGTTATTTTTTACATCGCTTTTTAGGAAGATAGATGAACAAAACATCGCGTTTCAAGCCATTTTGATCTGTAATTGAAAGGCAGGATCGGTTTGTATTCTCCTACGGCTTTTACAGAAGTTGCAGTGATCCAAAGTCGGGTTGCTGTGTCAGAGTGGCATTTTTATTAATGAGAATACAAAAAGCTTGCATATTCTTAGCCCTGCTTGAATTTAGTTGCTAAGCAACCGGTGTATGGTAATTCATCCGCGAAATTTAAATCTTTGAGAAAGGTTCGTGCGTTTTGCTGAATGGTCGCCACGAGGAAAACAACTTGTGGGACCCGCAGCAGCTGCCACAGTCTGGCCGCCCGGCCGTGCCGGGCCGAGCAGGGACCCGGCCGCCCCACCGCGACCGCCACCGCCCCACCTCCGCGCCCAGCCCTGCCCTCCCTCCCGGAGAGAACCGAGCTTTGGACGCCCGGCTGCCTCGGGTACCCCTCCCCCTCCGCCTCTTCTGATCCCGGATTTTCACCGGAGGCAGGCCTTCCACCTGACCCAGTCGCCCGTACCCGTAGGGCTTCGGGGTCCAGACTGCGAATTTCCGCATTCCCCTCCGCTCACGCGCACCCACATGCACACGGCACGCGCGCGCACACACCAGCGCACACATCGTGCCGCCACGAGAATGACTGTTGCCCTCTTCCCAGACCCCTCTGAGGTCACTTCCAGAGCCAACTCTTCCTTGAGGAAGACCGGACTCATCAAGAACGCAGCCCACAGCCCGCCAGAAGGCCAGGCGGCCGCCTCTGGCCGGCAGTGACATCATAGGCTCCTGCTCGCCAAGCTCGCGCCCACATTTTAGGATACAGGAACAAACACGGATGTGAAATCAAGAATGAAAGAGAGAGTAATCTAATTAATAGGCCATGAGCCAGGCTAACAAAATCAAAGAATCTGATTACACAAGTACCCGTCCTGCTATCTCCGCCGCCCCCACCCCCAGCTCCTCCAGCCTGCGCACTATTTCCTTTCCTAGGCTACAAAGTTCAGGATGCAAACGCAGAGCCCTCTGCTTTCCTTATTGAAATCAATGTCAAGCCTGCCATGGGGATCCCGCACCCAGGAGGTCACATGGGTGAACTTCAGGCCCTCAGATCAGCAGCCCTGAGGAGCTGAGATGACCAACTGACCTATAGAACTTGGAGAGCCTGAGGGGTTGCCTCACACTTCTCAAATGCATCACTCTTAACAACAGCAGCAGCAGCAGCAGCCACAACAACAACAACAACAACAACACCTGTGCTGATTGCTTATGCTGTTAGTAGCTGGACTAGGACAAAGGGCTTCTCCACTCACAGTCATTTTACGGATCATCTAAAGTTTTTTCTTCAGTATAGCACAACTCTTCTTTTTTCACATCACCTGCTTCTGGGTCACCGCAAACTCCCAACTCTTATTACAACTCCCTTTCCCAACATAGATGTCTGAGCACAGTCAGGTATTAGGATATCACTGAAACACAGCATCTGCTCTAATGGTTGCAGCCAGTCACGTGCATTTCATGAAAGAAGCAAATTCTTTAATTTCTGTCTTTCTGCCTTAAAAAAACAATCAGGTCCACCTTTCAAATAATTAATTTCAAGTCTGCATCCAGTGCCAGTACTTGTTGCATCCATTTTAGAGTTGATTAATTACCCTGGAACTTGGGCAAACTACACTTCATGTGGAGAGAATGTTTCTTCCTTCAATTTAGTACTGAAAGCTACAAGTTATTAATGGATTTTACTCAATTTACATACAAATTAGTGCAAATATGCCCATCTCTTAAAGTACATTTTTGTATAAATATATAAAAGTATCATTTTTGATTTAGCTTGAAGAGGTTGATCATTTATTACAAAAATAAACGAATAAATACAACAATATATTGTTGCTTTCAACAGGATAAATACTTTACAAATATATAATTTAAAAAACAAATTTAATTGTTAAAATTATTTAAAATATTACACTTATCGATAAAACTATCAATAGTATATACTGCATTTAATATTAGAACCAATTATTCTCTGAATGTTCAAAACCATTCATACAAAACAGATTATGAGCATGGTCATGAGCAAACACTGGAGGCTATAGGGCAGCAGAGGCAATCGCTAAGATCAATAATGAACAGTTCTACCTGGAACAAAGAAGTAGTCCTTGGCTAAGTACTAAAAAAAAAAAAAAAAAAAAAATTTCAGAGCAACAACAGCAAAGTGACTATTTTCAATACACCTTGAATGATTTATCGCACAAACTTGCCAGGGGAAAATGGTTGTGGCGGTGAGGTGACCGACGGAGGCTTGGACAACTGATCAAGAGACACAGGAGACTGTAAACTGTAAGTGGGCCTAGCTTGGGATTAGCAAGGCTGATGGAACAGAACTTTGTCACTTTCCTTTGGGTTGGAAGGGGAGGGGGGGTTGGATTGAAATGGAGGAAACAAATGGGCGCTTTACGAAGCACAAGACACTTGCGCTGCAAAGGAACACAATGACCAAATTCATTAAAAAGATCTGGTGATATATAACAATATTTTCATTATTTACATGTGTAACAATATAAGCCTTAGCACAAAACCTCTCAGTTATATCTGCCCTCTTTTGTTTTTCAACCATGAATTTCATTTTGTAATTACATTCAAAGGGTTGATTAAAAAAATGGAGTGCAAGCATTAGCTCACTTTATAAAATGCAAATAATGAAACAAAATGGGTTTGCTTTCCTAGCTTCTCCAATTAAAAGTTACTCTGCTACCCCCAAATCAGGGATTCTTCCAAAGTAATCAGCAAAGTTTGCTTTTTAATAGAAAACAGTGTGAAATCTAATGTTAGCTCTTTTGTTGTCAGCTAAATCAAGTAAGTAGATACCTCCCAAAATTTTTTTAATAGACCCATTACTTGTCTAATCAACCACCACCATTCCCATAGGAAAAACAAGATTCCATCTCACGTGCCAGTAGTATCCACCACATAAAAACAACCTGACCAGTCCTCGGCTTTCCACGAGGACTTCTTTGCTTGCCTCTCTAGACACCCCCAAAATGGTGAACTTCTCCCCCACCCCCACTCCAGGTTGTAAATTTGCTGGGCATAGGGATTACAGCAGCAAGAGAAATAGGGAACAAGAAGGCAGAGAAAAGTAAATTGTGGTTTCTTGTCTTCATTTTTTTTCTTCTCTCTGTTTAATATATGTGGCCTTTTTCAGATTTCACAAATCAAAATGATTGTGATTTTTAGTAGGATTTGGTGTTTAAAATAATGCAACCCAATACATGGCCATCTGGCTGGGCTTGATTTATGAAAGTGACACAGGGCCTGTCTGGGAGAAATAACTGTTCCTTGCTGGTCTCACAGTTTTCAGGGTTTTTTAACCCCTGCATTGGTATCACAGGGAGAGGGAGTGAAGATGAGAGAAGGAGGAAAAAAAGTGAGTGACAGCTAAGTGAGATTGGGGGAAATTGGTCTATAAAATCATTGCTCTATCACTGCTAAATACTTTTTTTTTTTTTTAAGTACAATATATAGGGACTCAACTAAGCAGAGCCTTTAGCGTCTTAAGTACTCACAACCTGAGGCATTACACTTTCATTTCCCCACATTGTAAATATTGAAACATTAACTTGATCAATGTGACCACTCTGCAGGGTTTAGGTAAAAGGTGACCTAAAAACTAAAATCCCCAGCACCAGTAAAGAAGATCTAGAATCATACTGGGGAGAGAAAAAAACACAGAAATATAGAACCTTAAGTCTGAGTTGGTGATTGCACAGACGATATGCAGTGTGGACCATAATCAGGATTTTAGAACTATATTCTTTCATTACAGGGGGAAAAAAAATCCCCAAAAGCTTAATAATTTAAATTTAATTACATATAGTTATTGACGGGAAGTAATTGATATCAAAATATTTTATAAGACTTATAGGCAACTCTTAACCACTATAGTCTTGAGAAAAAGAGAAAAGAGGAACATGTTGGAAGGGGGGCAGGAGAAGAAAAAAGAAGCTGAACTTGGGGGGAGGGGCTGTGTTAACCATTAATAACCAGTTGGCTCCTTTTTACTGGTGATATCGTTCAATCTTCCGATAAGAAACACAGGTATCTCCAAGAAAAGGGTTAATATTTAGGCAATCTCACCTAAAAATACTAAAGACATCCACTAAAATTAAGGGAGAGAAAAATACTGTGAATTTATGGATTAACGAGGAGTGACTACTATGTTAAAATACTAGCTGTCTCAGCAATGCCTATGCTTTACTCTAGATTTCCAAAAGTACCTTAAGTGGAGCAGGCTCTACTTCCTCAACGCTATTACTTAAGGATTTTCATTAGTAAAAAAATATTTCTTAAAGAATTCTTTTCTTCCCACACAGTGTTTACGCATCAGACACAGACTATTTCATTCTAACAAATTTATTTTCTCGATCAGCTCTTACGGAATCACTACTCAAATTAAATTACAATCAAATGATCACATCAAAAGATACCCTTATTACCTAACAACTGTCCATATTTTCATTTCATTTTGATTTGTGCTCGTCTGAAAAAAACACGTAATACAAGATCTGGGGAAAAATAAATTACCGTTTTGCAGCAGTTCATAAGTATTCTGAATAAAATATTAAAAGAAGTCATTTAATGAAAATATAAAGCAAATATTTTTAGATCAACAACGGATCTAACAATTCTATATTGCCGTCTTTTGAAAAGTCTGTTTATTAAAACCTACCAAAAACACTGCTTGGAAATGGCAGTATTATATAATCACATCCACAGCACCCATTCAATCAAAGTTGGCAACGGATTGAGGAGAGAAGTCCAGAGAAGTGCAGCGGCTGGTGCTCAGTCTTTCTAAATTCCTTTATCTGAGTCAGTCCAGAAATAAAAAATAAAAATATTAATAAAAAAAATATTAGCGGTGGAATCTTTAGGCATCGTCCACCCTGAATGGCAGCCGTCAAAGCCTGGGTACGCGGCCGGGCCTGGCTCGGCGGCCTTGTTGGCTGGGCCCCCGATCTGCTCCCAGTCCGCCCGCCCGCCCGCGACCCGACTCGGCCCGGGCCTCTCGCCACTCCTCAGCGGACGTCCCCCTCTCCCTCTGCTCCTTCCCGATGCTTTTATTTCCAAGGTTACTTTGAGGATACTTTTCTTTTGGCTTTGCTATTCAGTCTGTTAGTTTCAGAAGCTGTCAATATAATTATTTTTTTCCTGGAGACTGTTTTCTTTCCCCCTCCTTCCCATTTCAGAGTTGATTTGTTTGTTTCCAAATGACTTTAATATGGCCAAGAAAAACAGGGTCCCAGAGCACGGTGTCGTCCCCTGATGGAACCTGGTGCCTCTGTTTTCTCTCAGGTCGCTCCCAGGAAATAAAGTTTCCGTGGATCTCTTTAGGCAGCTATTTTGGGGAGAGAAAGTGAAAGGAAAGGGGACTCTCTCTCTCTTTTTATCAAAGAGGAGAAGACGAGGCAGGTGCTGTCCACCGCTGCCGTGTAGGTCATCTCAGGGTGGTAAAACCTCACGAGTGCAGTTTTGGTGCGTCGGGCATCTTCACCCTTCTTTAAAAACAAAAACAAAAACGAAACACCACCACAGTATAAACGAGATCTCATGATCGCCCCCTTTTTCTCTTCCGGTTTTGTTTGTTATACATGTATATAAAACAGTCTGGGTGTTTATTATGCTTTTTACTTTTTGGCCCCTCCTTCCTTGCACTGCAAAAATGCCTCCTTGGTCTGTCTCTTCCGCGTTCTCTCCTCCAAGGGCGGGCATGCCTGTCTCTGGGTGGAGGGGAGGGCGGAGGATGGGCCTGGGCTGGAGCCCGGAGCGGCCCAGGTGCAGGGTCGGCGCAGTGGCAGCGGCAACGGCGGCGGCGGCGGCGGCGGCGGCGGCGGGGGCGGCGGCGGTGCTGACGGCGGCTGCGGAGGCGGCGGCGGCGGCCCTCTTCGCGCTGCGCCCTGGCTTCACTGCACGCTCGTCTGCAGCCCGTGGTGCGGCGGCGGCGTGTCGGCGCTCACGGTGCCCACCTGCGAGTAGACGTCGTCGGGCGTCTGCTGTTGGATCCCGGGCGGCGTCATGCGCTTCTCCTTTTGGCGCCGATTGCAGAACCAGACCCGCACCACCTCCTTCTCGAGCTGCAGGCTGTCGGCCAGGTTGGTGATCTCCTGCGCGGAGGGCTTGGGGCACTTGAGGAAGTGGCTCTCCAGCGCGCCCTTGACGCTCACCTCGATAGAGGTCCGCTTCTTGCGCTTCCGGCCCTGCGCCGCGATCTTGTCGATGCTTGTGGGGCTGCCGGTGCTTGAGTCCGCCTCCTCCAGCCACTTGTTCAGCAGCGGCTTGAGCTTGCACATGTTCTTGAAGCTCAGCTGCAGGGCCTCGAAGCGGCAGATGGTGGTCTGCGAGAACACGTTGCCGTAGAGCGTGCCCAGCGCCAGCCCCACGTCGGCCTGCGTGAAGCCCAGCTTGATGCGCCGTTGCTTGAACTGCTTGGCGAACTGCTCCAGGTCGTCCGACGTCGGCGTGTCCTCGTCCGAGTGCGGGTCGTGGCTGTTGAGTCCAGGCCCCGCGCCGCCGCCGCCGCCGCCGTGGTGCGGGGGTCCCTGCGCGTGGTGCGGGTGCGGCGGGTGCGGGTGCGCGTGGTGGTGGTGGTGGTGATGGTGCTCGGCTAGCTCCGGCGTGTCCCCGCGCACCAGCCCCGGGTGCACCAAGCTCTGGGCTCCACCGCCCGCGCCGCCGCCGCCGCCGCCGGGCCCTGGGGGCGCGCTCAGCATGCCGTTCACCGTGAAGCCCCCGGGCTGCGAGTAGAGCAGACTCTGCGGTGGCGGCTGCTGGCCCCCGGCCATGGACGGGAGGTGCGCGGCGGCGGCTGCGGCGGCGGCGGCGGCGGCGGCAGCGGCGGCCGCCCCCCAGCCCCCAGGGTGGCCCTGGTGTGGGGGCGGCGGCGGGGGTCCGAGGTGCGGCGGCCCGCGGTGGTGCAACGCTGTGCCCGCGTGCAGGTCGTCGCGCCCGGCGCCGCCCTTCACGTCGGGGCCCTGCGGCGGTGGTGGCGGCGGCTGCGGTGGCTGCTGGGGGCTGCCAGCCATGCCCACGGCGCTGCCCGACCACGGCGAGCTCGCCTCCACGGCGGCGGCGGCGGCAGCGGCGGCGGCGGCGGCGGCGTGGGGCAGGGCTGTGACCCACTGGTGCGCGTGGCTCAGCATATGGCCGCCGTTGCTGAAGTCATGGGTCTCTGTATTATAAGTCGTTTGACCATCTTGACAGAGGACGGTCCCTGGTGCCTGAGGCTCGGCGGCGCGTCTGGCTGCATGCCACTCACCCTGCCCTTTCAGGTGCCTCCCGCTGCCACTGCGCCAGCCGCCACCCCTGCCGCCGTTAGGCTCCCTGCTGCGTCCGAGGCACATTGAGCCGGCTGCGAGCCAGGTTGTTCTCGGCAGGCGAAGCTGCTGTGGCTATGCTGTTCGCTCCTGTTACCCTTTACCGTTGCTACCACTGCTGCCGTTGCAGCAGTGCCGGTGGCTGCCAGCCGCCGCTGCCGCCGTTGCGTCTCTGCCTCCTGCCTCCTCCTTCCTGCCCTGCCCTGGCTCCCCTGCTGGTTCTGCTGCCTTGCTGCTGCCTTCCTCCGCCGCCGCCTCCGCCCCCGCCGCCGCCGCCGCCGCCGCGGTCCCCGGCTGCAGCTGCAAGGCCGCTCGGCAGGGCGCGGGGGTCGCCGGCCGGCCTTGGTCACCAGCAGCAGCAGCAGCCGCAGCCGCAGGAGCAGCGCTCTGGGGAGTGGGGGGTCGCCTGCGCCTGCCACCCCTTCAGGCCGGGTCGCCCCCGCCTCCTGGGCGCGCTGGGCTCGCTCCAGCGGGGCTCTCCGGGCGGGGCGGGGACCTGCACTCGGGGCGCTCTCCCGGGACGCGCGGGTTGCCGCTCCTCCTCCTGTCCTCGGGCGAGCCCGGACTCTGCCCGGTCGCGGGGCTCCGTCCACCTGCTAAATGAAGGTTTCACGGGAGATAACAAAGAAAGAAGCTGCTCCTTTCTTCCTTAGCCAAATTACGGATGACCAGCAACCGGTCCGCTCCTTCCCTTGTGCGCTCTCTCCTCTCCTCCTCAGGAACACATTTCACTCGTTTTCCCTTAGAGTAGTAAAACTTTTTCGTCCTTGAAGGCGTGGTGCTGCTGGCTGCTCGCGAATGCGGAGAGGGGAGGCTGGCTCCTGCTCTCCCCCTCTGGTCCTCTCGTTTCAAGTTTTGTTCTGTCCTAGGAAAACTTCTTGCGATGGTGCATTTCTCTGAAGTTGCTATTGCCCGAGCTCTTGGTTGCCTCTGAAACAAGAGTCCTTTTTCATTCTCCTCGCAACAGTCACAGTCTGATGCGACATCTTTCCTTTTGGGCAGAAATTAGGAAACAAATATAACAAGGAAAAAATTGAACAGGAAAAAAAATGATGTCGAATCGCTCTGTTACCTTGTTGCTGACGGTTGGGGTTGGTGTTTTATTTTTTTCCCAGCAGTTGTCTGGAGAAGGAGGAGGAAGAAGAGTGCATTGGTGGAGGTGGAGGTGTGTGTGTGCATATAGGGGATCGATCCTTGATACACAACAACTCCAGTGGGCACGTTGCACTGCTCGTAGAGTGCACCGACGGCGGGCGCTGGCGCTGGCCGTGCTGGAGCAGAGTTGCAGCAGGAGCTCGCTCTGTGCCCTCGTTCGCGCTCTCTTTCCCTCTCTCACTTTCCTTCTCCCTCCCTCTCTCTCTCTCCCTCTCTCGGGCGCCCGCTCTCGCTCCGATCTGACAGTTCGCTCTCTGTCCCTCCCTCTCAGAGCGGGGACTGTCGAATGTTTACCCTCCGCCGCGAGCGCGCACCCACCACCACACTTTCCCAAATACAAGGAAGTCGAGCACCAGGGCCCCCGCTGATTGGCTACCCGCTGGGTGATTGGCAGGCTCGGAATGACGGGCTCAGGACGCGAGGCCCCCCTTCCGGCCGTTCCGATTGGTTGCTTTTTAATTTAGGCAGAGCGTCGTAGAAGCTGGAAATCTGTGGTCCCCCAGCCTCCCTCCCCCTCGCCACTTTCCCCTCCCCGCCCCTCCCCCGCCGCCCCCTCCGCCACATCTTAACTCTTAGTGTCCGGCCCAGACGTTGGCGTTCCCTCGGCGGCTCTGGGTGTTCGCAATAGGTCTGGGCGGGGGGAAGAAAGGGGAGATAAAAGGGAGGGAGGGACGGGAGAGGGGAAGAGAATCAGAAGGAAAACGAAGAGGGAAACATGAAAAATAGCAACCTGCCCACCCCACCTAGTACGCGTCGGATTGCTCACCCCCTTACCCCCGCCCCGCCAGAGATTTGTAAAGCGCGCGGCACGGATGTACCATTCAAGCTAATACCTATAGACAGATGTGTCCCCTGTGGTTTCAAAGTTTCCTCTTCCCTTCACCAGCCGGCCCCCATCTCTGATCGGCGGGGGTGGGAAGCGGGGGCTCGCATCGCCAAGAGCTCGGGTCGTGGCCGCGCTCCTTGGAAATCCGCCACCGCAACTTTCCGCAGCCGCTGCGCGCCGGCGGCGGCCCCCTTTGTTTAAGTTCTCGGATGCCATCATCTGGGAAACCTGCAGCCCAGGACCAGCGCGGTGCCCGCGCGTGCGAGACGGACCGCTCGCTGCCGCCGCTTGCTCGTTCCTCCACCCCCTCTCTCCCTCCTTCGCTCTCCCTCCCTTCCTCCCTCCTCCCTCCTCTGGGATTCGTGCAAGTAGCGTGCGTGCCCTTGTGAGTTTGGAGGGTGCCGGTCAGCGGAGCCGTGCGATGTATTTGAAAAGCAATCAGTCCGACCTTCCCCCATAGATTCATCGTAAGTGTATTCGACCCCGATGGCTTTAGGAATTCCCGCGGCAGCAGAAGCCGGGCGAAAGAACCGGAATCGGCTAGCCGCGCCCTTCTCTGCTCCACCGCTTCCTCGTGTGTGTGTGTGTGTGTGTGTGTGTGTGTGTGTGTGTGTGTGTGTGTCTCAGATGGATTTGCGTGGTGGATGGGGCTGGCGGCGACAAACGCTTTCTCAGCTCCAACCCAGCTGAAAGAGTTAAGGGGGACGGGAGGGGGAGTGCACCCGGTGGGCGAGAGAAGCGGGGGTGGGGTGGGGTGGGGTGGGGGGACGCGGCCAAGCGGAAACGTTGCACAGAGGAACCTCAGCGAACCAAGAAAAAAGAGAAAGTGGCAATGAAAACAAGGGCAAATTGAACCCTCCTCGGGGATTTCCAATGAACTAACCCAACTCGGACATTCAATAAATACATGGCTCTTAATGAGCGTGCGTGTGCGTGCACCCCGCACCCCTAGCTGCGGGTGCGCTCGCCTTGCGCCCGCCGCCCCCAGCCAGCGCCTGCATCTGGCAGTCCCGAGCCAGAGCGGCGGCCCAGAACGCAGACGAGGAGCGGCCGCCGGTGCGCTCCGATTAAAATGTGAACGGGCCTGCCCTTCTCTCCCGCTGTATCGTGCCTCTGCCGAGCGCAGTTAAGTGAACTCAGTGAAAGCAGGAGTTCTCCTGCCCAGCCTCAGCCAGGCAGCCCCTGCGTGATCTCAAGATTAACACTAGACGCGTAGAATTTATGTAGGCTCTCGTCCAGCTCCTGCTTGCCGGGTGAGATACCGTCGTAGGTAGGTTTTAGCAAAGCCATTATTGCCAAGGTATAGATACCAAAGGCGGTGGTAACCAAACCCCAAACAGAACGGATTTTTTTCCTCTGCGTCCCCCAAAGGTTGCTTTTTATATTTATGTATGCGTATATGTATATATAAAAGATGGAACACAGATTTCATTGAATAAATCTGAGATCTCCAGGTGCAGACGTTTGAATAGTCGGTGCCAGCACCCCATGTTTTCCTTTCCTGCCGATTTTGCTTGGATCCGGCTCAAAAACCAAGAGAGTCTCGTGGTTTTGTTTACACTGAATGGGGAGGATAGGAACAGAGCCATGGGGCCGCCTTTCATTAATATACAGTGAGGATTTTGTCTAAATTACTGCTATGAATTTCACAGTACACGCTTTCAAAAGCAGTCTCAGGTGGCCTGATGAAACGTGATAGCGCCTCTGCAAACAGATCCACTTTCTTTCTTTTCAAGGAGGGTGTGTGTGCGCGTATGGGAAGCCCCCCAAAACGTTGTGCTCCTCGATAACAGAAATACACTTCTGTTCTGAGGTCTGTCCCCTTCTTCCTCCCCCCTTTCGTCGTACTTAATTCTCGAATCGCTCCCCGGCCTCTCTCCCCCCTCCACGCTGCCCCACCCCATCCGCCCCCTCCCTTTGCGAGTGTGATTGTTTTGTCTGGAAAAAAAAAATCCAAAGTATATAACAAGGGGAGAACAGTTAGTGCTGATTTTCATTTGCATACATTTTCATATATTTTGGTGAAAATAATAGACTAGTGGAGAGCTGGGCTTCGAGGCGTCAGTGTGAAGGGAAGGCTAAGGACGCATCGGTGCTGGAGAGTTGAGAATATGCCTTCCCCTCCACTCCCAACCCAGTCACCTTATTTGAAAAAAAAATTAAAAAACACATTTTATTTAAAAACCTAACCCTGGAAGTTTGCTCGGTAAGTGTTTTTTCATTTTCTTTCCCTGCTTTCTCTTCTTTTCCCCCTCCATTTTGGCTTATTTATTTATGTTATTGTAGGTTTGGGAGCTTATTTTCATTGCTTGGGACAAGAGAGGGTTCACAGAGCAACTGTTTGAAGGAAGGAAGGAAGGAAGGGAAGATATGTTGGGGGGGGAGTTAAAAAAATCCAACCCTGCTAAAATATTACATAAAAAGATGGACTCAGTCCAAAGCCCCACACAGCAAAAGCCACTTTACTTTGGAGGGGTGGGGGGGAAATGCTATTCATTGTAATTGTTGATCGTGAAGGTGGGGTGCGGGTCGAGGGGGAAGAAACCTTGGAAAAGAAGTGATTATTAAGCATGCAGTATATAAATATTTCTTGATTGGGATTTTTTTTTTCCCCCAGAGAATCAGGACTAGAGGGGAAGAAACCCTATTTCTGTAGCCAGTGGTGATGTCCTGAATTGTGTGTGCCTGCCTGGATTGAGGTGGGGGGACTCATGCTGGGAGCAGGAGGATGGAGTGAGGAGGGGGACTTGGCAAAGGGAAGGCAGAGAGCTGGAGGAGGAGGAAGCGAGGCAGGAAGTCAGGGCACCCCTGGTTAATGCTGTGTCTGGGGAGCAGGCGGGGAGCTGCAGCCTCCCAGCTCGGTAGTGAAAGCCCATCAGAAAGAGGGTGATCAATCAAAACTAACCAGGACATCCCTATACTTCATTCCCAACGGAGGCTGGAGCTTTAGCATCGCAGACTCGATTTCACTTTGTTTTCTATTTTTGACAGCCTCACTTGTCCCCTCCTTGCCACTGTTCCTGGGTTTTGTAAAAATTGAGGGTGCAGTTACTTGCTAGGTGCAGTTAATTAGATAAACATGGCCGGAGGACATAGCTAGGCCAAGTCCAGGCCCATTTGAGTGCCTTACCTTAGTGAAATAGGCCGGAGAAAATTTTAAAATCTTCTTGGTTTTGTTCTTTTAAAGGAAGCTGCGTCTGTGATGATGAGGGGGGAGAATCCAATGGCTGGAATTTTATTGCACTTTTTTACACAGAACACCTTGCAATTTAGAATTGGTAATTTATTTGGAAACAGTTGATGCCGAATCAATGAAACGGTTTGTAACGAGGGAGGAAGAAGTTTCAGTTGGGGAGGGGGCTAAGAATCGCCAGTTTTCCACTCCTTGTTTACGTGCTTGGCAGCGTTGCTTTTGACTGGGGTTAACTCTGTGTGCTCCATTGGACCAGATGCCATATAGAGCTGCTCCCTGAAGATCATTTGTTTCCTTGATGGGGAACATTTCTGAGCAGAGCATATTGGTTGCCATAGAGAAAGAAATAAAAGGAAGAACACTAGTCACATTAAGCTATATGTTTGTGCACTGGGCTTTAGATAAAAGAACCTTGGTTCAGCCAAAGAGAAGAAGCCAAACTAGAGATTTCTAGTGCCACTAAAACTAGCTTTATTTTGTTTTGGACTTTTACAGTTGAAACATATAAGCTAATTTTATTGGCTGTTGTTAATTTTATATGACACGGTTTACTGAACAAAATAAACTTTGCTCAGGAGTCGCACTATTGGCTCGTCAGCAGGGGGCGCACTGACTCATCTTAGCGAGTACTGAGTAAAATGTAGCTGTTTCAAAAGCAAATCTGCTCTTCCAAACTTGCCAAAGGAACAAATACCCCTACCTTTCTATGCATATTCACAATGAGGAGGGAATTCATTGCATAACACAGGGTTTTAAAATATGAGGACAATGACTTCCCCATCCCCCACCTGCCCACGTCTGTGAAATGGCCCAGAAAGAAATACAGTTCAAAAACTATTCCTCCATTTCAGTGAAGTGTATTCTGGGCTGGAAAACAGAAATGAGATGTGAAGGCAAGAATAGTTTTTGAAAATTATTATTAAGGGGATTTAATAGGCTACTCTTAAGAAGCTACCTTTCAGGGTTTTTTTGTTGTTTTTGTTGTTGTTGTTTTAACAGTCAAGAAAACGAAATGCATCCTAAGGTATTATCTGTTTAAATAATGAAAGTTCTTCAACCTGATACATGCTTTGACTTCTAAATGCAACTCTGGGTCCTAGAGATTTAGTCCACTGGCCCAGGATCACTTTTACTCTATTTGATATGTAGTGGCTACTTTCATTCTTGTTACCACTTATGGTTTTAGAAAGATTTTGGATTTATCCTTGAAAGGCTTGGCAGGGAAAAGAAAATACAAAATAGCCACGGGTTAGAGGTAACTGTGGGCTTGAAACTTTTTAGTGCATTACTTAACCCAGTTGAAGAAAAGTTTCAACAGAGCCACAAGGTTTCTGCCTCAAAGATATTTACATACTGCCAGTGAAGACTAAACTTTATTGTGGTAAAGGACAAAAAAGATACGTGGAAAACTTCCTAAAGTAGTGAAGGGCAGATCCTGACTGGTTCAGAATTAGTCAGTTTGTCATTAAGAATTTTCCCAAGGAGATTCAGAGAGTGTGACTAGGAAAGGGAAGCCGGGAGTGACTGGAAGTGAGAAGCTGGCTTCCACGGTTCAATAGCCGAACACACCTGTGAATGTGTCACAGAGCCTGTTAGGAAGGGCCACATTATGTGATGGCTCTCAGGTTCCTGTGCAAGAGAGGAAAAGACACTTTATTCTTTCTAACCCAGCTCCAAGTCAACCGGGTTCCAACCAGGAGAAGTTTTCTTTGCCACTAACTTTAGTAAGTCAGGGTTTGGATCTAAGTGGTGTGTTTTCTAGGAGGGTCAAGAGATTCTGGGAACAGTATAAGCAAAAGGGGCACACACTCAAACACATTTAAATCTGTGATTTTCACCCCGAGCTCTCACATTTAGAGTCAGGAAAGGTACTCTCAGGTTTGCGCTAATAAAACAGGGAGAAATGAGAAAACTGTAACTTGAGCCCAAACATTGCTTTCTCTTTGGCTTTTGGGACATTTCAGACAAAAGACTTCTGGGGCAGATCCACATGAAGTGGACGAATGTCTCAAAGCTCTAGCTTACTTTGCATGCCCAGGGCTGCCGAATGCATTTAAAAATTATTAAGGAGAAAGGAAACTTTTCAATTCAGCCAGACATTCTGCAAAAAACATTGGTGAGGCAATCATTATCTATATTTAGAGCATAATTTTTGTGTGCCACTTTTCATGAGATCTGTGATTGTTCCTGTCTTGCTGCTACTTACTTTCCTTTTTTTGAAAATGTAATTAAACAATAAACAGAAAGATAAAATGCTTGCCCCTCATGATATCTATAGTCCTAGGTTCCTTAATGTAAAAGAAACAGAAAATAAGAAATCTGGGTAGAGCAACAAGTCAATTTGACAAGAACTAACGCATTATAGAGATGGCTTTAGTATTTTATAATGATTTGAGGGTGGAAGTGATCAAGCTGGGTATGAATTAAGATTCAAAGTGCTGGGCGAAGCTACAGACTTTTAATTGTTGGGGATGGCGAAATTGCTTTTGCCAAACGAGAGAATGAAGAACATTACCTGGGTCAAATGTGCAAAACACAAAGTGGGTATTTACTCATTTGTTTCCATTTGAGAATGATAAGGAGCTCTGATATCGCTGCGGTTCAGAAGCACATTTGCCATTAGCATTTACAAATTAAAATGTTAAGCATACTGTCAACCCATACTCTGTGTTATATACAAAGGAGATGACTCTTCCACGGTAGCTTTTGGGTGGAAAAAAGTATTTGTCGTCTTGGCAGTGGATGAGTTGTTTCTTGGTCTTGCTAAGTTTTCTGAAGTGTTTCTTCCCCTAATTATTTGTATCATTTTGATAACTGATTTGTCTGATCTGCAGGAAAGGAGCAAGTACATAGGTTTTTAGATGGTTTCAAATAGTAATACATTCAAAGACATTATGATTTTTCACCCGAAAGCAAGAAGCTTTCTTTCTGATACTTACAGGACAGCTTTAAACTACAGGGCATTTCAGATTGGGGGAAATAAACTAAGAAAGCACAGTAAGTTGGTAATCGAGTGAATGCTTTTAAAACAACCCATTTCCAACAGTTTGCCCATTCGAGCTGCATGCGGGCATGCACCTGACAAGTCTGGTAATGAAAGCTACCAATTGCCAGGGAAGCTGGAGCTGACATAGTGTGATGGACTGCTCCTGCCTGTACCCTCACCACCCTCTCTGCCTCCCTGCTGAGTGCAGTGCTCTTCAAATTTAAATTCATAGGGCTGGATAACATACAGCGGGGCTGATTGACCAGAGATGATGATGATGATGATGATGATTCATTAACAAAATTTGGTCATTTCTTAGCTAGAAAAATATTCCAAGGTCAGCTTGGTGGGTTTTGTGTGTATTTGTACGTGTGTAAAAACAACATCCAGAAATATTAACTCAGCTTTACCAGAAAAGTGGTTTCATTCTTTGAGGTTGTGGTGGTCCTAACAGAGCTGAACAGCTTTCTCTGTCTTGAGGACACTCCTTATGCCAAACATTCCTCATACATTATTATACAGCATCGCCTTTCTGGGTCGAACAGGGTAGTCTGGAGGTGGATAAGAGATTCATATGGCATACATCCCAGAAAACAATTCTTGCACTTTGGCACCTCTGTTTATTATTATTATTATTATTATTATTATTAGATTTTTTTTTTGACATTTGAACTTAGCTATTGTCTGAGAAGCTGGGTGCAGATGCAGCATGTCAGGCTGACGGCTGCTCTTTTCGGCATTCCTCTCAAACTGTGCTTCTGTGGTCTCTTCTCTCCAGTGAATGCTGAAACACCCAGTTCACTATCTCGCTTCTTCCCCTAGGCCCTAAGACACCCCAGTGCCGGCCCTGGATGGCCAGCCTCAGGGGTGTTTTCAAGAAAATGTGTTTATTGTTGTTCGCCTTGAAAATACAGTGCCGAATGTATTCGTTGATATTTGATACTACGAATACCATGGTTTGCAGTGATGCACTTTCAGCATAAACATATCTGGTAGACGCTTTGGTGGTAGAGCTAAGTGACCTTGCTCACTGTAGCTTCAGGCAGCTTGGAGTTTGTTAGTCTCAAGTTAAAAGTTACGCGTCTGATGTTGCTTTGAACGCTCACCTCTCTCCCCGAATTTTTGGTAGGGAGCCTGGCTACTCAATAAAGCCCAAGGGAAGGAGCTCAGGCTTTCAGTGCCATTTAATACACGTCAAATGTTAATTTAGTATTAAATCAGGGTGCAAAAAGCCTCTAGAAGTCAAGGCATATATTGTTCAAATGGCTGCATTCCCTTCATTTTTAATTCACATCACAAAAACAAACAAGTAAAACTTCACTTGGAAAAACACTGACTATTAAAGTATCCTAAATTCAAAAATACCATGATTATATTGGAGGGATCTGGCAAGCAATTCCTTTTCAGGGTTAGAAAGTAAGAGGAGAACTTTTCCCAGAAAGGTTTGCTTTGGAGTCTCCAGCGCTGAGGTCCCGATTCCACAGCTGCTGGGTCCTCCTCTCACCACCCCCCCCCCCCAGTTCCTGTGATTTGTGGGCACCAGAAGCGACTTCTTCCGAATCCCTGGCGATTTTGGGGGCCCCAGGGCTAAGCTCGGCTTCCTTAGATAGCATTCTAACGGCGTTTTATTTTATTTAGAGCACAGTTTGCATAATAAAATTAAAAGGATCCCATTACTCCCCTTTTCTCCCTGAGCACTGCCCAACAAGGTCTTTCAGACTGTTATTTGAACATCTAGAGCGGCCTTCAGAAGTCAAATTAGCATTGCTTTTCTATGGGAAAGAAAAAGGGAAAGAGGTAAATAGGGCAAAGTGAGAAGCGGGTAAGGTACAAGGAATGAGGTGGATTAAAAAATGCAGGGAGCGGTGAAGGAGACTGGGGACAGAAAAGGACAAGAGAGGAGATGGGGCAGCAGGGAGGCGAAGAGATAAACGCTGAGTCACCCTAACAGGTCATTGAGTACACAGGAGCGAGATGCCGCAGCCCAGGAAAATCCGGGTGCAAATCGCACCCCATCTTCTGGGCCTCCTTCCCGCCAAGCCGAAGGAGCGCAGGCTTGGAGCTCGGCGCCGCCCGCTTGTCTTTGTCACTGATTCGGTGCGCGGCCGCGGGCTCCCGCGGCGGGCTTTGTTCCGGCGGAGCAGGGCAGGACCCCTCGCACCGCCGCGTCCCCGCCCTCCCAGAGCTGGGGACGGTGGGGGTGGGGACTGCGCGACAGGGACCGGGAACAGAGGAGCAACGGCGGGCGCCTCTGAGCCTGGGATTTCGTTCCTTGGCTCCTGTTCGTAATTGAGCTGTTCTCCCTTCGGGGAGGGGGCCGGGGCTGCGCGGGAGGAGGAAGGGCTGGAAGGGTGGTACCCGCTCTCAGCCCGCAGCAAGGGCGAGGCGCAGCTCTCCGTGCCGGCGTCCCGGGATTTGTATTGCATGCATGTACGCATGCAGGGATGGATGGATGCATGTATGGATGAGGAAAACCGGTGAATTGGGTCCCATGTTCTAGGTTTCCGGTCGAGCTTTTGGCAGCTGCAGGGCGCCTCAGGTCGGTGCCTGGTTAACCCCTAAGATCTGCTCTCGAGGTGTTTGGGGTCGCGCGTGGGCGCTGTGGACGCGCCCCGGGTCGAGGCTGCCCACCGGCCGCGCGCAGATGCCGCCGTGGAGGCCTGCGGCGGGGGGACAAAGGCGGACACCCCGAACAACCAAAGGGCAGGCGCGCACAGGCACCCACGCACCCACGCGCTCTCTCGCCCGGGCCCCTCCCGGTGAGCCCCCGCGGCTGGGAGTCAGGGCTTTGAGCCTGAAAAGTTCACTTCATGTAGACCCTGCTCCCTCCTCTCGCCATTGCATTTAGCAAACAGCGTGTGAACGTGTATCACCCTCTCCCCAGCCACCCCCAAAGGTGTGGGCAGATTGCAAGAGTTACTGCTCTGTTATTGTTTGTCAAATAGGGTCCTTCTCTTGGGAGAGGGTCGAGGGGCATGTGGCGGATCCCGGGCCAGGATTACATTAATCAAAGCATTATTTCCCCAGAGAAGCGGAGCACAAATGAGAGTAAATCCTAATAAAATTGGATCGCGAAGAAATGGAACGCTTTAAGTAATCTGTGCTGCCTGATAAAAATCTCACATTTACAAGATGTGGGTCTTAAAAAAAATCCGCACACGTCTGGCCTCGGCTTGGCTGGTGGGTTCGGGTCAGGGTGGGGGACAGACACTACACGAAGCTCAGTTGAACTTCTGAAGTGAGAAAAGAAGCTGGACACCCATTCGGAGTTTCACAAGCTCAGGTCTGCTCAGGAGGCACCTTCGGCCCTGGGCACCCCTCTGGAGTATTTGCGGAACCCGTGGGTCCGACGGAGTCCCCATCAGTGCCCTGAGAGGTCTGGAACTCTGTTCCTCTGGGAACGTGGCCCCCACTTTCCCCTTCGAACTCTGCTGCAGAACAGGCAACTCCCATGGGTGGGGGCGCAAAGCCCCACCGAGTGGGAAGGCGGACGCGGCCTACCGGCTGGGCAGGGACCAGACACCCCGACGCTGCGCCCGCAGCAGATTCGCGAGTAGCCCCCAACCCCGCCCGGGTCTCCACCCTAGGGCCCGCCAGGTCCGCCGGGCCGTTTCCTAGGCAGCCTGGGGTTCCTTCAGCCAGGGGAAGGGTGTGCGTTTGGGATGATTGCCCGCGAAGCCGAGGGCGCTGCTAGCCAGCGAGACTTCTGGTACTTTCGGGCCATCCCAGCAGGGAAGCAAGGCTCTCGATCCATCCGCCTTCGTCCCTCGAGTGGTAGGAAACTTCCCGACGCCTCCCGCGGCTCTGCCAGGAGAGAAGATACAAGCTCCCCCTCCCAACGCCTTAGTAATGACTGAGTTTAGCGAAGCCAGCCCGCCGGGAGGCAAACTCCCCCTGCCGCCCCGAGGCCTCCTCCAGCCGCGGAGACAGGAAAGCGGACTGCAACGCCCCGCCGGCCGTCGTTGGTGACAAGTGTGACAGCACCGTCCCGGTCCTACGGGTGAGCACCAGCCTCAGGGCCCCGCCGACCCTCCAGAGAGGCGCGCGGGGAACCAGCTCCCGTCCGGGTCCTCCTTCCAACCCTTCCTGGCCAGGCGAAGGCGGGCGGCGGAGACCCCGAGGGGCGCCAGCGCGCCGGCGCCCCCTGCAGGCCGGCACTTGGAGGGCCCGCCCGGGCGCTCCCGCCGCGCCGAGGTCCCCGCGCTGGCCGCGTCCGAGGCCGCCGGCGCGCACACGCACAGCTGCCAGCCTGCAGGCTCTCGGTGCCTTTTCCAAACGCGAGTTCCAAACGCCGCGGGGAGCGGCAGGGTGGGAGGGGAAGAAGGGAAAGAGGGCTACAGAGGGAGGCGCGGAGCGGGGTGGGGGCAGCCGGCGTCACCCTCTCCCCAACCCCTTCGCGCCCCTTCTCCGGTCCGCCCTGGGCCGTCCCCGCATGTGCCAGCGGCCGCGCGCCTGGTTCCCGACCCGCGCGCTCCGGAGCCCAGAAGGCCGCGCTGCCTCCCCACAGGGGCAGGGACCAGCGCTGGGTACCAGGCTGGGCTGGGCCGGGCTGGGCCGGGCGGGTCGCCTCACCTCCGGTGAGCGCGCCCCGGAGGAGCCGTTTCCCGTGCAGTCTAGAGGGTAGAGCGGCGGGGAGCAGTGTGAGTGTGTGCGCGTGCGAGGACGGGTGTGCGTGTGAGTGCGGTGCGCGCGCAGGGCAGGGCAGGGCAGGACAGGAGGCGCTACAGGATGCTCTGGTGGAAGCATATCCTTTTCAGCCTTGAGATCTAAATCTGCAACCTTAGAGCTGATTACTCTCCCCCAGCCCCCCTCCTCGGTTCTCTACACAGGCATTTCCCTCTTTCGCCTGAGTCTTCCCAATCAGATTCCCAAAGAGATCCCCCTCGTGGTCCGGGGATTTTCATGGACACCCCTGACCCACGTGAGCCAGGCTGGAAGGGACAATGTTAGCCGAGGGCATGTCCATCATCCAGCCTGCTAGTTAATCTGGATTTCACGCACCAGGAAGCCACGTTTGGGGACTTGGGTATCTGCTTTCTCTCTGTCTTGGCCTTAAAAATTGCTGCGCAGAGGCTCTTTTTAGTTTTGGAGGGATAGGAAGGAGGTAGAAACCAACTGCAAATCACTTTTGGGGCTTCTCCTTATTTACCTGACCAGTGTTAGCCCTCTTATGCACCTTTCCAACTTACTGGCTTCTTTCCAGTAATGGGAAATTTGGGGGGAGGGGGTTCCAGTAAAGACACTCATACCTTTTCAATTCTGAAAATGACTCCCCTTTCCCAGTCTGTGATTTCCATAATTTCATACAAAACAAGGGCTGTCAAGGATCTCTCTGTAAGAGAAAAGGCAACTAGCAGAAGAAAACTTGGACCAAATTAAATTCCTCCTTCTTAAAACATTAACCAAGGCCTCCCTCCCTCCCTGGTCCCACCAAGTTTGTTCTGCTCTCAAGGGGAAACAGGACAGAAAAATTCAGAAAAAGGTTAAACATTCCTCTCCCTCACTGAGACCATGAACCCAGTTGCCAAAATATATTTTTGATAACCTGAGATTCAGAGGGATTCTAAAAAGAAACAGAGCACATGCTTTTAGTTGTCCCCTTGATTACCCTACTGTTTGCATCTAATGATTTTCACGAATTTGGAAATACCTGTGATATGTATTTTTTCTGTCTTGGATTTATTAATATTAGATGGTTTTACTGTTAGCCATAATTCTTTATAGGACCTGTTGTCCTAGAGAAAGGTTCTAAGTAACATTTAGACACACTCACTAGCTTCTGCCAAAGGCCTTCCCCAGCTACTGCCTTCACACAATTTCAATCACTGTTTTTCAAAAGATAATTTATAGGCAGGTAAATTTTAGCCAAGAATGTTAATGGTAAAATGTGAGTATTTAACTCGATGAGCTTTTGTTTTTAGAATCAAGGTTTAGCTTTTCTTTGAATTATTTATCAAGCTGTTTGCCCATAGGCCTTCCTAAAAGAAGGGAAAGGTGAAGAGGAGGAGATCACTTTTATTTATTTAAAGCATATGTTGACATAACATTTTTAAAACTAGCCTTTTGGAAAACAGCAAATTACTAAACTATGTCTGTAAACACCCACCTTTGGGACTGTGAAAAGCAAAAAACAAAAAACAACCTAATTACTTTCACAGGAAACAGTACTCAGTTAACTAAAATATTGTATGGCAATCCTTGGAAGCTCCTCCTCCTCCTTAAGTATAGTACAGTTTGGTAATATACTACACATATTTATACATGATGTAAATATACATATGCACAAGGGTAGATGTTTATGTACATAACATAACAAAATATATACATACCCCAACTGAATACATTTGCATATAACATGCCCATGTGTAATATAGCAAACTTCTATGATTAACAATACGTTCTATAACAGATAGTCTTAAAATAAGAAGTGAGTGAATCTTAATTCATATTGAAAAAATTTCAAAATTTGTTTTGAAATCCGAATTGTGCTAACTGTAGATGACACCACAGAAATCAGTAAATAATAGGTTCATAGTATTAATATTTTATGCACACCCCCTTTAAAAGTAATATGAACTTAAATAACTTGTTTTACATAAAATAAAATGGACAGCATATTTAAAATATAAACGTTCCATCTAAAGCCGAGTACCTATTTTTTTTGTCTTTTTTTTTCACACATTACATACTGCTGTCTTAGAACAAAAATTAAATTTTAGAGGCAATGAAAGAGATCAGTAGTTTTATTTTCTGTTCTATTGTAAAGAAAGTATTTTTAACTAGTTGATCTTATGGTCCTCTATATGCATTAAAAGACATTCAGTAATCTAGTGATAATTTGAAATGTAAAAGCAAATTTGAGGCATATATTGTATTTGATTTGTATAATATGGGATGCCATGTTACTTATTTGCTTTCTTGAAATGGTATTTTGAATCTTTGGATTTTCAGAGGCCTTTTCTGGTTAAAATAAGAACTACAGTTAAAATGAATACATTGGCATTCATTGGCAAGAGTCCAAATGCTCATTTGTTTTAAGAAAATGCAAAGAAATGATATACCAGAATTTTATACTTTAAGTGTTATTTGTCCTAGTTGATAAAGGAATCAAAATGATGAAATTTTGAAGTTTTATGGAAGATCATGATAAAAAGGGCTCTTTCATGTAATGAGAGTTATTTGTACTGAATTATAAAATATTTTGTTTATTCACGTTTATGTAAATGTATATTTCTTTACAAAAAACATACATGATGTTTATGATGACATTTATTCCTACATTTGATTTATTGCTTGTTGATTTCAGAGAGCATTTAAAAGACTGATGACTCATTGGTGGTGTCTAAATATTAGTGATGAACTTGTGAAAATAGAAATCAGTTTAGCCTAACTACTTTTTGAGGTTTGTTTCTTAATCTCCTAAAAGTCTGAGGTTGAATTGATAGAAATACCGCAAGTGAAAATTAAAAAACAAAACAAAACAAAAACAAAACAAAAACAACTATTACTTGGAAAGAGGTAAAAATATTTTACTGTAGTTGAGGTTTCAGATCAACTGCAAAAGTTAATCTTTTATGTTAGAAAGTTTTATATCTGATGGCGTGAAGTGATTTGAGGAGGCATAGGCTATAAAATAACATAAAAATGCACAACGTTGATTCAAAAATTTGGATGAAGAGTCATTTGCTACAAAATTGTAAAATAATCTTTTCTGTCAACTTAATTAATGAAGTGGGTAAAGGACTATTTTAGTAGACTCAAATTACATATGTAGAAAGATTTGTAAGAATAAATACTTTGGCATTCTGTGGCCTAAAAGCAGACAGAACTATAATATAGCAAATAAAACTCCCCAGAATGTAGGCATCCAAGATTCAATTTCATTAAAAAATTTGGCAGTTAAAGAAAAGAAGGAAAAATGCTTATTAAATCAGGGCAACTATAAAATGTTGACAGATCTCAAGTTTCATATCCAACTAGGCTCTTAGAAAACTGCTGGGATATTGGTGGAGTATAAGTTGTTCTGTCAAACCATTTTTCGTAGTTAATTATTTTTTTCAATACCCTCAAATTTAAACTCCAGCTTCATGACTAACCATTTTCTCTGTCTTTTTCTTTCTCTCTTTCTTTCTTTCTCTTTCCCTCATTCTTTCTTTCTCTCCATGTCTGTCCCTCCCTCCTTCCCTTCTTTCTTTCCTTTCCCCCACCTCCAAGTGTGTAAGCAGTTGGCCTGGCTCTTTAGAAAGGCTTGGAGAGACACCCTAGGGGGATTGAAGGTCCTCAGCCTCAGTGGTTAGACATTATCAATGATACACATCGAGTGTACTGAGGTATATTGGTGCCCTCTTAAAACACATTTATTTCCTTTCCTCATGCAAATACCAGTTTCTTTTAAAGAGAAAGGCAGACGATGTCTACTGAAGGCAAAATAGAGAATTGAATTAATCATTTGGATAATCCAGGCATTGTTGCTCTCCCTTCTAGCTGCTAAGAAAAAAAAAAAAAAAAAAAGACATTGAAATTTGAACAATTTGGACTGGCTATCTGTGATTAAATGCGTAAGATATCAACTAATTCTATAAGCTGTTGCTTGATTCTTCATTCTATCGATGTTAACAGAGATGGATGTGCACACCTGAATGGACCTCCAGTGGAGGTCATTATATGGGTTAAGACATTTACCCCAGATCTAAATAAAGGGAGTTGAGGGGCATGACTTGTCAGGTTTTGCTGAGTACATTGACAGAATTTATTAGATAATTTTTCACCTTTCTACTTTGCCCCACGAGAGGAGACAATGCTATATTATGAAATACTTTAAACATGTTAAATAGTCCAACTGGGATCACTAAAGTTTATTTACATTTAGCAATGGATTACAATGTTAGCATTATACATTTATTGAATTAGGATCTTATTCTCCTTGTGTGCTCTGACTTGGAAACATTTGCTGAACAAATCTCCATGAGTATTTTAGGGAGGACAAGTTTCTCAGTGTAATTTGGTGGCTTGAAAGATGCAGTCTCTTTACTTTCTGTGGCGGGCCAAAGATAATAAGAAAGGACAAGATTAAAAATTATAGGTGGTAATTAGGCCCGTTGACTATTTTAAAGTAGTCTTTTTGGTAGAACAAAATAAGATTGAACATCATTTGGATTTAATCTAAAGGACAACAGTAAACAATAATTACAGGCCATTTAAAAATATACCTAGTTGCAAATATGACTTTCGAAAGAGCACCTAGACTTTATATTAATAAACTTTCTTCTTTTCTTGAAAATCTCTGGCAAATTATGTCACTTCATTTTATATTCATCTAATTAAATAAGCTGAAATATTGTTCTAAAACATAAAGCATGAGTATTCCAAGAATAAGTAAAAATGTGTGCTAGATTAAAAAATTTGCTGATTTCATTTTTTCTATAATTTCAAGAGAGAGAGTAGCTAAGTGAAACCTGTGGGTTAGTAATGGTTTTTATTTATTTAAAAAGTTGTTTTATTATGTTAACAGAAATTATGTTTCCAGATTAACCTTAGAAAAAGTATGCTAAATTTTTGAAATTTTTAATGATTCCTATTTCTAGATGCACATAAAAATAGAAAGCTACTTAATAGCTTTAATGTTTGTTTGTACAGAAATTAAACATATACAAAGATATTAGTGAATAAGTGAATAAAGGATGTTAAACAACTAGGCATTTAGTCCTAAGATTGTATTTTGCTGGTTACAACTATTAGTCATCCTATACTATTTTTTTTTCATTGAGCCTTAAAAAACTTATACAGTGTGAAATTGTTCCAGAATCACTAATTATTCTTCACCCCAGACCCTTTTCAATAAAGCGATGCCATCCATGGAAGATTTAAGGCAAAACAGAATAATAGACTTATTATCAGGAATTTCTCCTGGCATAAGTATTTACAAGATTTTCTAAAAAAATAATACCTATAGGGACATTTATTTTGCTTTTTTCCTTCCTCATTTTAGAGGTAGGGTCTAATTCTCCATGTTGGCCGTTGATCTTGATGGAGGCTGTTGAGAGGTAGCCATGTAATTTCTTTATCTTTCACCTACAAATTACACACATTATTTTGCAGCTCAAAATAAGCATTCCCAATGAGTTGCATTCAGTAAATGTCTTTTCACAGCATTAGTACAGAACTGAGGTACAAAAGAATATTAATCTAATACATTCCAAAATTCAAATACTTGTGATTAATAAGCATTATTATCTATAAATAAGGCCCTAATGATACTTTGGCAGTGTTGTAAACACAAGAATCAGAGGCAATTATTGTCATTATTGTTCGGCAAGTACTTCCCATGAATACCAAATGAGTATTGCTGTCC
This sequence comes from Papio anubis, assembly GCF_008728515.1. Taxonomy (NCBI): domain Eukaryota; kingdom Metazoa; phylum Chordata; class Mammalia; order Primates; family Cercopithecidae; genus Papio; species Papio anubis. The sequence goes on from NC_044989.1 coordinate 97,996,159, forward strand.
AGCTACTTGGCAAGTAAGGTTCCTCTAAAGAAACAGATGTTGGCCAATCAGGACTGGCTACTATTAACTGCCCTTAGCTCAAAACTCAGAGTCTTTAAAGAAAAAAACACAAAAAAACAAAACCAAAAAAAAAAAACAAACAAACAAACCAAGACATCCAAAACAGTTGGGATGGGATCTTAAGAAATGCCCTTAATTATAAATATAAAAGCATCTTGAAAATAATGCTCTTTTCCAAAACTGACTTTGGTGAACTGGGTACATTAACAGCTATGCGTTAGTCAGAAGCAAAGGTCCCACTTGTGAGGCTCTTAGACCCAGTGTAATGGGACACTTTTGTAGTAAGATCAGTGCACAAGGAGAAATAAGTTGCAGCTGCATCCAAACCCCTTCAGAGAGCTTGAGTGTGACCAGGTCTCCATCTTTTTCCCCTTTCCCAGGCCGTACAGAGCTCCCTCCTCCGTTAAGCACATTAAACATGACCAGCCCACCAGGCCCAGCTCCAGCTCCGTATGTGGGAGGGGGGAGGCCGCTGTGCAAGTTAAAGAAAGTTCCTCACTCAGAGAGAGCTCCACACAGGCCCCTGGTAGCACATTTGCTTGCACTCTGGGCGCAGGTCCAGTGTGCCAATGAACTGATTTTAGCTTGCTGTCTTAGGAAGGTCAATGGCATTGGGTAACAGCCAAATTGTTTTTTGTGGAGAGGAGAAAAAGAAAATTTTGTATATATTTTCTTAAGGGATAGGTGCATTAACCATTGAAGATAAATTTGTTTTCTATTTTTAAATTTCCTGAGCCAAGCCTTACGCATTAAGGATGTTACAGTTTTGTACAACGGGGGTTGAGAAAGCAAGGAACGGGTTTCTCAAGGCGTTGGAAAAACTTAGCGAAGACAAGGACTGAGGTGGTGGGGTTGGTGGTGATATTTCAAAGAAACAACCGTGTTACCAGCCATGGCCACTGGCCATCAGTTTCAGCATGGGTGGGTTCTTTAGGGAGAATAGGGGTGGAATGCGAAGCTGCCTCCTGGAGAGGAATGAGATTGGACTGATTCTACCCCTTTCCCCACCAGAAAACTCTTTACCATCACTTTAGCAGGAACTGGAACATAAGTAATTCCACTATCTTCACAATAAACCAGGAGGGGAACCAGAGGGAGTATTTTCACAGGAGATTTTCACTCAGGTCCCTGTGAAAATGTTGTTGATACCCCCTACTTCCCCACACCCTGCCTAGATTTGTCAGCAGGGTACCAAATCCATGGAGAGGCCCAGGTGGCTGGACTCCACATGGGTTAGGGCTTGGGCCCTGGGCACTCTCTCCTCTTTTCCATTTTGAGCTTCCCTGAATGGGATGGAGGGGGAATTGCCCACCTGAATTCAGCAGATGTACTCACTCTCGGAGTGTAGGGAGAAGAGAAAAAGTGAGTTCTTCTAATTTCCATTTCCAAGCGTAATAACTCAAAGGAGAATTTCTGTAACAACGATGATGATGGCAAAAGTAATAATAATGATAAAATTGTACTAAAGACTTACCACGTACCAGGTATTGAAACACGCCCCTCAGGTTTTATGTTATCCTATTTAAGCTCCTGAAAGCCCTCTGAAGGATCATCTGTATCTAGGTTGATGAGCCCGCTGAGGCCTGTGGGGCTGAGTCACCTGCCCAAGGTCACATGATGGTGGCACCGGGTTTTGAACCTGAGTTTTGTCTCTTAAACTCTGGGAGACTCTGCTGCTTTCTACCTTTCTGGGAACTCCCCAAACATTGCCCCTTTAGGGCCTAGTCTGTGCTGGCTTGCAAAGCAGTTCTGTGACATTTGGTGAATGCATCCCCTGCCATCTCCCTAACCCCGTCTCCGGTGAAAACAAAGATGGCCAAGGCTCCTAAGGCCTCTTCACACCCCATGACTGCACTCTTTGCCACATCTCCCAGCCCTTCATGAGGATGAGAACAGAATAAGGCTGGACATAGTAACCTGAAATGATGATTACAATTTGGTTTGGATGCTCCATTTACAATGAAGCACGGCGCGTTAGGAGAGGGGACTCACAAAGTGCATGTGTGTGTATCTTTAAACTCTCTTGTGCTAAATATAAGTATAGGAGTATGTCTGTTTCTCTGTATATGAACACCCTGGGGAAGAAAACAGCTATTAATGGGAAGTAATGTTCTAACCACGACGTTGACTATTGACTCAGGAGCTTATCCCTGTTTCTGGGCTGCGAGGGACACCCAGTCAGTGCTGAGGGAAGAGCCCAGAGGGCTGGTTTGGCTTTTTTGGTCGTCACTGTGTTCAGCTCACGCACACCTTAGAAAGGCACCGTGTGGATGCCTCACTGAACACAGGCAGGGCCACCATCCAAACGTTCTCGTTGGCGTTGGCATTGTTGGAAAAACAATGAAGCTGTTTCAGGCACACCAAGCATCAATCAGGGAGGCCGGACTCCAAGCCAGGCCCTGCCCCTCGAGGGAAATCTGGGACTCTGGTGACTGCTACTCTGCACATTGACCAGAAAGCAAGCAGAACAGGCGAACGCTGGTTCTTGGCAAGAGAAAAAATTTGTGCTTTTGCTTTGAGCCTGTGAGGACAAATGATCAGCTAGGGAACTCTGAGACACGGGCACTCCACTCATGGCAACGATGACATAAAGTTGGAAAAAACTTCCCTAGTGATTTTATATGAAATGAAATCTTCACTGCTGCCGCTGGACCCCAAAGGGCAAAGTGTTATTCGTAAAGGTTGAAGTGAAAAAGTTATTTGGCTTTTAGAAAATAACTTTCACCTAATTAATTAATTAATATTCTACCTCATTCCAAAGAAGAATGTGAGGCAGTTTATAAAAATGCAGGTCGGTAAGAAACGAAGTTGGGAAAAGGGAGCCAGCGTAAAGTGAGCGTCCTCCACTGTATGTCCGTAAGGGCCTAAGTGCTTAGAGATATTCCAGAACCACAGAAAATGACGTGAGATTGAGTTTTGTTTTCTCCAAAGGAAAAAAAATAAAAGAAGAAGGAAAAAATTTTAAAAAGCTGAACAATAAGGGGTTAATCTATGCTAACTTCTGTCTAAAAAAAGAAAAAAGACACCGTTTTCAAGGTGGACTATCAATTACATGTTACTTGAAAATGTTTCCTAAACCTCTTTGATATCTTTAACCCCAAAGAAAAGTCTTCATAGGGGAATTTGCTACATCGTTTGTATTCACAATAAGAAAGCCAATCTTGAAGTCTGTTGGAATTTTACATTGGAGAAAGGTCTTTATGATATTCTTTGACAACCTTTAATGCTAGCAATTGGCATTTTACTTTCTATACTTACTTTGATACTCTGCAAAATATGGGTCCTGTTCTGCTTCTTCCCAGTAAATCCCAGGAAATCAATAAATGGTATGTTTTACTACCTCCTCTATTTTTTGTTTAGGTAGTCAAGAGGCAGATAAATACGAAGAGCTCAGAAAGGTTCCTAATATTTAGGGGTATAAAAATTCATGTGTCCTCTGCCACAACCAGCCTAGCGACTTGGTGGCCTCCCATAACCCTCTTGGTTTCAGTTTTCTCATCTGTAAAATAAGGGTGTGGGATTTAGTTGATCTTTAAGTTGCTTTCTAGTCATAAAATTCTGTGTTTTGAATTTTCTGTCATCTAGAGAATCCATTAATGTAAGCATGATTTTTTATATCTGGTTATATTTCAATTGTTATAGAACTTGCATGTAAAGAAGAATACAGGGCATTCCATTATGCAGTGTAAATCAATAAAATGAAAATGTATCCATTGACAACATTTGTATTTTCACCTATTACAGAGCTGTGCCATCTCTTTGAATACAATACACTTTTATGCCCCATTAAAGCATGCTTGACATAGCTTTCAACTGCTTGCAAATGCTGAGAAGTTGAAAAACATAACATTTACAAAAGATACATCTGGTGCATATTTATATGACTTGGAATAAGGAATCATTTAAATACTGCTGAGCCATCTCCATATTAGGAGAAAAGATATTCCGTGTCCATATGTGAAATTGGTGATAAAATACATGTAGGTTTAAATTTCTCTTGCACATTTTTTTCGTTGACACATGTTAAAAATATGGAAATATTGATTAGGGATTAAATCATCTATTTGAGTTGTGGGAATTGCTTTTCCGTTGAATTTTATAGATTACGTCATTAAATCTAAGTTTATATGCTGAAGATGATAAGTTTTCAAAGGGATTAAAAGTAACACTTCATATTTAGAAAAGCTGCTTTTTTAGGCGCAAGAGTTCTTAACCTGGAGATCAGAGACTTCTTAAACATTCAAGGATGGGCATCAGGGTTCTGCGAGCCTCCTGAGTTTATACGCTAGCATTGTATGTATATGTGTGTGTGACTTTTTTTTTTTCCTAGAAAATACCTAACTTACATCAGTATCTCAAAGTGGTTTATGGCCCTCAAACCTGGAGTTATAAGAAATATCTGGGGTTACTCCTGATGTGTTGTTTTACCCTGAAGTACCTAAGCCACCTACCTTCTGTAAGCCTCATCTCTGAACTTCTGTAGATTACCAGTATTAAAAACTGATAATCTCAGTGCGATTCCCAGCTTTAGCATTCTGGAGCTCTGAGTCAGAAATTTACCTTCATCTACCTAAATCCTTAAGCCACCAGTGCCTTCAGCGTTTGTTCTTTGGGACTGCGTTTATCTTAAAATCGTTATTGTGGAGGTCCTGGGTGGAGTATGGGAGAGGTTATGCCGAATAGTTGTAGGACTACATATGTATCAAGTTGAGAAAAAAAGCACACCTAAAAATCATACAGCTCTTCTAGAATGCCATGTGTTACGGCATATGAAATGTAACTTCTACCCTCCAGCTCACACACACTTTAATTAATGTTATGGGCTGTGCTTTAAACTGAGAGAAGTGAGAAAATCAAGGTTAAGGACGCTCTGTTCTTTACCATGGAGAAGAAAAAACGAGACAGCTATGTAAATTAAGGATTTTGTACCTCCTTGTCAATTTCTTATCTGTCAATTTCTTAGCTGAATGATTTCTAAATCAGAAGAATGCTGAAGATCTGTTTTCCCATCAGTTCTGAGCCTGAGGAATTTGGAGCTAAAGTTCTGAGCCAGGAAACAGTCCTGTTTTGAATTCGGAGGCTCTACTGCTGAGCACAGATGACAGGCTTATGAAACATTCCAAAAGGTTCAGCTTGATAGTTCAACCCCAGAGGTTAGAGAGAATTCCTCAGAGGGGCAAATGAAGAATAGCAAAGGTGTCCAGGGAATCTCTAGTTATCCTGCCGGGAGTGCCAGCACCTCAACAGGCTTTGGCAATGTGGCCAGCCAGGAGGCACCCACCTTTAACAAGTAGAATATTGCTCTGGTGGGTCCTGCAGGCCTCAGGCTATGAGATACTTCTACATTGTCATATATTTGACATGGTGTAGCTCCAACATCTCTAAGGCTTTGTAAGTTTTTCACCTTAGTTATTAGGGTGCCATATAGACCCAACCTCCAATGCTGAGATGATCTATTGTGCAAAAATGCTTCACTTGAGAGATATCAATTGAAAAGATTCTCACCCTTACAGTCCTTCATGTCTGTGTGGTAGTTGTGCGTATGCACTAACTTCACATGCATGCTACAAACTCAATTCTAACTTCAGAGGTAGGCTCTCACCCCACCTTTCTTTCCTTTTCCCTTTCCCCAGATATCTAATTATATTGCAGATTTATCAAAACTCTTTCAGTATAACATGGGGTGGTGCCGTTTTGAGTTCAAACCCCCAGAGAGACTATTTTTCAGAAAGAATGGTCTGAAAGGGTTCCACAGGGCTAAGATGTTTGTAGTCATGAACTTTCTATGAAGTCCAACTTAAATCACATACATTATAATTTATACTGATGAACCTTGGGAGCCTGGGGATGCTGAGTTTTTTTAAAATTATTAATCTATTTATTTCTTACCAATTCATATTTCTAATGCTTGACAAGACTTTTCATGACCAATTGAAATGATAAAAAAAAAGATTAAGGATTGGAGTACCACAAACCAAATTTCAGTGAGGAAGGAAAAAGAATAAAGAGCTAATATGAGGCTGGATGTGGTGGCTCATGCCTGTAATCCCAGCACTTTGGGAGGCCAAGGCGAGTGGATCACCTGAGGTCAGGAGTTCGAGACCAGCCTGGTCAACATAGTGAAACCTGGTCTCTACTAAAAATACAAAAAGTAGCTGGGTGTGGTGGCACGCGCCTGTAGTCCCAGCTACTCAGGAGGCTGAGGCAGGAGAATCACTTGAACCTGGGAGACGGAGGTTGCAGTGAGATGAGATCGTGCCACTGTACTCCAGACTGGGTGACAGAGTGAGACTGTCACAAAAACACCAAACCAAACCAAACAAAAAAACCCCGGAGCTTATACATACCTTTATCTTTTTCTTTTTCTTTTTCTTTTTTTTTGAGATGGAGTCTCTCTCTCACCAGGCTGGAGTGCAGTGGCGCTATCTCGGCTGACTGTATCCTACGCCTCCCAGGTTCAAGTGATTCTCTTGCCTCAGCCTCCTGGGACTACAGGTGACCGCAACCACGCACAGCTAATTTTTGTATTTTTAGTAGAGGCGGGGTTTCACCGTGTTGGCCAGGATTGCCTCAATCTCTTGACCTTGTGATCCACCCACCTCAGCCTCCCAAAGCGCTGGGATTACAGGCATGAGCCACCACACCCGGCCAATATGTACCTTTTTTTCCCTGAAGGACCATATTTCTAATGATCCAAAGCCTTGTCAAAACCAGAAATACATCCTGCCCTGAATTTTTCCTTAAGCAGTTCAGTTACCAATCTGCCTCTTACATTATTGACCTTGATGAAAAGATACATTGACTCAACCTGAGGAGGTGGAAAAGTTCAGAGTAAATTTGGGTAATGATACTGTGTTTTCATCTTTGGTAGGAGAGGCAGTAAAAGAATGCTGACTTTTGATGCCATTTTGTCTCCATTAGGAGAGATGTGAAATGACCTGTCCCGTGAGAGCTCTAGGTCCTGTGGCTCTTTGTTTCTCTCCAGCCACCCCAGCAGAGTTTCTCCTGTTTGGCAGTCAACACGAGTGCAGCTCTTCTGTTGCTGGGTAAACTACACTCCGGCTTTCTACCTAGGAATATTCTTGGGTTGAGAAGCTTTTTGAGCATATCATTGATAAAGCATCCACAATAAAGTGGAATGGCATGCCATCAATAATGGTAGCTGGCTTAGGTTTAACCATGACCCTGTCAGTCAACAATATATCTCTTTATCCACATGCATGTATACAAGGGTAGTACCACTGGACTTCAGTATCATAAAGACTTTGGGAGAAGAAATGAAATAAGTTTATCAGAAGCTCCTTAGAAAAAACTGCTTTATAAGTCAAAACTATTATTACTTTCACAGTGACTCAGTGTTGCTGTGCCACAGCTGGAGATCATAAGACATCCCATGAAATGGAAGGTGATATAGAAATTATAGAAATAAACAAACAAAAGAAGATCTCAGACACACTCTTTCGCCATGCACCTTATTCAAATTTTCCAAGTCCCTTTGCTAGGGCCCTGGCGTTTCCTGCTGCACTAAATTATTTTAATTTGGAAATACCATTTGTGTATCGTGATAATTTTTTTTGGTTGAATATTATGATTGAGAACTGGGAACTTTACCTTGGAGAGGTTATGTATTTGCATAGGTGAGAATTGAGAGCCTTAAACTCAGATTTCTACTTTGGGATATGCCCAGAGAATACTTTCTTATGTCTCATGAACTTTCACAGTTATTTCATTAATTCATTATTTATGTGAATTCCAGGGCAGTTTTGCTAACTATGAAGTAAATATGAAATATCCTGTCTGAATGGGAAAAAAAATTAAATGTTCTGTCACCTTACTCCTCTCTAGCAAAATCTGTGAGACCAGAACTCGAAACGATTCTTCTACAGATGCTATTTAGAAAATATGACCACAGCATTACAAAAATGAGCCAACACAGTTTCAGTAAGCTGTATTTTTGTTTGGGGCTGGAAAATGTTATCATTTTAAATTGTAGGAACAATTCCTTTTTTTTTTCACTAGTTGTTCTAAGAATACTATAGAAGTTCTCAAATTTCCTGTTTTCATCATATTGTCAATAGGAAGATTTTGCTGATGGAAATAATTACTGAAGGAGATCAGGAAGTGTTCTCTTAAAGGTATAATTCTCCATAAGAAAATACATGAGCTACAGAATTATCCCTCTAACTTTGGGAATTTATGGGTTGGTGAGTGCAATAATGAATGTTCATATTGTAGATCCAGATCTTAAGAAAAGCCATTTTGCCAATAATCCGCTGTGAGGAAGCAGTGCAAATTAATTAATATTGAAGAAAGCACATTATGTGTCTGTATGCTTAAATGGCTGGCCCATTTGGACTGAAATGAATGATATATTCAGCTATAAATTCCAGTTAAGTTGGTGAACCAGTTAACTCAGTAAACGAATTAAGTAGTTCTAAATTTTAAAAAATGAATTGGATCGTTCGAGTAGATAGATCAAAATCAAAGATTGCTGTAAAGGAATATGGATGTAGCCCCCGAAATGAAGAATTTCTTGTGAGGCCATTTGCAAAGATGTCACAGAACATCTTTTGTAATTATTTGAGATGAATATGTAACTTTTCTTGGAATATAAAGTAGGAAAATAAATGGAGAAAAAGTCTTCAGTAAAAATCTGGAGGCTTACAACAAAAATATTTTTTAGAAGCCTACATGTGTTTTGAATAATGAAAGGCTTTCCTTTCTTTTATTTTGGTTACACTTTTTTTAAGTAGCTAATATATTTATCAGCATTCGTAACCTGAGTCAGATGAGCTGGTCTTTGATGGTTCTTCTGGTGCCTCTGATGCCAATTTCAACTTGTTTTCTAAGGAGATAGTATTTATTTACTTTTTGCAGAAATAATGTTGACTCCTTCCAGTCTTTCAGTTTTGGTTTATTGCTTTTCGCTCCTTGGATTTTCTTCTCTTTTGTCCTTTTTCCCTCTTTGCATTTAAAACTAATCTCCCATTTCCAGGCTTTTTCTTCTTTGCTTCACTCTTTGGTTCCCTTCTTTCCAGTGATACTGCTGGAATTTCTTCTCGACCTCACATTCCCTTTCCTTCTCCATATTTCTTGATTTTTTTTTTCGAGTCGGAGTCTTGCTCTGTCGCCCAGGCTAGAGTGCAGTGGCACAATCTTGGCTCACTGAAACCTCTGCTTCCCAGGTTCAAGCAATTATCCTGCCTTAGCCTACAGAGTAGCTGGGATTAAAGGCACGTGCCCCATGCCCAGCTAATTTTATTATTATTATTGTTATTTTATTTTTATTTTTAGTTTTTTAGTAGAGACAGGGTTTCACCATGTTGTCCAGGCTGGTCTCGAACTCCTGACCTCATGATCCGCCTGCCTCGGTCTCCCAAAGTGCTAGGATTACAGGCGTGAGCCACCGCGCCCGGTCCCCTTCTCCCTATTTCTTAAGCATCTACGGATTATCCTTTGTCCATGTTGCCCTAGTGCCTCCCTATTCTCTTTGCTTCTGTAGCTATCGTACATTGTGCTTTTCCTATAGAGATTTCTATATAAAGCTACTGGAAATTTCAAACCAATGTTGATGAACAACACATTTTTTATACAGTTTTCATTATCTTACTAATTGGAGTTGCTCCTGAATTTCTTTTCCCCAGTTGCTCAGTCTTGCCTTGTCTTCCTAAGCAGAGGTCATCTGTTCTTCCTCACTTGCTTGTTTTGCTCTTTCTTTGTAAGGTAGGATTTGGTCACATCTAAGAAAATCTAGGTTGAGAGTCCTGCCTCCCCAACTGAACCTGGGAGCTTAGTACATTCTCAGCAACCGAATAGGTGGCACCTTCACAGTCACTCTTTTTGGAGCAGACTTGTCTGGGAGCAGCAAGACTGCTTAGATGGGAGGTTGGCATCATGTGTGTGTTGGCACCGTCTGTGTCTCTGGGCACTCAGACAGTGATCAAACAGGGGCTCTCCACTTACCACTGTTTGTGTCCCCCTGGGTAAACCACTTAATTCTCTGCACCTCTCTGCATTCCTGGACTCACTAGTGCTCACCTCATAGGGTTTTGCGGAATTTTGCAGTTAGAGCCAGTGACTGTTAATCCTCTATGTTCTTACCTGGGTAGAGACCCCAGAAAAACCTAAAACTGTATAAGTTAGACCCAATAGACATGGTAGATGCAGCAGAAGCTAGGAATGGTAGAAATAATACCATTAACGTAACACTTTGAATACCTGAAAGCACACTCATATCATCCATTTCATTTTGTCTTCACAACAACCCGGGGGATGTGTGAGGACCACAGGCTTCTCAGTAGGGAGCTGGGGCATCTCTTTGGGCCACTGCTGCCACGCGATTCATTTGGGAGGAAAGAAATGCCCACTAAAAAACCACTAGGGTATTATGAAGGTAATGGCCAGTAAGAGCTCATCCTGAGTGTGGAAAATTGGAGCCATTCGGCCTTGCAGAAAAGAAGAGTTTTATGTTTCATTCCCAAGTCCGGAGAAAAGAAAACCTTTCCTTTTCTTTCCTCTTTGTTGTTTTTGGCAAGACTCTGTAAGGCTGCAACTCACATATAAGACACCCTGGGCCAAATTTTCAAAGAGCCTCTGTACTTTGCATGTGTTAGATTTTTCATGCCCAGCTACAGCTCTGGGTGGTGGTAGAGTTTGTGGGGTGGAGGGGAGGGTGGGCACAGATGGGCTTTTCACATTTGCTGCCCCACTTTGAATGTGGAAATATACTAACTTTTATGAGATTTGGTTTTCTTAAAAGTAGAGTTCTTTAAGGAGGCTTATACCTTCAGCAGTGCAATTTTGAAATGAACAGTTCTGCAAATGATAAGGAGATCTATGCCTGTCTGCCTGGATAATGGTAAGAAGGTGGTTTATTGTCTGAAATAGAACTCGGCCAAAAGAGATCTCCAAATTCTTGCAGAGCTTGTGTGGGTGAGTGACTTTCAGTTCCTTGCAGGTCATGGAATACCTTTTTCCTAGGCACTTTTTGTCCAGAAACACTTTTTGATCTTCACTGGAGAATGATTAAATGTCTTGGAATTCGTGATTGGATAACAGGAAGCCTTGAGGATTTGGTTTATTACAGGAGATATGTAGATTCCTTTTTCCCCAAAGTGACCACAGGTGACTTCTAACTTCCTTGTTTTGGCTCTTTGCCATCTGTATCTATTAGGATAGGGTAGGTTATGATGTGGTAGAAAAGAACCACCAAAATTGCAGTGGCTTAAAACAACAGGAGTTTATTTTTTGCTCTTGCTGCATGTCCACTATGGGTTGGAAGGGGGTTTACCTGTCATAGACACTTAGAAAACTAGGGTGATAGAGGCCCCCTCTCCACCTGCTTCCATATTCACCATAACAGGAGGAAGGCAACATGATGAGGTTCACACTGGCTCCTAAAGCCTCTGTCCAGCAGTGACACCTGTCCCTGCTACTCACATTATATTGGTCAAAGAAAGTCACATGACCAGGCCTAACTGCAAAGCATTGGGAAACTGTTCTGTGTCCCACCATCTTTCAGACATAACTGCACAGGGAAGGGGTTTCTCTGTGTTTATGATAATTAATGCTGCTAGTGTGAAATTCTCTGCCCCAGACGTTTCTACATTGGTAGAAAAAAGTGTTGTCATCTAGCTTCACAATAGCCTCCATGAACTGAAATTCCTACATCCTTGGAATTTTATAATACAGCAGCCTCAAGGACTATTGATACTTTGAAATCCTTTAAGTGACAAGGACTGTGATGAAAATAATAATAAAGAATTAAAAACTCACCCATGGAGAGAAATACATCCCTCAAGCAGCTGTTTTAACTTCACTTCTTTTTCTTTCTTTCCAATGTGCTTTCAAGTGTTAATCAAAGAACAACATCATTGTAATCATATTAATCAACATTTGAGGGATAGGAATTAAGACTCAGAGAAGATAGGTGGAGTAGATTTCTCAAGTGTCTAACATACCAGTTAAAGTCTTTAATTCATATTTTGGGATTTGAGTGCAATCGCCATTACCATCACCATCATTACCAACATCACCACCACCATCAACATCATCACCATCACCATACCACTGTCACCATCACAATCATCACCACCATGACTGCCATCACCGCCATTATCCCCATCACCACCACCAACATCACCACTACCATTACCACCACCCTCATCATCAGTGTCACCACCACCATCACCACCACCACCACCATCACCACACCATCACACCACCGTCACCATGATGACCATCACCACCACAAGATCAGCCCACATCACCACCACACCATCACCACATCATCATCACCACTCACCACCACCACCACACCACCACAACCACACCATCACATTATTTATTTATTTATTTTTTCATTTATATTTTTATTTATTTCATTTATATATTTTTTATTAATACATTTACTATTTTCATTTTATATCATTTTACTTTTTATATTTATATTTATATTTATATTTATATTTATATTATTATTTTATATATTACTATTTACTTAAGATGATATATTTTTACTATTTATCTCTCTTCTTTTATTTTATTTACTATTGTTTATTGTTTATATATTTTATTTATATTTCTTTTATTTTATATTTATATTTACATTTGTTTATTATTTTATTTTATTTATATTTATTTTTCATTTATATATATATTTTTTATATTTATTACACATGCTTTCATATTTTATTTTTATTTATTATTTACATTTACTATTTCATTTATTTATTTATATATTTCATTTCATTTATATATATTATATTTATTTATTTATTACTTCTACGGCTATTTACGATATTATTTATATTTATTTGATGACAATTTATATTTAATTTATATTTATTTGAGATGACATGACACACATTTACGAGACATTTACATATTATATTTATATTTATTTACATATTTTTATTTATTTATATTTACTGTACATTTACTATATTTTATTATTTACATTTACATTTATATTTACTATTTATGAGACACACATTTACTTATATATATTTACATTTACATTTATTATATTTACGACATGCCATTTATATATATATTTATTTATATAATGACATATTATATATTTATTTTTTTTTTTTATTTTATTTCTTTATTTACTACTTTCACATGCCATTTAATGACATTTTATTATTTATATTTATTGGTGACATTTCATTTCACAGTGACATACGACAGATTTATTACTTATGGATTTACATTATATTCCCATTATAATCTATGAGGTACTTCATTACTATTTCTCATTACCATCACTACTTCATCACTTACGCTAATTTACTACTACTTACTACTACTTCACTATTTCATTTACTAATTAATATTTCATTTCTACTTAATACTTCACACAATCTACACACATTACTAATACCTACTACTGCATTACCATATTACACACACACATTTTATCACTTATTTACTGCATTTAATATCATTGTTACCATATCACAGTACTCCATATTTTCATTTATACTGTGGCACTTGACAATACTATCATACTACTACCATACTGCTGTCACTAATTGTTCATACTACTACCATACTTTACTACATTACTTTGTTGTTAGTAATTTATTTAACCCCACTACTGCCACCATCACCATCACCATCACCACTAATACCACCATCTCTCACACACTTGTGTGACCCATATAATGTTTCTTTTCAGATGCCAATGGGGACCATAAAATTGGGTAAGATTGTTAGCAATTAAATTTGTTTTTTCTACACATTTCATTATCCAAGAATTAAAAAGGTTTATGGCAGAAAATTGGCAATTCAGAGCTGTCTTGGGGACTGGGTTTGGACTAAACTTGTCTTTCTCCTTCTTTGTCTTTTTCATTTTTTTTTTTTTTTTTTTGAGACGGAGCCTTGCTCTGTTGCCCAGGCTGGAGTGCAGTGACATGATCTCAGCTCACTGCAACCTCCACCTCCCTGGTTCAAGTGATTCTTCTGCCTCAGCCATCTGAGTAGCTGGGACTACAGGCGCATGCTACCACACCCAGCTAATTTTTTTTTTTTTTTTTGTATTTTTAGTAGAAACGGGGTTTCACCATATTGGACAGGCTGGTTTAAAACTCCTGACCTCATAATCTGCCCACCTCGGCCTCCCAAAGTGCTGGGATTACAGGCATGAGCCACTGTGCCCAGCCTCTTTTTTTGTTTTTCAATATCCTTCTCTCCTCCTTTAAACTTGAAAGAGAACCAAAGCTCAAAAATGCTACACTTCATAACATGCAGTCCTAGAAAGCGGCTGTGTGTTACTACCGTGCTGACTTCTAACCCCTTTCCTATCTATACCACTTGGGGATGACCCTTTGTAGTACAAAGATGTGGCCAGGATTTCCAAAGGAAGGGCTTTATTTTTATTTTTATTTTTTTTCCTGCCAAACTCTGCCAATCAGCAAGGGGAAACTAGAAGGACCAGCTGAAAGTAGAATGATGCATTTACCAAATTGGCGTGATTTGGCAGAATCATCTTTGGCAGATGTCACTTTATGAACTCACCTGTCTGCTCCGATTTGGGTCTGATGCTCCAGGCCTCTGGAAACAGTGTTCAGAGTGGGCTTGGAGGTTATTCGCGTTGCCCATTGAGCTGTAGACGTTAAGGTTGTGTTATTTCCTGTGGCTTATGTAAGGAGCGATGGCATCTTGGACCCCTGCTTATGGCCTATGCAGTTTTAACAACTCTTAGCAAGACTCCCAGGCATTTGCATCTTTACATCCATGCAGGCTCGGGTAGCAGTGGAGAGGTAAAGAATAGGGAGATTCTGGCCCATGGCTAAAAGCCCAAGAGCTTTACCCTTCCCCCTTCAAATATTAATAAGACAAGGATGCTATTAAATTACCAATCCTGGCTCCAATTGAATATTTGCCAAGAATCCCATGCTCCTACCTCACATAATACATTTATTTTTCTTTTGGGGATTTGTTTTCTGAATCAGTTTACTTCTCTGTGGTTCAATAATCACCAAATGGAATTTGCTCCATCTTTCATCCTTCATCATTAGGGGAAAATACAGTATCATTTTCTGGCAAGGAATAAATATCTCAAAATGAAAGACAATATTTAGTGACCAAAAAAGTCCCCCAAACCCTCAAGAGTACAACTTTTCTGATGAATCAAAACTGGAAGTGATTAAGGGCTCAGTGCATTAGAGCAACGAGCACCCACGTCCATTTCTTCATTTCATAGGAAAATCAAACATTGTCTTTTAAGTAAGCGGAGGCTGCTTAACCAAACTCTTTAAGTGAGCCATAGATAAGTGCATTGGCATGGTTTGAGGAAATGCATAGAGGAAATTAAAAATATTTATTTTATTGAACTAATAGCTGTCCCTGCTGGAGATTAAAGTAGTAATTGAGCCCGTAACTACAAGAGAGATAACAATTCAGAAGTTTAATTTCTATTTGTTTTGCTCCTAACTGTCAACTTCAACTTGAATAGAAGTTCAACATTGTAGCTTACTAAATGCTGTGAGTGTTTCTTGATTATAAGATGGAGTTGCCTCAGATTGTAATTTTAGATAAAAATGTACTTGGTTTGATTATTTGAGTTAGTGGAGATTTTTTTTTTAACCCATTCAGAATTTGAAATTCCTGTGAATGTAGGTTGGCTAAAAAATTGTTGTGTTGTAGAGCTTTGTGATTTTAAGATCATATATTTTGGTCATGCGAGTTTGGAAAGTTCCTTGTGCCATTTTACAATGCATTTCATAAGAACACATTCTAAGAATGTTAAGAATTATTTAGAAATCAGGGCTAGCTGGCTATTTTCATTTTAGGTTGCTCCCTCTTAGCCACTGTGATCAGCGCATGCTGTTAAAGCTTGTTTGTGTTCAGCTTACGGTTAGGAGCTTCTTCGTGGATGCACAACTGTAGTACCTATTTAATTTTCATTTTGGATTTATAAAGGAAGCGATATTTGGAATGCAACCCATTACACTGAGATGGCTATGTTTTTCTCAGGAGGCAGATAGTAGCAACAGAAATAGTTAAGTTTTAATGAGTGCTTACTAAGTGCTATATTCCAGGCAATAATCTAAAGGATTTTATGTCCATTATTTTGTGTGGAGACAGCAACCCTATTTTGTAGTAACTACAATTACCATCGTTTTGCAGGTGAGAAAACTGACAACTCAGAGAGGATACCTAGCTTTCCCACAGGCCCCTAACCAACAGTGGCAGAATGGTATACTCCTGACATGGCATGGCTGGGTCTTGCCACCAAATGTAGGGGACCTCTCCCTCAACAGGCAGCAGGCTGGGTATTTCATTGTGGTCTTAAAGCTCCTGGGATGAAAGGTGACCAATGCAAGGCTACATTCCCATTCTGCTCCACTTTGGTAGAAATGCTCCTGCAAAACAACCATGCATTTCAAGCAGGCTTTCCATGGAAAAGCTAGCGTGGGCACACACTCAATTCAATTCCCAGGGTGCTTTCTCACAGAGGTTCTTCCACAAGATTACAAAGACTGGGAACCTAGCCCATTATTATTAACATTTTTACAAAGCTATTCTGGCTGCTTTCAGGGCCATATCAGTTTCAAAGATCGCTGTTGGGGTGGGAGCAACTGAAGTTGAAATAGTCTGAATGTTAAATGTAGCCTTCGAGCGGAAACTTTTCTTTGGAGTTGAAAAGTCGGTGGAATATTCATAGAAACGTAATATGAGCACAAGATACCAAGTCAGTGTCAAAACTTGGTTCCAAACCATATTTGCTGTTTGTAAAACTGGCTCCTCAGGGACTGGCTGGGGGATAAGGTGAGAAGGCGAGTGGGTTGGGTTCCTGCATGCCTTGAGAAAGGTCTGGAGGTCAGGGCTCCCCTTCTCCATGGAAGGGGATCTTGTATCCACAGGACTTAGGATTTTGAGCGGTGGTGGTGGTAATGGGGTCCAGCCCTTCCTGCTCTGGGAGGACCATCTCTGACTCAGATATGAATCTCATTTCTTTATTTTGCCACCTGTGTTGTGCATGAGAAATAGAAGCTGTAGAGGTGTCTATCGAAAAGCATTGTGTGGTGTTTTGCGGGTGCAGAAGTGACACGATTTGCATTTTCTTTGAAAGTCTCCTGACCAAGATATTGATTTTTTAAAAATCATGGGGCATAGACCCTGATGGACATCATCTTAGGATTCTGGAACTATACCATAAAACTAACCAAAGGGATCCAAAACTGATGACCTAAATTTCCTTTCAAGAATGAACAAATCTTTCTCATTTTTTCCCCCTAGGAACTCTACTCATCTGTAGTTAATCTAAGAATTAACATTTAGCAAATTACTGCCTCAGTGTCTTAAATGAGGTATGTGCCTGGTGGCTCTGTTGATTAGAACCTTGTGCTAATGAGGTCATGGGTTCAGTCCCCAAGAGGGCTGCTTCATTCATTGTGGTCCCCCTCCAAGCCCCAGTCAGGTCTCCAAATGGCCACTGGTCACAAATGGCCTTTTCAGAAAGAATCAACAAAATTTTTCACCATTTATGGGAAAAACAACTCAAAGCAGATGACTTGAGTTAATTTGGAATATGACAACGATCCTATGGGGTAACAAAATGGTACCCCAGAGGCTGTAAGGACTTCTTGCAGACTGTGCCAAGTGCCACACTTCGTGGGGGTGGCTTCCTTGCTGGGAAAATTGATTGACGTGTGTGGGAGGTTCCAATCCTACCAGTTAAAGGGGAGTGCCAACTAATAACAGTAGGAGGCTGAATGCTTATTCAAAATGCAGACTCAGAGGGACACTTTAGTAGAATTTTGTTGAATTTTTGCTAGTCACTTACCTAAAATAAGAATCATTTTGGGCCTTCTGATTAACATCTGAAGTTATGCAACCCATGGGGCCATTTCTACCACTGCCAGGCCACTCCAACCATTTGTCTCAAGCTGCCAGGAGACGCAGTAGCTGGGAGCACTCAGAGTGAGGGTGATTCTCGTTCTCATGTATTCTTTCCATTTTGCACTCCCAACCCTTTCTCAGAAACCACTTTTTCAGGTCCAGTTCCAATGCCAAGTCTCAGTTAAGCATGACTGGATGCAGTGACATCCTCTGAGGCCATTTCTTGGATTTAGGGAAGAGTAATGCCTAATGAGCTCCACTGGCTTTCTCCCAGTTACCAAGAACCCCTTCTCCAGGGTAGACACTAGTTCTTTTTTAAAAAATTTAAAAATTTTTAATTACTATACCCCTTTCCTCTAGCAGAGTGCTTTGTGTATAGTGGGAGTTAAAAAATATTTGTCGAATGAATGAGTGAGTGGATTAAAGAACCAAATGTAGAACTGGTTCCATTTAAACGAGAATCATCTTTTAATGTTATAATTTTCTTGTTTTTCTTTTTACAAAAGCATATGTGATTATTGAAAATAACTTAGAAAGTAGAGAAAAACAAAATTTAGAAGATAAAAATCACCCATAACACCATCTCTTAGAGATAACCTTCCTTGCCATTTTGGAGTGCATGATATCGATATCCATATATATATCTCTATCATATAGCTTGACAGTGTGTGTCATTGTATAATGTTTTTATTCATTATATCAAAATGCTTTGCATGATATTATATATTCTTCCACATTATCATTAAAACATGTTTTAGAGCATTTCATTGCATGACTGGACTTCAACTTAATCAGTTGCGTATTAAATTATACTTGTAGCAAAAATGTTCTACGTAGCTTTGTTTATTTCCTTGGGATAAATTTCTATAAGAGGAAATGCCTGGCTCCATGGTTTTCTAATTTAATATGTGTTGGCAAGGTATTAATCAAAGAGGGGCCACCAATTTTCACTCCTATTTGCAAAAATCTAGTGTACCACCACTATCCTCCTTTGCCAAACAGTATTATCATCCTTTTAAATATTTGCTAATTTCATAGGCAAAAGTATATCAGTGTTCTTATACTTTATATTTCTTTTACTAATAATGAAACTGAGTTTTTAAAAAGTCTGGTCATTTTAATGTCTTCTTTGCAGATTGCAAAGTGCAAATTGTCAGTTAATGTTCTTTAAGACCTATATATTTGGAGAGGCAATAGACTTACCCCTTTCTGTTTCATAGGGCTGTTGTAAGAATTTGTTGAAGCAATCTATTTGAATGTGTTTGAAATCTACAAAGCAATACACCAATGTATTGATCACATGTGTGACCTGGTAGAGGAAGGGTCAGGAAGAATGGTCTCTACTGACAGATGAGCTGAGTACTGGGGGAAGGCTTGCGTAAGATTTGTTGGAGGAGGGATAGGGAGAGGCACCTGTTCAGAAAGGGAAAGGGGCCTTTTGTCAAGAGATTTGTGACTTTGGGAAGGTCTCTGGAAATAGACAAGGTCAGAAGCAATGCAGGGTCTGGCGGCTGGAAATGAGAGCCAGTTAGAAAGAGCAGGGAACAAGACAGGCCAGAGGAACTGCAGAAAATAAAAGAGACTGAGTGGGAGTAGGAGACATCTCAAATGTCCCAAAACCACCAACGGAGAAAAGAAAAAAACTGCAGTGCGACTTCTCTGAAGACTCACCAGTAGGCCAGTGTAACCAAGGCAGCAGGCGTGTTCAAGAACAAATAGGGAAACAGTGCCACTGAAGACAGGTGTGGTCCCATGGCCACAGGACGTCCACGCTTTTCAACGAGTCCCTGGAGGAATCACACCTACAAAAGGCACACAAAATAGATAATTAAATAAAGACAAAATATGGCACTAAAATTCCCCCAGCTTGTGTATGATCCCACTTATGTAAAATGATACATAAGATATGTGTAGAGTATATATTATATATGCTATATATTAGATATGTATTTTATTATTTATTTATTTATTTATTTATTTATTTATTTATTTATTGAGATGGAGTCTCGCTCTGTTGCCCAGGCTGGAGTGCAAGGGCATGATCTTGGCTCACTGCAACCTCTGCCGCCCAGATTCAAGCGATTTTCCTCCTCAGCCTCCCGAGTAGCTGGGATTACAGGCACGTGTACCACCACGCCTGGCTAATTTTTATATTTTTAGTAGAGACGGGGCTTCACCACATTGGCCAGGCTGGTCTCAAACTCCTGACCTCAGGTGATCCGCCCGCCTTGGCCTCCCAAAGGGCTGGGATTGCAGGCATGAGCCACTGTGCCTGGCTTATTCTTTATATATTATACACGGATACAGGCATATACACACATGCCCTTGGTATTCTTGAGATAGTGATAATGAAGTGGGATAGGAAGAAATAATTATATTTGCTTTTATTCACCTTTTTAAGTATTGTTTTGCTTGTTACGGTAGGTACATATTACTTTTCTAGTTTGAAAATAAAGAAAAATTAAAGGAATGTAAACTATGCTGTGAGTGTTGCTTGCCGTCATCCACTCTGCAGCACACAGCGTGGGGAATTCACGAGGCAATGGGAGCTAAATTTCTGGGCCGTCACTGGAGCCCAGGCTAACTCTGGCAGGGGAGTCCTAGGGACCATCTGACAGTCACACCTGTGCCTCTCAGGGCACCAGGCTTATCACCATCTTACACTTAGATAAGAGGACACTTAGGTAATAAGGGAAGCTGTGCCTCCTTGGCGGGAAGGACCCTGACCAACAGGTGGGACATTTCTGTGGGCTGGGAGCAAACAGAGGTCTTCCTGCCAGATCAGGTGAGGGTGGCCACCTTGCAGGGAGGAGGCACAAATCAATTGCAGGGGAAAGAATTTGAGCTTGGGACCAGGTGCGGTGGCTCACGCCTGTAATCCCAGCACTTTGGAAGGCTGAGGCAGATGGATCACCGGAGGTCAGGAGTTTGCTAAAATACAAAATCTGAAAATACAAAAATCAGCTGGGGGTGGCGGTTTGTGCATATAATCCCAGCTCCTTTGGAGGCTGAGGCAGGAGAATCATTTGAACCCAGGAGGCAGAGGTTGCAGTGAGCCAAGATGATGCCACTGCACTCCAACCTGGATGACAGAGTGAAACTCTGTCTCAAAAAAAAAAAAAAAATGAGCTTGGTGGAGGAGGGAAAAACCTTTCTTCTCCTTCAGTTCAAGGGCTGCCATTGCAGCAGGTGAAACAAAGCCCTGGCTGTGTGGGGTTTTGTGTTGCTTTATATTAGGTGAGCTGCTTTGAGGCAAAACCCTGTTTCCTGTGTCCTTCATGGGCCAGACACTGTGTGGGGGCTTGAAGTGTAGAAATAAGGCTGAGGTGGCCTCTGCCCTTCTGAAGGTCACAGTTGAGCTGGGGAGACAGATGGTACAGGAGATCCCGGACCAACAGAGTGTCGCCACACGTGGCAGTGAAGGCTCCACAGGAAACCCACTAGGCATGAGGGTGAAGATCAGGGCTAGGACCGCTTTGGACCAGAGGCGCTCTCTGGCAGGTCTTTCTGAGCAGAGGATATTTCAGGCAAGTCAAGGATGAAGCAGAGGGGCTGACAGTGAATAGTGGGATGAAGGAGGCCCAGGAGGTGGGCCTGGCGCGTGTCCTGTTCGCCTGCAGAGCCATGAGCTGGGCTGCTGGGTAAGGGTGGGGTGTGAGAGGCTGGCTTCCCGTTCAGGAGTTTGACCTTCTCCCAAATGCAAAGGGTAGGTAGTGTGCTCAGAAATCCAGCGATGGAGCGTCTCTGCCTCCACTCAGCGCCTACTACAAATGTGCTGAATGAGCAAAAAACAAATACAGTAGATGGATGTTGCATGCTCAGAAACATTCCATTTTATTTTATTTTTAAACTTTGGTTTTGATTTCTATTATATAAAAAGTCACTTCCATTTAGATTTGTTTTCACTGCAAGACCAAGCTACAGTGGGGAGAACAGGGTCTGGTGTGTAGCCACGTGCCTGCAGCTAGAGGGACGCAGCTTGAGATGCCCTCCCACTGCCTGGACCTCATGAAGTGCTTTCATGAACCAATCTGTCCCCTTTGTCGTCACCAGACATGCTAGGCTGAGCAGGTATTCATATAGTCTCCACTTTGAAAGTAAGGATGCAGAGCCTGGGAGAATGGAAAAGACTTGGCAAGGTCTCTGGAACATGTGCCTGTGTTCTGGTGAGCTTTCTGTGAGCCTGAGGCAAATGGTGGCCACATTCACAATTACTTGGGCTCCTAGCAGTGGCCTCAGAGGCCTTTGCTGGAGGAGTCTGTGGTGAGCGGGAAGGAGCTTAGGGGTGGCTCTGATAGACCATCCCCACTCCCCTTACCACTTCCACACAGTTAAGTCCTTGGTTGGTGCCTGCTCATCAGGTGGACAGGAGACTCCATCTCCCTAACCACACTCTGTGCCCACTGGGTGTCCACATCCTAAACTTCATTAGGACTCTGAAGTCCTGAGGTTGGGGAGGGACCAAAAAGATCAGTAGAAGTTCTGGCTGTCTCTCCAATCCCTACACTTAAATGTTTGTGACTGGAATGATTCTGGATATGCTAACTGTCTACTGATGAGCATCTTGGTCCTCTGGTATCCTGAAGTCCTGGCCCAGTCTCCTCCTTGGACTTGTTTCCAAGGGAGTCTACTGTGATCACTAGGATCACCCCTTATCATGTGAGATTCATTTAGGTGTGTCAGCATTTGGGGACACGTGTGACATTCAGAATAGCTAGTATAGATCTTCAACCACCTTCCATTCTATGTTTCCTGGCAGGAGTCCACTGGTAATTCTTTGAAGCAAAACAATACTTTTGCAACTTAATCTTCAGCATTTGGAATACAGTATCTCTTGTCTGAGCTTGAATGGAAAGAACCCACAGTCTGTGACTTCTAGCCATTTAGAAAAATGGCAGTTGCCATAAGATGTGAACTTGGCATTTGAAATCAGCAGACAATGAGGAGTTAGTGTAATGTAAAGAGACAAACATGGGATTTGGATATGGGGAGGGCTGGGTTCCACAGGCTTTTCACTTGCTGTCATGGGACTTTGGAGTGGACAATTTTCATGATCTCACTAAAGCCCATTTTTATCACCTTTTAAATGGGGGATAATACCATCTACCTCATAATATATTTGTGAGGATTAAAAGAGAGGAATTAAAATACCTGGCACATAAGAAACACTCAAGAAATATTAGTTTATCTGCCCCTTTACTCTTAATGATTTAATTAATCACTCCAAAAATAGAACATTCTTCAGAATAGACTCCTACCCATTTGTTGTTGATGGGACATCCAAAGGGATGTGCAGTTCTTTTGTTTGGTGTTTAATAAGTTGACTTTGCACTTTAAAAGGGGAAAAAGGAAACCTCTGGTACCTCAAACAATGACCCTTTTAAAGTCTGCGCTGGACACCATTGTCAAAGAATATTCTTATTAATATACTTTCTTATAAATGGAGCTCTACTGATCAAATATGTATAAGTTAGTAGCCTGCAGAGTCGGAGCAGTGCTTGGCAAACCTGAGGACATTTCCCATGTGCGCTGTGGCATGGCATAGGCAGGGGATACCCTTTAATTTTGTGACATGGTTTGGGGGGGCTCTAATGTGAGGTACTCTTGGCATGGTTTCTTCCAGCTCTGGGCCTGTTCTGGGGCCTGTCAGGACTCCCACATATCCCATCCTTGCAGGCAACTCCCTTTGAAGTCCATGGGAACTCTTTGAATGGAAAACATACACAACGGGGTGTTGATGCCAATAAGAATCAGGCCTGATGTATGCGAGGAATAAAGGTGCTTCTCACCCCAAATATTAGCTCTTTAGCCCAGAAACTATGGTTTGATCATTAAATAAAAGAGCACTCCCCTCCTCTCACAATCCACCACCAAAGCTCCACCATCCATTTGCTCTGGAGATGATAAACCTGCTAATTGCTGGAGAGTTTTAATTAAGCAACAGATAGAGACAGTGTAGGGCTGTGTTTTTACTTTAAACATATCAATAGAATAAACATTCTCAATTCCAGGGCAACTTGCTAAATGAAAAAAAAAATAAACATTACTTTCTTTTGAAATATCACTCATTGGGTGTGATAATTTAGAAAAATATCCCTATTAGAGATAGTTAGGGACGTTTTTTCTTTTTCTTTTTTTCTTTTTTGGTTGAAAATGCAATCGCCGATGGAGCACAAAGCTGCAATTTGTAGACAGGTTAAGTAAATTAAATCACTCACTGTCTTTTTCTTTTTTCCAATGGCTTTAAAAGTTAAAGGTAATTTGCAAAGAAAATGCTCAGTTTGAATTGGTTTGTAATATCTGTTAATGATCTTTAAAAAAATCCACTTATTCACAATTCTGTCCCTGGGGGAATTCCGATGTGCTATCAGAAAAATTTCTAAAGTCTGAAATGTCATTAGCTGGTGATTTCTTTGAAGTAAAAAGCCCCGAAAAAAATAAATTATATAAGGTATACAAGTGCACAGGACAATCACTTTGATGAATAGTATCTCTTTTTTCGTAATGTTTCATACCTAAAAATGCAACAATTGAAATTCAAGCTGGTAAATTATAGAGCCATCTTTTGAATTACCTCAATGTAGGCATGCTTTCTGTTTATTTCTCACATATATTGAGTTCTTCCATGTATTTATAGATTGTTGATATAAAAACAGTAGTGTTAGGAACAATTTTGATTATATTCATTGTGTTTACTTTTTGGAAACACAAGGTGTTGCCTAAATACAGGCATACAGGTGTTGCCATCCGGGGATTAAAACAATAGCCTATTTCAATATTCCATCCTGGATCCCAGAGCCAGGTGCCGTGAATGGAGGTGCAAATGCTACTCAGCCCGGGAGAGTTGTTCAATATTAGATAACAGAGCCATGAAATACTACACCAAAGGGAAAATTTTCTTCCTGACCCCAGCTGGTGATCAGTTTTTGCCTGGAAGCAGGGGAGTCTTTGTAATACAATACTTGTCAATGTTGCTGGTTTGGCTGCTATAAATAGCTTTTTTTTTTTTTTTTGGAGGATGGGAGGAGTTGGATTTTACTAAACCGTTGGCTACAGGTTAATTATACATTTCACACAAAGCATTTCTTGTAGCCAGTCTAAATTTGTTACGTTTTAATCCCATTTATATAAGGCTAGAAATATATGAGCCTCCAGCAGGCCCGTTATTATTGTCATTATTTTATACATTGGACCTTCAGCTCTCTCTCTCTCTCTCTCTCTCTCTCTTTTTCTTTTTCCTCTCTATGCATTACTCACCTCTTAGCTAAATTGCAGAGGGTCCCAGTTTCATTCATTCTCCCTCACAGGGAAGGCATTCACTTCCTCTTCCTCCAGCGGCCTGAAAATCATATGTGTGGTTTTTCCTCTTTCCTGCTCTGTAGCTGATATCAGGGGAGCAAACTGAACACAAGTAAGAGCCAGCTTGGTTAGCAAATTAAAATTGATTGATTTTAATGAAGATATTCTATAATATTTTCTTATTCTCTTTATTTACTTAAAGGAAAATGGAAATCAACATTTGAAACTTTTAAATGGAAGCTTTATTGGGGTTCCACATATGGAAAACTGCAAATAGCAGAAGTGTGTGACTTGATAAATTAATCTGGAGTGACCACATCCTCTAACTTTCTCCCAGGACAAGAAGGAGAATGTGAACAATGCTCCTGAAGGCCCCTTTCCCTCAAAGGTAACCATTGGCCTGACTTCTGACACCATATATTTGTTTTGCTTTTTTTGAAGTTCATGTAAATGGAATCATATGATAGGTATTCTTTTTTAAATTTCATCTTTATTGTGATAAGAACATTAAACATGGATAGGTGTTCTTTTGTCTGTCTTCATTCTCTCAACATTATTTTTGTGTCTATGTTGTTGGGTGTACTAACAGCATGTTTTCCTTGTTATATTTTCTTCCCTTATATCCTTATATAAGTAATATAGTACAATTTATCATTTCTTTTTTTTGAGATAGGGTCTCCTTCTGTCACCTAGGCTGGAGTACAGTGGCATGATCTTGGCTCATGGCAGCCCTGACCTCCTGGGCTCAAGTGATCCTCAGACCAGAGTAGCTGGGACTACAGGCTCATGCCACTATGCCCTGCCCGGCTAATTTTCATTTTTTTTTTTTTTTTTTTAAGAGACAGGGTTTTGCCATGTTGCTCAGGTTGCTTTCAAACTCTTAGACTCAAGTGATCTGTCCATTTTGTCCTCCCAAAGTGCTAGGATTACAGGAGTACACCACCATGCTCGGCAGTTTATCCATTTTACCCTTGATGAACATTTGAGTTGTTTTGAGTTTTAGGCTATTTTCAGAGAGTACAGCCAGAAACTTTCTTGTGCATGTCTTCAATGCTTGTGTATATGCATTATGTTTAGTCTATACATAGACTAAAGGGGAAGTTACCAAATTGTAGAACATGACTATGCTCAACTTTAATAAATAATGCCAAACAGTTTTCCAAAGAGATTGTGTCAATTTCCACTCTTACCAGCAGTGAGTGATGTTCTACATCCCTGCTAGCACTTGGCATTCTCAGTCTTCTTGATTTTGGTCATTCTGGTGGTATGTATAGAGTCTCACTGTGGTTTTAATTCTATTTTCTTGGATTATTATTACACTGAGCATATTTTTCATGTATAGTGGCTATTTGGATATTCTCTTTTGTAAATGGTCATATTAAGTCTATTTTTCTATTGGACTTTTCATCTTTTCTTATTGATTTGTAGGAGATATATATTCTGGATATAGCTTTTTGGTTATATATGTTAAAAATATGTACCACTCTGAGCTTGACTTTTCGTTCTGTTTGTGGTGTCTTTGGATGAATAGAAAATCTTAACTCTTTTCTTTTGTTTTGTTTTGCTTTTTGAGATAGGAGTCTTGCACTGTTGCTCAGGCTGGAGTGCAGTGGCTCAATCATGGCTCAATGCAGCCTCAATCCCCAGGGCTCAAGTGATTCTCTTACCTTAGCCTCCTTAGTAGCTAGGACTACAGGAATGTGCCACCATGCCTATCTAATTTTTGTATTTTGTTGTTATTGTTGTTATAGATACGGGGTTTTGCCATGTTGCCCAGGCTGGTTTTGAGCTCCTGGACTCCTCAAGTGATCCTCCTAACTCAGCCTCCCAAAATGCTAGGATTACAAGTATGAACCACTGTGCCCAGCTGATTTTAATGTTAATGTTAATGTTAATATAGTCTATTTTCCTTGATGGTTAATGTTTTCTGTGTCCTATTTAGGAGAGCTTTGCTTACTTCAAGGCCATGATAATATCCTTTCATATTATCTTTTGTAAGTTGTGTTGTTTCACCTTTCACAATTGGATCTACAATCCACATGACATTGATTTTTGTATATGGTGTGAGGTTGGGATCAAGTTTGGTTCTTTACTCCATGATATCTACTTACCCTTCATGATGAATGGGAAAGACTTCCTTTCTCCATTGCTATGCAGAGACACTTTTGTCATAAATTAAGCACCCACTTCTTTATAGAATGATCATTTTACTTTTTTCCTTTATTCTGTTAGCATGGTGAGTTATTCAATGGGTTTTTGAATGTTAAACCAATCTTGCATTTCTGGATTAAACTCAACTTGGGTGTGATGTAATACTTATCTTACGTATTGCTGCATGTACTTTGGTCATATTTAAAAAAAAATTTATAGAAATGTTTATGAATGAAATTTACCTGTTACTTTCTTTTATTGTAATGTCTTTGTCAAATGTGTTATCAAGGTTCCATTGGCTCATAAAACAAGTTGAGAAGTATATAGTCTTTTAGAGTCTAATCTCATATAGTAATTAAACATATATGTAGTTTATCCTGCGAAGGACTCACTACAGTTTTCTGTCTTTCTATGTTCCTGTGTGTTTTAACTTAGACTTTTAGCAAGAAGCTGATTTTGCATGAGTTTTGCATGGGAAAATAAATAGGAATTAGGCTATCTTCTAGGAGTTTCCATATGGCACTCAGCAGTATGTTCATGTGCCCAAGGCTGAAATTTGTTACTGCATCTCAATCCTCAAACCCATAATCAAGGCTCATCAGTTGAGAAACCTTTTTGGACATATGACAAGTGTTCAGATAAAATATCTGATCCCTGCCAAGAATTTTCTAGGCCAATTTAATCTCTGACTTTTGACCTTATCAGTTACTGCTCCACAGACTTTTTAATTTTTATTTTTAAAATATCCTTTAGTAGCATGCATCTCATTCCTCATCCCAGATCTCCTTTTCTACTTAGTATTGTCCCAGTTCAAGGCCTTGTCACCTCTTGCCTGGGCAATGGCATCTGTGGGATACTATTCTCCATTTCATCTTCTTCTCAGCCATGCGGGTGCTGACTCTGAAATAGAAAGCTAACCATCTCAGTCCTTTGCTGAAAACTAGGTGATTTCTGTATTGTTCTGCAAGATGAAGTTCAGGTTTATCAATGTGGTGCAGGTTCTTGCATGATCTGGTGTCTTAGTCCATTCAGGTTGCTTAACAGAATATCTTAGATTGGGTAATTTATAAACAATAGAAATATATTGCTGGTAGTTCTGGAGGCGGGGGAGTCCAAGATCCAGGCATCAGCAGATTTGGTGTCTGGTAGGACTCCATAGATGGCACCTTGTTGCTGCATTCTTACATGGTGGAAGGGGCAAGGAAGTCCCCTGGATCTTCTTTTATAAGGGCACCAGTCTTACTCATGATGGGGGAGCCCCCATGACTGAATCACTTCCCAAAGGCCCTACCTCTTAATACGATCCCATCAGGTATTCGGTTCCAACATGAGTTTTGGAAGGATACCAGCATTCAGACCATAGTACCTGGCTCTTGCTCACCTCTTCAGTCTGCTCTCTTGTCTCACTCTAGTCTTTGGCTTTACATTCCTGCAACTCTGTCTTCTGGTTCAACTGTGTGTGCTCCCTGTGGTTCTCTGTGCCTGTGCCTTTTCCTGTGCTGACCTTTCTCCCTGGAATAGACTATCCATATCCTTCTGGACAATCCATTCTTTAACAGCCAGCTCAGGGTAGGTAACCTTGCCCTCCACCCAGCTGGGCTCCTTGCCTCTCCTTTCTGCCCATGTGTCTGTCTGTCAGACTGGACTGTGAGCTCTTTGCAGGCAAGGTCTGGATTTTAGTCACTTATGTACACCCATAATTTCCTGTTTGCTGGTAGATAACAAGTGCTCAATAAACAATGATAGATCCAAACAGAAGGAAGAATGGTGACTAATTGACTATTTTGAGTCTAATTTCATTTCTTTTTGGAAGGCTGAGATGGAATAAAATGGTCAAAATGCCATGACCAGAAGGGAGGCAGGAAGGCAAAGGCTCGGGAAGATCTGTAGATACAATCTCTTCCTGTATAACTGAGTTCAGTCTAGCTGATTAAAATCCTCTTATGGTGGAATCTGCTTTTTATAGAATGGATTAGCAACAAGGATTTGCTGTGAAGATAGATTTTTCCAGAGAAACAAATTTGAGCAATTTAAGAATTTAAATGGAAAAAAAAAAAAAAAATCCTGCCCAAGAAGCAAATTGACCAATATCCTCCCCCCATCTCTTATTAATAAAAGAGTTTACACAGACACTCTTTATGAAATCATGTGAGAGATTCACAAGGATCATTAAGTCTCGGCTAGTCATTCACTTTCACTTTGTAAAATTGGCTATACCCTCAAAATGGTATCACGTAGAAACGGACTTTCTGGGGCTCTTATCTATGAATGGGTTCTAGCTGCACAGTGATGCCATTCATTTTATTTGGCCCATTTATTGCAAGTACATTCTAAATTTGGCCTTAATTATTTTTCCTTTCACAAAAATATTTTGTGGGATCTTTTTGAACCCTGACTACTTCCTTCTTGCCCCTTAAAACAGAAGCCAGGAGCATTATTTTTGTTCTCTTCTAATTAAAATAATTGCTTGGCTCCTTTTAACTAGATTCATGCAGTTATTAGCCTAATACATGGATGGGTGCCACGGAGTGCTTGAGAAACAAAATGAAAAGTGATCATGTAGCTTCACATGAAAAAGATTCTGTGGTGCCAAGGAGCATTATTTCCTTTCAGCCGGTATTTTATAAGGGCTTTCGTAAACCTGGCCCCCATACCCTCACTAAAAGACTATTAAGTGAAAGAATAGTTCTATTTTCTTTATTAAGGTATACAACTAGCTCAGTACAATTTGAAGAGGGGCACTTGATATGCTGAGCATGGCATAAAGACCTTGGGTCTGGTTTTAATCTCTGCCCCGGCTTTGTCTTTCAGAATCACTGCAGTTGAAGGAAAAATGCTCCGTGTCCCCTCTGCTGGTTGGTATTTATCAAAGGACGATGGAGGAAGAGAGACAAAGTGCCTGGATGTGTGTGTTAATCAAGAGTTGTCAGGACCCTGCCTCTAAAAGAAAGTGCTAAAATGATGCTTTTGACAAGACTTTTCTCAAAGTGGATGCAGTCTAAGGGTTGGAAAACAAGTCCCAATCAGGCTAGGTGCGACTTGTCGCCTGCTTTCGTAAATAAAGTTTTATTGGCTCACAGACACACCCATTTGTTTTGTATTATCTATGGCTGCTTTCGCTCCACAACATGGAGTAGTTGTGAAAGAGACCATATGGCCGACAAAGCCTAAGATATTTACTCTCTGGCTCTTGACAGGAAAAGTTTGCCAATTCCTGATGTTCTCCATCCAGTTCATTACCAATACCTTCTCCATAATGAGAAATAAATTTGTAGGTATTTTTACGTAGTACTTATTTGAAGAAATGCTCAGGGCCTTTGGCTGTGAGTTAATTTTATGAGTATTCGGAGCAGGTATATGGAAGACAGGCAGCAAGAATGATTTAAGGTAAGAAGTCATGATTAGAGATAAGATTCTGCCATTATTGTCTCAGGGGTAAATCACTGATTATGGCCATCTTTTTCTCTGCCTGCTCTCTGGAGAAGAAGGTGTACACATATCTGGGATTTCTAGCTTGGAGCGCACCTTTATTAACTACATCAAGGCATTATGGTCAACATTGTGGACTTCTGCTTCCAGGACAAAAGATGAACATCCTTTCCCACCATTTGGTGGTTGGGAGGATCAAGTGAGAGAATGTGAATCCATGTGTTTTCTAAATCATATAGGTACTGTATTTGTGGTATAGATGCTATCTATAAAACTTTAGAATAAATTATCATCCCTATTTGGCATGCGAGGAAATGTGATTTAGGTAGCATGCCCGAGATCATATAGTAAGCCAGTAGAACAGCTGGCAGTTACTTCTCCTGGCTTTAAGTCACTGCTCTTTCCGGTATACCATAATGCTTCTTTACATCATGTCTTTTTCTATAGTTTTGGAAATGTTCAGTCTTTTAGTTCATTGGTTCACTCATTCATCTGCTATTTAACATCATTTAGGAGACTTGTATGAGCTAGAAAAAGAGCTGAAATTTTCCAGGGAGTGATGACTGTATAAAGATGAGTTGTAACGCTTCAGTTGTTTTGCTCTTAGACTCCTGTGGCTGGAATCCTCCAGAAGTCCATAGATTCTTCTTCTGGTTTTTTCTGTGCTGTCCAAGGAGTTGGCTTTTATTTGTGCCATGAAGAAAGAGAAAGTAGATGAACTTGGAGAGGGAGAGTAATCCTATTGTTCTAAAAATGTTGCCTGACACCTTGTTTTACATTGTGTGCATCTGCATGTCTCTTGAGTGCACATACCATGAAAGGAGAGAGAAAGAGAGATACTGAAATGTTGATAGCACATTGTTCCAGCAACTAAAATATGAAAATGATCCAGGCTTGGGAAATGTGAAAGCTAAGATTTTGTACATAAAGTCCAAGTGAATCCATATCAAAGAAATTTCAGATGTGAATTACCCAGCTAAGCAACATATATTAAACAAGAGTGCGGCAGATATACGCTTATTTTATCATACCGTTCAATACAGTTCTTCATTCAGATTATATTTATTCAATGATGTGTCTTGTAATTTTTGAGATGAGATGATAACCTGCTGGAGGAAGCAGCTTCGGCCAAAATATTGGATTTGCCGTGTCATAGTAAGAGAAGTACTTAAAGGTTTCTGATTTTGATATTTGCCCTTTTAGTGGGGGAAGTTTGCCAATATTTTCCTTATATTCAACGTTACTAGATACTTGTTGTATGAGTTTGTTCTTACACTGCTATGAAGAGATACTCCAGACTTGGTAATTTATAAAGAAAAGAGGTTTAATTGACTCACAGTTCTGCGTGGCTGGGGAGACCTCAGGAAACTCACAATCATGGTGGAAGATGAAGCAGGTATGTCCCTCTTCACATGGTGGCAGGAGAGACAAGTGCTGAGCAAAGGGGGAAAAGCCCCTTAAAAACCATCAGATCTCATGAGAACTCACTCACTATCATGAGAACAGCATGAGGGCAACTGCACCCATGATTCAGTTGCCTCCCACCATGTGTCCCCCCCCATGATACATGGGGATTATGGGAACTACAATGGGCTATGGTGGGGACATAAACTGTATCACTTGTTCTTATCAGATTTATTGGTGAACCTAAAAGTCATATGATTCTCTAAAACAAAGGTGCCAATGAAGTTGCCTAATGGAAAAAACAACCTTCCAGAATCTTCCATTATACAGTTGTCACCTACAAAGACCTCTGAGCGGTCCTGTAGAAAGTTCTGCCTTACTCTCCTTGTTTCCCCCACAAAAGGCAGTTTCAGCTTTGCTGACTGAATATGGAGGTGATAGTATCAATTCTGTGATTCATCCATAAAGTATGCCACCTCTCAGATATTCCTAGGACCCAGGACACTGCTGTTTTAAGAAACATAATTTGTTTCATCATACAAAAGGCATATCCTTAGCAGGACTTAGTGCTGCTACAGATAAGACATTTTGTCTGTAAGGAAGTCATCAACATTAATTTATTTAACTTTCTTCTAACAGAGTGAATTTTCTTCCATTTGCTGTGGAGTACACTTCTTTCTAATTCTATTCACTTAGCAGGTATTCTACTGAAAAAATTGTCACCACATTGGCAATGTTTTGTAGAGGGGAAATAGATTTTTCAACAGAGTGTAAGATTCCACTGCAATGGAATGTGTGTAAGTCTGTTTTTAATGATTGCACAATACTGTGGAAGAAAGTTAAACCTCTTTGAAAACTGTACTGTGTTACTACTATGACTATGACTATGACTATCATTACTGTGTGCACTGTTCTTAATGGCTTAAGTCTATTACACTGAGTTTCCCAGAAAGTAGAGCTTGAGGAAAATCTCATGTGCTGCCTCTTTCGTGGAGAGTTCCATCCCAGAGTAGTAGGAGTTCGGAAGAAAGGGTAGTGTGGCTGAAATGCAAGGAGCAAATACAATGGTGTGTTATTGATGTATTTGATGACATGTAGCTGTCATCAAATGACATGTAGCTGACTGCTCCATCACCTGGGGCTGTGGTAAGCTAAACATTGGCCCCTAAAGAAATATCCACATCCTAATCCCTGGATCCTGTGAATGTTACCTTATATGGCAAAGACTTTGCAGATGCCATTTAGGATCTCGAGATGCAAGATTACCCTGGGTTTTCTGGGTGATTGCTACAGCCCAACACAAATGTCCTTGCAAGAAGGATGCAAAGGCAGGTTTGATACACAGAAGAGGAGAGGGCAGTGTGATCAAGGAGACAGAGATCTGAGTGATGTGGTCATAAGCCAAGCCACAGTCACCAGAGGCCAGAGTAGGCAAGGAAGGAATTCTCTCCTAGGGCCTCTGGAGGGAGCACACCCCCCGCCAGTGCCTTGCTGTGAGCCCAGTGATACTGATTTCACACTTCTAGCCTCCAGAACTATAAGATAATACATTTATATTGTTTTTAACCACCAAGTTAGTGGTAATTTGTTACAGCAGCTACAGGAAACTAATACAGGGACCATCCTCCCAGAGCATAAGTGACTAAATCTCAGGACAGACTGATTGGGTGGAGGGAGAGTGACGAAGGGAAAAGAATTTGTTTGCCAGCTTCAGCCTCTGATTGATTGGTAAGTGGCTTTTGCCATGGGTTATTAATCTTCCTTTATTTCCTCCTCTTACCTCTGGACTGAGCATGGTTGTGCACTGAATTTTGCTGGGATATCTCATGCTTCAGGGGCAACAGAGAAGCCCCAGGGTGGGAGGAGAGAAGCCAGGCAAGGTACCCAAGGAGAGGCTCTGCGGGATCATGTGCTCTACAGTCTATTGCAAGGCAGCTGCGGTGAACAACTGGTCAATGGCCCTGGGCAATGTGGCAGAGTTGGCACCTGAGAGATAGCTGGCAGGGGGGTCTGAGACAATGGTCTTCTTAGTTGGCACCACAACTTCACAAGGCAGGGGGATAAGATGTCTTCAACAGGCTTTCATCTTAAAGTCTTGAATCCTGCTAGCTTGTGGATCCTGCTGCCCCTCAGGGCTACACTTTCGACTCCCACTGGAGTAAAAACTTGTCTTCTTGTAGCTCTATGATTGACTCTAGTTTTCCTTCTTTCTTTCTTTTTTTTTTTTTGAAACAGAGTCTTGCTGTCGCCCAGGCTGGAGTGCAGTGATGTGATCTCGGCTCACTGCAACCTCTGCTTCCCGGGCTGAAGTGATTCTCCTGCCTCAGTCCCTAGTAGCTGGGATTACAGGCATGCACCACCATGCCCAACTAATTTTTGTATTTTTAGTAGAGATGGAGTTTCACCATATTTGCCAGGCTGGTCTCGAACTCCTGACCTCAAGTGATCTGCCCACCTTGGCCTCCCATAGTGCTGGGATTACAGGCGTAGCTTTCCTTCTTGATGTACATAAAATAAGGCTCATTCTTATACATGAAAGCTCTCTCCAAATATTTGAAGATTGTTTTTATCTGTTGTTTTTTTCCCCCCAGGCAAAACAGTCCTAGTTTTTTCAACTTGGCTTTGTGGAGGAGTTTTCTTTTTGTGTCTGGTGGCCACACCAGCCCCCTCCTCTGGATAAGCTGTAGTTTGCCTTCCTCTCACCTTACAAGGCAGCTCACAGAATGCACCAGAAATTCGGGTATGGTCTGCTCAAACACACAGTACTTTGACTTCATGAATGTTGCCAGAGATGGATTTTATTTTATTTTATTTATTTTTGCCAAACACATCATTTTTATTTGTTTTATGCTGAGTGTTGATTAAAATGCTCTTTTATACTTGGGTATAGATACCTATATAGAAGCTCATAGTTTTAAAGGTACCCAAAGAGCCTGAAAGAGTTAGTCTATTTGCAGATGCTATAATTATAGGTAAAAGAAGAAAATGCCACCCCACATCAGGGCACATCAACATTCACAGTTTTATGCTGAATTGAGGTCAGTAGGCGATTCCCACAGTTTGGAACCAATCAGCCATGCCAGCCTGGGGAGCATTCTCAGTCAACCCTGCCTACCACCAACCCTTCCCCATAAAAAACCAACTTCTGAAGGAGCTTCTGGAGGTAGATTTACCCAGGTGGGAATGTTCCCTTTCACATCTCTAGCAGTCAGCACTGATTTGGATTCTGTTCTTGGTCCAGTCCACGTCCCCAGGGTCTTCTGTGAGAAGAGCCAATACTGCAGACTAAAAAGGCCTGGGTGGGCAGGCATCCATCATCTCTCATCTGCATACAGCCCTGTGAGGTAGGCATTACTGTCTTCATTTTACAGATGAAGAGATGGGCTCAGCACGTCAGACTTTCTGCCACACCAGGTAGCAGCCAGAATGAACGTGGAGCTCAATGGGTTGGAGGGCGCCTTGGATCTCTGCAGTTGAACCGAACCTGGAACAGACCCTTCTGAAGTCCCTTAAAGAGCTGAGTAGCACACAGTTTTTACAGAATGGCTGGGCCTCTGTGGTTCCGCTAGGTGACTAGGCCTCCTGGAGTCATTTATGTCAGGGAAGCAAGGCCCTGCAGTGTTCTGGTCCAGCCTCTTCCATTCACAAACGTGGGAGCTTCATTGGCTTGGTATGTATTCACTAAGTGCCTGTTGGGTCTTTTAGGCCAAGCCAGGGTCAGAGTGGAAAAATAGAGACTCTTGGTGTAGGTCATGGTGCCCATGAGTGAGTGGCAGGGGTCGGAATCGGAGGTGTTGGTGTCTTACTCCCAGTCTGGGTTCTGTGGTGGACCCACACACAGCTTGTGAGCTCTCTCTGGGCCGCCTACCCAGACCGCAGTGTTCTTGAACCCATGAGGTGGCATAATATTGCATGAGCATTATCCACCTTAGGGGAGCAAAGAGGCCTCAG
This sequence comes from Papio anubis, assembly GCF_008728515.1. Lineage (NCBI taxonomy): Eukaryota > Metazoa > Chordata > Mammalia > Primates > Cercopithecidae > Papio > Papio anubis. Next base: position 98,032,306 of record NC_044989.1, read on the forward strand.
AGCCCAGCTGAGCACATAAGAGCACACACCCAGGGCAGTAGGCAGGTCTGCAGGGAAGTGATGGTCATGATGGTGGGGTCTCAAGAGAGAAACAGCCTTGTCCTTGTTCTCCAGGTACCAGGGCAAAGGCCACATGGGTGGAACAAGAGGGTGTCCAAGGCAGTTTGAGTGAACCAACCTGAGGACTGGGTGATGGGGCGTAGCTGCTGGGTTCACAGTTCCAGGGTCTTGACTGACCTCCATTCCTGGCACCATTCTCTCTAGCAATCTATGAGGCATGTATCAGTCCTGGGACTGGTTTTACACATGCAGGTGGATTCTGGAGGCATGGTGGTAGAAAGGGATTCTGGAAGGCAGGGCAGGGACGGGACACTTGTCTGTTGGTGGCACTCATGGAAATGCTGCTGAACACTGCTGATATGGAGGGGGAACTGGGCAAATCAGTTTTTATTTTGGAGATGATTACAATTAAGCCAAATGATTCCCTGTCTTCTTTTCAGCCCACCACTTCTCTGATTTTTCATTCCATTAAATTCGATTCCTTTGAGCAGCTACGTAGTGGTTACCTGGTACTCTCAGTACTGGCTGTATGGCTTTGAATGCATCTTTAAAACCCAATAACCCATTTCATGTCTCTCTGCGTTGTCTGGAAAATGGAGGGAATAACAGGACCTGCCTCACAGGGTCACAAGGTCATGTGAGGGATAAAGCCCTCAACGGGGCTGGCTCATAGCAGGTAGTCAATGAATGCATGGGCATTCCCATGGGCCACGGGGTGTGCTGGCTCCCTCAGGTTCCCTCACCAACCCTATTGTTCCCTGGGAGACAGCGGCCATCAGCCTTACTCTGACTGAGCTACAGAGCCAGGCACAAATCTAACATTTATTTATTTATTTATTTATTTTGCACAAGAGCAGCAGAGCAGCAAGCAACAAGTGCATAGCTTTACCTAGGCTGCCTTGTAACTGAATAGCCTCACTCTTTGCATTTGGTTTGAGAGGAGGATGTTTGTTCCAGTTCACTCCCTTTACACTTTCTTGAAAGGTAGTTTCTCTTCACTGATTCCCCACAGAAGGGACCCCTTGCTCCACCTTAGTTGGGGCTTCCAAAAGTTGGTGAGTTGTGTTGCAACCCTAAATTCCCCATTAGGACATTGCATAAAGTTGGAATAAACCTTTTAACATAAAATCCCAAATTGCATCATTTATTTTCTTTGTTCAAGTCTGATAGTTTAGCTATCGATGATGATGATGATAATGATCACAGCAGCAGATTCTACTCCAGCTCCCACCACAGGAAAGGATTCTCAATGACAGTTGGTTTCACTCTGTTGCTCAGAAGAGACATATTCCGATGAGCTCCCACCCTTCATTCATTATGCTACAATCATATTGCTAGTGGACAAAGATGAATGCCGTGTACTTATCTGATTAAACTACCTGTTGTTTTGAATCTATTTTTGCAGAGAATTTTTCCTCTGATAGACATCCAATGACATAACACATTAAAAATTATATCTGTATCAGTGGTTTCCTCCATTGTATTTATGTGGTATGTATGTGTGTGCGTGTACATGCATGCTCTTTTGTGCTAACCCACTGGTTCCTGGTTATGATCAATATATATTCAAAATTATGAAATAATTGCAGCTTTTAAAAAGGCAAGGTTGGATATATATATTTTATTGATCAGTTAAAAAAAAACCCAGGCACAATTATGTAAAACACCAAATACACAAATTACATTAACATGAAAAAGTACAAGAAAACACTGTATCCAGCTGGGCACAGTGTAATCCCAGCACTTTCAGAGGCTGAGGCAGGTGGATCACCTGAAGTCAGGAGTTCACGACCAGCCTAACATGGTGAAACCCCATCTCTACTAAATACAAAAAAATTAACTGGGCGTGGTGGCGCATGCCTGTAATCCAAGCTACTTGGGAGGCTGAGACAGGAGAATCACTTGTACCTGGGAGGTGGAAGTTGCAGTGATCGTACCATTGCACTCCAGCCTGGGCAATGAAAGCAAAACTCCATCTCAAAAAACAAAAACAAAAACGAAAAGAAAAAAAGAGAGAGAGAGAAAGAAAACGCTGTATCCACTGACCACCAAAGCCTTTCCACCTGAATGACAGACATTGTGGTGGACTATTCGCAGGCCTCACTTCCAGGCCATTTTCCTCCTCGTTTTGCTTCTGCTTTTCAGCAGGGCCTGAGGGACAGGATTGCAAATGTCTCAGTCCTTGTCCACTGCTGTCATTAGAACCTTCATTAATCTTTGAGTTCTTCGCCCCCACTTTGCCAAAAGAATAATGCCTCCCCCAGAATTACACAAAAATCAATGGCAGAGTTAATTGAAATCTGGATCTCTTAATGTTTTTCTCTTTCTTAAGTGATTGCTTGGTTTCTGAAAAGTGAGGCTGAACTCAAAGGACGGCTTTAATTGAGGGTGAGTGAATTGGTAAGAGAGAGAAAGGAGAGGTAGATAATTTTCCAAGTGACTGAAAGATAATGTTTACATTTAGGATTTCATTTCCTTTCAAGTTTTACATCAGGGGCTGAAGGAATGTGAGTAGACGGGAAGAATGACCAGGGCATTTCCACAGCACAGCTCCATGCCTTATTGTCTCCTTAAAGGGCTGGAAAGGCTCTGAAGGAGCTGGACTTCATCCCTTTCCTCCCAGGAGGCCAGAGACAACAAGAAGGAAGAGGGGACAACATGGCAGAGGAACTGACCATTAGAAGGTAGCCAGCTTCTTAACTGGAATAGTTTCCTACCTTTTTGGTGATTGAGGGACCCATAATATAGGCACTTGGGCCTTTACTTTGGCTTAAGACTCACAATATGTTTTCTATTTAGAGAGGTTTATAGCATGGAAAGTAGACTACGTTTCACCAGATTCTTACATCCATGTGTTGAGGCCAATGGGAAAGATATTTTTCTCTCTACTTGTAGAGGTAGAAACGGAGCCGCTTGCGGATTGTATTAGTTCAAGGCAACCCAACCAGAGATATGGGTGTGGACGTACAGGTCTTCAGGCTTTTAGGGGAAGAGAAATGGGGCCAGGAATTTACCTTGATGGAACTCCTGACAACGGAGTGGGCAGGACTCATCTTCAGCCAGTGGGGACTCACACGGAGTCCCTATAGCGCAGTCCCCTCGCTGACTGCCAATCAGGCTACGGAGTGCTGCAATTCAGCGCCCTCGTTCAGACTTCCATTGGTATCAGCAGCTTCCAAAATATTCAGACCAACAGCCCTGAAAGTCATCTGGTCAAGCTTTGCAATAGAAGAAAGCTTATCCTCCGATTCCCAAAGCCCTGAAGTCAGGGATTTGATTACGCTTATCATGATCTCAGCTTCCACTGCTCCAAATGTGATTAGTTTTATAATTAGTTAATGTCATTACCTGTCATCAAATCCAGACAATGTTGGTCTCTAAAACCTCTCCTGGCAGAAAATCCCACAACCTGACATCTTTCTCCTGTTGAACACAGTTTCTTTAATAATCCTGGCAACGATCCCTCATTCTTAGACCACAGGTCTGAAAAGTTGGGAGAAAGATGTATTTCTTGTATTTTTTTAAAAGGCAATTTAAAATACTTCAGTCTCAACATTTCTTCACTCCAAGCAAAGCATAAATACAATCTTTTCAGCAAATTTGGTACCCCATTATATTTTCCTTCTTATATATCTTGGCTATATTGCTTTGGGCAGAATGGCCAAAATAAGACCCAGTATACCATAGGGAAACATTCTGTTAAGAAATATTTTCATTATAAAAAATACTGCTTGTCTCTTATTACTTAATTCCTGTTAAATATTGGGCAAACAGTTTTCTTCTTTGGTCCTCTTCAGTCTTTCAACGAATATCCTTTGCATGCTCATGGCTTGCAGATACTTGGGACACAGCAGGGGATGAAACTGGCTAAATTGCTGTCCTCCAGAATCTCATTTTCTAATAGGGGAAGGTAGTCAATGAACATCTAAAAGTAAAGTACACAGCATGTGGGCTGGCCACTTTCCATTTGCCTCCCCATACCTCCTCTATACCCTTTTCTGCCCTGCTTTGTAGAGAACCTGTGGGGCATAGGTCATTAAAGAGGGAATCAATGGTTTCCTTGCCTTTCAGAATCCACCTGGGTCAGTAACCTGAGACTGAAGAGCACAACAGTGAGCTCAGCCTCCCGATGGCTCTGTCCCTCCTGATGGCCTAAGGGTAACACAGTTGCCTTCTTTTTGGGAGGAACTCAGCCCACTCCAATATTGAGAATGAGTCCTCCCCAGTGTTGGGAATCAGTCCTCCCTAACGGTGAGGTCAGCCTTGCCCAGTGTTGGGAATCAGCCCTTCCTAATGTTGGGAATTAGCTCTCCCCACATGTTGCATATCAATCCTCCCCGATGTTGAGAGTCAGCCCTCCCTAATGGTGAGAATCAGCCCTCCCCAGAGTTAGGAGTAAGTCCTGTGCAATGATGAGAATCAGTCTTCCCTAATAGTGGGACTTAGTCTTCCCCAGTGTTGGGAATCAGCTCTCCCTTTTGGTAGGAATCAGTTCTCCCCAATATTGGGAATGGTGGGTATTTACCCTCCCCAGTGGTGGGAATCAGCCCTCCCTAATGGTGAAAATCCGTTTTCCCTAATGATGGGAATCAGCTCTCCCCAGTGGTGGGAATCAGCCCTTCCTAATGGTGAGAATCCGTTTTCCCTAATGGTGGGAATCAGCACTCCCCAGTGGTGGGAATCAGCCCTCCCTAATGGCAGGAATCAGCTCTCCCCAGTGGTGGGAATCAGCCCTCCCTAATGGCAGGAATCAGCTCTCCCCAGTGGTGGGAATCAGCTGTCCCAATGATGGGAATCAGCTCTACCCACTGGGGGGAATTAGCTCTCCCCATTGGTGGGGATCAGCTCTCCCTGATGGTGGGTATTTACCCTCCCCAGTGGTGGGAATCAGTCCTCCCTAAAGGTGGGAATCCACTCTCCCTAATGGAGGGAATCAGCTCTCCTTAATGGTGGGTATTTACCCTCCCCAGTGGTAGGAATCAGTCCTCCCTAATGGTGGGAATCAGCTCTCTCCAGTGGTGGGAATCAGCCCTCGCCAGTGGAGGGAATCAGGTCTCCCCAAGGGAGGAAATGAGTCTTCTGCAATTTAGGGAATCGACCCTCCCGAATGGTCAGAGTCAGTTTTCCTTAATGGTGGGAATTGGTATTTCCTAATGGTGGAAACTTGCCCTCCCCAAAGGTGGGAATCAGCCCTTCCCAGTGGAGGAAGTCAGCCCTCTCCAATTGTGGAGAAGTGCCACTGGGAAGGGCCAGTTCCTTTCAATCTCCACAATGGAGGGAGTTGGCCCTTAACAGTGGTACTTCAAGCTTAGGAGTGACAACTGCTCACCACCGTTTTGGTGTTCTTAACCCTCACTCCACCTCTGTAAACAGATCCTTCATTAGTGTCACCCCAGTTTACCATTTGAATGAGCCACCTGTTTCCCACAGGGGTGCTGACTGCCACAGTAGCTTAGATGGTGATAAATGCTATGGAAAAATGTCATTTTGTCCCCCCATCCCCAGTTCAGCAGTAATATTACTTGTTCTTACCTGCCACGTTTGGACTAAGTGTCATCTAGCATCAGGTTGCATTGCTGTCCTGTGGTTCAATTACATGCTGATAAGCTGCACAATTCACCATCATTGTACATTCTAAAGCAAGGGAACCTTCATTGCATGCATCCTGAAGGCAGCAACCATGTTCTGTGACGCTTGGTGAATCCTCAGCTCCTCATGTAGTGTGAGGGGAGATAAAGACCTATTTATCCACAGCCCAGTTCAACAAACTCCCAGCAGTCTATACAAGGTGGTGTCCCAGCACCTTAACATGTTTCCCGAGAACCTTCCTGCCCAGCTCTGCTTCCTGTCCCTGTCAGTCCAGCCCTTGCTCTGTGCTCACGGGGCCACGAGGTAGTACATTCCTAGTCTACTTCGTGATCTTATTTGGCTGTGAGTAAAGACCCAGTTCAAGTGTCCTCTTCTCTGAAACCTCCGTTGGTTTCATCATTTCAAAGAAGTGGGGGGCCTTTCCCTTTACCTTTGGGAGACACACATTTGTATATCACCAGGCCATCTCAGTTGATGGCCTTTTTGTTTTCTAAGTAACTTTTATAGATTCTTGGGCTATTTCCCCTGTCCAGGTCACACTGGCCTGAACCGGCTAGGTAAGCCAAACCCAGTATTTTCCTTGTCTGCATTTAAGCTTATTGCTTAGCTTTGGGGAGTGAACCTGGGCTCAGAGCTCTGCAGTTCATGCATCTTCCCATTTTGAAAATACGTTCCAAGGATTCAGATGGTCTGGAGCTTGCTCCATGTTTGCGGGTGGTATATAGACTTACCAGTTTCCTTCTGGAAGCCCCAGATGGATGCCATCCGGTCAAGGAGCTTTGCTCCTCTGTTCAAGTTTTTCAGGTTAGTCCATTACTTCCCCCCTAGAGACGTCAATCTGTGTTAAGGCCACACTAGAATTTCCTGAGCAAAAAGCCCTTGAAATGTGAAATTCCTCACTTCTCTTGATGATAAAAGTGATGCAGAAAGAAAAAAATAACAGTTTCATTACCTGATGGTACTTATGAGTTAGCTCCCCTCAGAAGCAGTACTGAGAGATTTCATGTGCCTTTGAGTTATACTCTGGGAGAATTTGTCAACACACGTCACTGAGTGGACACCACGAATGTGTATATTGTTTTCATCTGCAATCGATGAAATAAGGATAATATTCGTCATTTAACTATGTACTTAAGAACCATTCAGTATCAGTTTAAGTTGAAAATTCTCAATGTATAGCAGCCTATTTAAAAAAAAAAAAAAAGAGAGAAAACACACCAGTCTGGCTAAAAAATATCCTCAGGAAACCAGCCTGGAAGAACAGAGGGTGAAACATGAATGAGCTATTTAGCTTTTCTTGGAAAATGGCATAATTCTCAGAGGAATGAAAGGCCAAGCATTCCCCAGATTTTTGTCAGGCACATGTGCCAGTCCACAAAGTGCTGGAACCCTAAACAGAGAACCTGGATGGATTTCAATTTCAGTAATTCAGGTGTTTGTGGCATAGAATAAACACCACCCAGAAGGCAGTATCGTGAGTTACCAGAAGTCCCCGTGTGTAATATAATTTTAGGCAACATTTTCAGCTTCTTCTACACTGGGATAGTAAGTTAGTCATTCAGTTCAGATAAGCAGCAGATTTAACTATTTAAAAAAAGAAATCTGGAATCAACCAATATTTGGGACTAATCTGCTAAATTAATTTGTTTCTCTAGGATCATGTAGACTTAACTTTAATTTGTTGATGTCTCCATTTCAATAACTCAACAGAGTGTCTGTTGCATGGATATGATGTAGCCCCCATTGTGTTAGACGCTAGGAGCTACCAGAATCCACCAACGTGGTTCCTATTACTTTCACAGACGGTGCAGTCTTGGCAATGAGGTAAATACTTATGAAACAATCAGAGGATAGTCCGGGACATTGCATAAATATGTGAATATTCATGGGACAGGAATCGAGTAAACAGAGAGAGACAAGGACTACGGGACATCTTCCGAGAAGACTTTACGCATCAGGGGAATTGAATATAGTGCGGAGGAATTTGATTAGTTTGAGGAAGAGAGATAGTTTACCAGGCTGGAAATTGGCAAAAGAAAAGTCACTAATTGTAAGAAAATACATATCTCTCAGGTATTTCTATTGACTTATTTATTTATTTAGAGACAGAGTCTCATTCTATCTCCCAGGCTGGAGTGCAGCAGAGCAATCATGGCTCACTGCACTCTCAAACTCCTGGGCTCAAGTCATCGTCCCACCTCAACCTCCTGCCCAAGTAGCTAGGACCACAGTTTCAAACCACCACACCCAACTAATGTTTTTATTTTTATTTTTTGTAGAGATGGGGTCTCATTTATGTTGTGGAGGCTCTTGTCTTCAAGCAATTCTCCTGCCTTGGCCTCCCAAAGTGCTGGGATTACAGGCATGAGTCACCAAGCCTGGCCATGCATTTCTTTTTAAAAAACAAAGAACTTTACATGCATTCATGACTTTACATTTTAATAACCATATGACACAGGTATTCTGGCTCCCATTTTGGAAGTGAGCAAACTGAGTCTTAAGGACGTTCGGTAACCTGCTGAAGATCACCCAGAAGGAAACCACTGAGCTGGGATTGTTTTGGGGATACGGAAGAGGTCTGCCTATCTGTTTTGTTCCTTACAAATGAAAATCACTGGTACTCTGGGCAATTGCATTTTGCATGTTCTTCTTACACTGTGAGTGAAGAACTGACTGGGAGAATATAGGTGCTAAGACAAAAATGCATCTGGATATTTTCTAAGCTTAGAGCTAAGAGAGGAAGGGAAAGGTTGAGTATGTTGGAGTCTCAGTATTCAACGTGGCTGCAACCATTTGCCACCCTTAAGTTGTGCTGCCTTTCTGGCTCCATGAGCTCTGCAGTGTGCTAGAGAGGGAACCTGGGTGGAGGTCTTCCTTGTCCAATTAAGGACAGAGTCTATGCACAGGCTCCACTCCTCCGGGGCAGGTGACAGAATGTTTTATACCCAAAGAGAAGTCTAGGAATATGTGGCAAATGGCTAGTTTCCTCCAAATCCATCTTTCCTTTCTTCCTGGGTATGAAACCATTCGGCTAGAGACTATACTTCCCAGCCTCCCTTGCAGGCTATGCGACTAAACTGTTGCTTTTGAAATGTGGGCACAGGCGATATGTGCAACTCCTGTTTCCCCTCTGAAATGGAAATCACTCTTCTTGGACGTGCTCTCTTTCTCCCCTCCAACAGGTGGGCACCTGATGTGCTGGCAATCCCATTGTACCAAGCAGATGAGTACTGCCCCGCAGGACAGAGGAGCAAGAGAAAGAATCTAGATCTCTTAATTATTATGTGTGACAGAACATCCTGCCAGCCTAAAGCAAACAACTCCATAATATATGTGAAAGAAAAATCAATTCGGGCTGGGCGAGGTGGCTCACCCTGTAATCCCAGCATTTTGGGAGGCTGAGGTGGGTGGGTCCCTTGCGGTCAGCAGTTCAAGACCAGCCTGGCTAACATGGCGAAACCTCATCTCTACTAAAAATCCAAAAATTAGCCAGGCGTGGTGGTGGGTGCCTATAATCCCAACTACTTGGGAGGCTGAGGCAGGAGAATCACTAAAACCTGGAAGGTAGAGGTTGCAGTGAGCCAAGATTGCGCTATTGCAATCCAGCCTGGGCAACAGAGCAAGACTCCATCTCAAAACAAACAAACAAACTCAATTTGACCTTATGAGCTACTCTATTTTGGGGTTGGTTTAATATAAGAGCTTAAGTTTGACCCTGAATAATGCACAATAGCTCCAGGCTAGAAAGTAGAACACTGACTTCAAGTCACTATTTTGTCTTCTTTCCTTTTTTCCTTCCTCCCACAAATATTTACATGCATCGACTCTGTACCAGGCAATATGCTAGTTGCCGGTGATGGTAAACAAAAAAGCCACGTTCCTCTCTCATGGAGCCTACATTCTAGTAAGAAGAAGCAGACAAAAACAAGTAGACACACATAAAATTAAAACATCTATAGACTGGAATATGTGTTGCAAAGGACAAAAACTTGGGCTGGGACAGATGTGAATGGGGGAGAGAAGGCTACTTTAGATAGCACAGTCAGGGCAAGTCCCTGTGAAGAGGTGGTGTTTTAGTTGAGCCTTAATGGAAGAGAAGAAGCCAGGGATGCCAGGAGTGGGAGTACACTAGTCCAAGCAGAGGGGAGCATGTGCAAAGGTCCTGGGGCAAGTTGAGCACAAGGAACTGAACACAAGAATGAAGCGGGGAGAGAAGCACCTCAGAAGACTGACATTGTAGATGGGAGCCAGGTCTTAGTTTCACCCTCAGTGCATCAGGAAGCTCCCTGGTGGAAGAGTTTTAAGCCAGTGATGGAGGTGGGAGGTGGGATAATTCACTTAATTATTTCAGGATAACTTTCACCGCTTGATGGAGAAAGGACAGGGAAAAGGTAAGAGTTTATATAGTTGCCACAGGCCTTAGTGATCCTGGCAGTGGAGGTTGGAACAGGTTTTAAGAAAAATCACAGAAAACATTTTTCTAATCACGTAATAATATTTGAAAGCAATTTAAGTTTTTAAAAATAAATGTAAGTCAGTTGTTTTTGAAGAGTTAAGTAGGAAGAGAGTTTCTTAAATAGTATGCTGCCCTAATTCCAAACAGGCTGGGAATCGCTGGTTTGGAGGTTAGTGCTGTCATCTTGTCAGTATTTGTAGTTTTTGGTTGTGGGTGAGGCTGTTGAAAAGGACGTCTCCCCAGAGGCACTGGGCACAGCTCTTTCTGGGGCTTGTAAGAGTTGTTGCCATGGGGCTTTAGAAAGCTCATGAGCGGCCTGGTCTTTGGAATTTCTACTCTTCATTTAGAGATAGCAAAGAAGGAATTGGAAATATTTTAATTTTAAATTAAATATTTAAATGTAATTTGAATATATACTGATAGTTTAAATATACATTTAAATGAAATATAGTTAAATATTTTAATTATAAAGTAAACCTTCCCAGATCATTAAAGCTGCCTCTGTTTTTCAAGCAAGTGAGGTCCGTGTTTAAGAACCACCATCCCTTCAAATATTAATTCCTAACGGGGATTTGCTTTCCTAAAGAGCAACATCCTGACTCTCTTTGACATAACTATTGACAGGGAAGGAAATGACGCCGTTCCCAGATTTGCGGAGTCTGATGAAGTTAGTATTGGGGTTTTCTTTCTAAGGTTTTAAATATTGCCCTTAGAAATAGGAAATTGATTTTTATCTTTTTTTTTTTGGTCAGAGAAGTGACACCACGGTCTGAACCGGTCCAAGTTAAATCTATTTCAAGACTTGCTTTTGTTGGGTTAGGTTTTTGCATATCTAAGAAATCTAACAAGAAAAGAAGTCCAAGTTTCTGCGTTTGCACATCAGGAAATGGTTAGCGTGCCCCAGTCTCGCCTTACAGACCTGCTGAGGAGGAAAACCTTCTTTTCTCTTCCCTCCCCCTGCCCTGTTCCTCCTTTCTATCTCTTGCCTGCCCCAAAGCCTCCTCGGAGGGAATGGGCCGGGGATCTGGGCATGCTTGACCGCCCCTGGAGAATGGCCCGTCGTCAGCTCAGCTGCGCTCTGCTCCCTTCCACGGGAATGGGGACTCTCCTGGGGGCAGGCAGAGGGAAGACGGCAGCGAGGAATCACACATGGCTGGGTTTCCTATGGCAAGGTTCCCTTGTTTGTGCTTTCTTCCTCTGCTCCAAAAAAAAAGCCCCTGGAAGAGGCCTGGGGAGCCAGATCAAATGTACTGGTTCCGAGCCAAGGTTGACTTCTCCGGCCAGGAACTCTACGTTCTCAAGTCTTCATTTCTGTCCCGTTGAAACTGATAGGGAAGGTTAATGAGATTAACATGGCAAAACGCTGTGCGCTTCTGAGAAGGAAGGGGCCAGATACGTGCTGTCCACGGGGAAACTACGGGCCAGTCCATTCCAGCTGGGGACGTTTTATCGAGCTCTCTTCCAGTAAAACCTGATTATTTTTATTAGACAATTCAAAAGTAGGATGTATTCAGGGCTAGTCAGAGGAAGTTTCACCAGTGGCTACTTAGTTAACTCCTGCTGATCAGTGAATGAATGAGGGTCATATTTTATTTTGCCTCTGACCTTTTCACCGCCTTAGCCCAACAAATGCCAATCTTTCCAATACACAGTGATAAATAATTTCTAACGCATGTCTCTTCATTCTGAAAAGAAGTTGAATGTATGATGAAATGTGACAAAATGAAATCATGAAGGACAGAAACCAAGTACTTTATCAAGCAGAAAGATGAAATAGCTCTTTAGCTAAAGATTTTCTGAATAGAAGATTCCTAAGAAAAGTGGAGAAGATAGGAATTGTGTGTATGTATGTGCATATTGGTGTTTATGAGTATTTTTAAAACTGAAATGTAAGTGGAAAGAGGAAAAGGAGGAAGAAGTTTTGGTAAATCTATAAAATCGCCACAATTTATGAGAGTTTAAAAGGCAATTTCTTTTTAAGGAGCAAATTCCTAATTTCCCACATAAAGTATGGGAATTGAATGGTAAATCCTTCTCTGCTGACAAGAGCCCTGAAAAGAGGCATGAAAAAGAGTTACTGTTCCGTTTCCATTCATGTCTCTTGAAAGCCGGTGGATGTGACACTGCGTTGGAACACACAACCCTGGGTTTCAAAGCTGCCCGGATGACTTTTCAGAAATGATCTATTGTGGCGCTTTGTTTTGTTCGGGTCGCCCTCGTTTTGTTCTGCTCGGCTGTATCACTCTTCTGCTGCTGCCATTAATCCACCCTGTCTACTCCTCCCCATTCAGAGGCACATTTTACCCCTCGCCCTGCACAGAGAACCCAGGGATGAAATGGCTGAACGACTCATCATCACTGCCGAGAGAGGGACGGAGGGAGAGAGATGGAGAGGAAGAGGGGCGAGAAGGGGTGTGCTGGGTCCACAGGCTCACCTGCGTGGTGAGGGTGCTCAGGAAGAAAAGGAGAGTAGGGAGAGGGAGGGGGACAGGCATCTGAGATAGGCTTTCTCCATCTGTTGGGAGTCTGGGCAAGAGGGGAAGGAGCCTTTTTTGTACACTTCAGTTGTATGGCTGAGCTGCTTGGCAGGACACTGGAAACGGCGAACTTGTGCAGCTTGCAAATGAGACCACTCTTATTTTTCAGTTTTGATGTGATTCACTCACTTGTAGTTAGGTAAATACAGGCTGTATGTGGCTCAAGGATTGTCAGGCTGGGGTAAGTGGCAAAAGATACGGTGATGATGAAAAACAGAAAATTAAATTAGAAATCTTTTGGCTGGTAACTCAAATTTAGTTCACTTTCTTCTGCCCTCTTGGATATATCATTCTCTTCAGTTATATTCTACATAGGGAAGTTTTTTTCTTCCACCTACCCTCTGTCCTACCCATTGCCTGTTTTTAATGGTGCAAAGGGATGGTCTGGAGGTCCCAAAGGATCCTCTGATATACCAGGTTGTAAAGTGGTAACAAACATTCCCCAAATATCAGTGGCTTCATATACCAAAGTCTGTCACTCTCACTCTATGTCCAGTAAGGGGCAGCAAGGGCCCTGTTCATCAGTGTCATGCAGGAGCTTGGAGCAAGGGAGGACCACTCTCTACATATGCATAGATGATCTCTAAGGACTGAAGAGGGGACCTCATGAGGCTCTCACACTGGTCATCAAATCGCTGGCTCTGGAGATACTTCCTCTTACAACGAATCCAATGACTACACCTGCGCACAGGCTCAGCCTCTGATGACCAGGAGAAAGACGACAACCAGCCATCGCTACAGATGCTGCGCACCTTCTCAGGGATACCCAGGGAGTTAAATAAGAACCAGACGAGCAAAACATTTTCAAGACTTTAGCTGAATAATAAAAATCAGTCTTACTTCGTTGGCTGGAGTTTTATTACAATACAAATCTAAGATGAACATTTCAGTTGGACCAAGGTTCAAGAATTAAACATTTTGAACACGATATGACCAACCCCAGCCTCCACTCTCAAGTGAGCTGTGTGGTTCAGGCAAATTACCTAAACTGTTGGGCCTCCATTTAATCACCCAGATAGTGAATCTGTGGGCTTCAGAGTCACTGGGGACACTTGTTAAAGCATCACTGTGGGACCTCATCTGCAGAACTGCTGATTCAGTGGGCCTGGGGTGGGGCCAAGGACTTTGCCTTTCTACCCAGTGCCCAGGTACTGCCCGGGATGCTGGTCCAGGGACCACACCTTGAAATGGTTCCTGGATAAACGCTAGAGCCCAATCTAGCTAGAAAACCCAATCGTCCCTATAGGGGGATGAGGTAGAATTTCTTGATAAGTTAACAAATAGCTACAGTAAAGTTTTCATATAGCTACAGTAAAGTTCAAAAAGCTACAGTAAAGTTGAAATTTGACTGGAAAATAATTCACTGGAGTGTCACTAACCCTTAACATTTTTTTTGAGAGCACATTTGCATGTTGGGTTGACACGTATAGTTTAAAGACACATCTCAATTACATGATGTGGTCTGGACAGCTGCCCTTGTGGGGACAGAGGCTGCCACTAAACTCTGAGCAATTACTTAAAATTAGACTTGTCAAATTTGTTTAGGGTGACCAGGCGAGTACACACATTGACCTAACGTCACTCTTCCTGGAGAGACGTTGTAATGATTTTGTATATCAGTCAAACTATTTAAATACTAATGCCGGCTTCATGCCATAATCACCATTCTAGTCAGATGTCATTTTTAGAAGCCCTTGGGGATTTGCATCTCTTAATTATTCTTCAATACCCAAACCAAGCATTCTTTAATTGGTGTAAATTGAACAGTGTTCCAGTGCAAACAAGGAGAGGGCACACTGATCAATGATTCCGTGCATGTCTATTGGAAAGTCATTGCCATTAGATCAAGTAACAAATCCTTAACCCCTTTGGCTTCAGTGGAAACATCAGGTTGTGGGGCTGAGAAATGCTACTTCTATTTAAGTCATCACCATTGGGAAACAGAGGGCTGTGATTGCAAAATCTCAGCTTTTGAGGAAAAGGTTAAAAAAATCCATCATAAAAATACCCTCCGTTCCAATGTCAAAAACCGCATTCAGAAGCCTTTTATGAGAGTTCAACTAGAAACAAAGTGTTTCTATCCTCTGGCAATTCAGCTCCTTTCTCTCTCTCTCTCTCTCTGAATTGGAAAGAACATAAAAAATTTTGTTAACTTGTCAAGCCATTCTTTCGCGCAAATATTTTTTGTTCTTGATAGTGTGTGCTCCATCTAATCACACAGCCGAGTTGTGGGTGGATAACATGAAACAGGTGTTCTCTCCTATGTTTAATACAACTGAGAAAAATCAAGACACTATACTTAAGAAGCCCAGGAAAAATCCATCTTAGAAATGTGCCATGCATACTTTCCACTCTTGCCTCTTTCTATCAACTTTATGAAATTGATTATTTATTATTGGAGTGGGAAGAAAAGGAAGTCACTGGCCGATCACACACCCCTGGCCCCCATCTGCCCGTCTCTCACTCCGAGACTCAGACAACTGTGCTCTGGTACCACTCGAGGGGTAGTGGGCGTGTGTGTTCCTTTTAAATCTCTCTGGTTTTTGACAAAATGTGCTGGTTCTTGGGGAAGAATCTTTCAAGTTGATTTAAGTTGGAGTTTTAAAGCAGTGCAGTGCAGAATACTTAAAATGAGTAGAGAGGAGGAGGAACGGAGTCGTCAGCTTCCTTGACAATCTGTTCAATTGCTGAGACTTAAAGGGGCGCTTTTGGTGGGGAAGCTTGTCTTAACACATTGGGCTATAATTTATACACATTCTGAATAAGTGGATATTGCTTAGTTTTCAACGATCCAGCCAAGCATTTTGAAGGCCTGGGGTGAACCTTAGAAAGTATGTCTTGGCCTCTGGGGTCCAGCCCAGCTGGAGGAATGCGTGTGCAGAATGATACTCAGTGGTCATCTTCCTGTGCTGCTGTGGGTTTCAGGGGCTGGAACACCTTCCTTCATGTCACAGCACTTTCATGATGGGAAGCCAAGGGGGATCAGTATTTTTTTTTGAGACGGAGTCTCGCTCTGTCGCCCAGGCTGGAGTGCAGTGGCGCGATCTGGGCTCACTGCAAGCTCCGCCTCCCGGGTTCACGCCATTCTCCTGCCTCAGCCTCCCAAGTAGCTGGGACTACAGGCATCGCCACCTCGCCCGGCTAATTTTTTGCATTTTTAGTAGAGACGGGATTTCACCGTGTTAGCCAGGATGGTCTCGATCTCCTGTTCAGTATTTTTAAAATCGGGGGCTGGGTGCGGTGGCTCATGCCCGTAATCCCTGCACTTTGGAAGGCCGAGGCGGGTGGATCATTTAAAGTCAGGAGTTTGAGACCAGCCTGACCAACAGGGTGAAACCCTGTCTCTACTAAAAATACAAAAGTTAGCCAGGCGTGGTGGCACATGCTAGTAGTCCCAGCTACTCGGGAGGCTGAGGCAGGAAAATCGCTTGAACCTGGGAGGCGGAGATCGCAGTGGAGATCGCGCCACTGTGCTCCAGTCTGGGCGACAGAGCGAGACTCCATCTCAAAAAAAAAAAAAAAAAAAAAAAAAGAAGAAAAAAAACACAACCAATCAGGACCAACTTTGTGAGTGAAAAAGCCAACTTGAAAATGGGCTGCGGAGCAGACCTGTCCCCACCCCACCTCCATTTCTGAGGGATCCCTCAGGATGTGCAGTGGTGCAACCCCCCATCTTCCCTGGTTCATTCTCGTCTCCCTTGTTCTCACAGACACTACTACCTGACCATCATCCGCCTTCCCAAGATTTGGATGGTCTGCAGGAGCCTTTGCATGTGATGGGCACATTGAATTTGGGAATAAAATCCTTGGTTCCGATCCCAGCTTTTCCTCTTAGAAACCGTATTACCTTTCTGGGTTTTGACTTAGTTATCTGTAAAAGGACGAAGTTGAACTAGGTGAACTGTCAGATCTTTTTGAGAACTAACAGCTGAAGAGTTATTTTCTTCAATACCCACCCCCACTGAAAGCCCAGGGAAGGGAACTCACATGGCGTTTCCTCGGAGTTCATGCTCTGATTCTCACTCATTGAAACAGGCATTGAAATCAGTGCTCCCTAACTTTAATGTGCATTCAAATCTCGTCGAGCCGTGTTAAAATGCAGATTCTGGTTCAGTAAATATGGCATGGGGCCTGGATCCTGCCTTTCCGACAGCTCTCAGGTAGTGTAGCAAGGCTGGAGAAACCGGGCTTCAGACTATAAGCTAAGTGAAGCCCCATGATCGGCCTGTTTTGCTTACTGAGTCTTCACAGCCCGGCTCAGAGTGCACAGTTACCCTGTGTTTGCATAAATGAATGCAAGCCGCCTGTTCTGAGAGAGGAGTGAGCCAGGAGTACTGATCCCGTGGTCAGACGGCATCCACAGTCTCCTGTTTTACTTTGGATTGGATCAGAAGCTTCTGGCCACTGAACTGGCCCCTTGCCTCACTGGGCCCTGTGCTGTTGGGCGAACAGCTGTCAGGGTGCTTCTGGGGAGTGGCTGTTGGGGAGAATGGTGGGTCCACTGCATCTGTGCCCTGAGGCAGACTTCAGACCATCACCAAGAGCCCCCAGCCTTTGTGTGTACGTGCTTGCTCTCCCCACTGCAAGTTTCTCTTTGATGTTCATTTCAACTATGGCAAAATATTTTAGGGGAGCCCAGGTCCTGTACAGTGACTGTGGCTCCAAGTATCACAGTTTTGTGGAGGGAGCACTGGTCCGGGAGGTGAAATACAGGGTGTGATTCTGGCTGACCCACTAACTAGGGGAATGAATGCAAGTTAGTTACACGCTCTGAGCTCTGCAGTTGGAAAAGCCCTCCCAACCTAGCTGGGCCACAGGGGAGCAAGATGGCGGGGACGCTGCAGCGTGCTCTCTGAGCAAGCATGTCTCACTTTGTCACTCAGGCTGGAGTGCAGTGGTGCAATGAGTGCAGTGACGAATGACAGCTTGAGTTTTTCTTTTGCTGTATGAGGGTCAGTCCTCTTTGGAGACATCATGCCTTATGTGTCTTTTGTAATCCCTGGCCCGTACCAAGTGTGAGCACAGAGGCAGTTCTCTCTCGCTCTCTTCTCTTTCTTTCTCTGTCTCACAGACACGTACACACTAAGGGAAATGCTCGCTTTTTGGGTGTGAACTATTTTTAGTACAGGGCTTCCCAACCTTTACTGATAAGAATAATTTGGACCTTGTCTAGTTCCCTGATTGCCAGCTTCTTCCCTGAGTCGATAGGTCTGGAATGAACACTGAGAATCAGTCTCCTCAGGCCTTTCTCTCTCGGTGAGCAGTTGGCCTGAGCCACCTGTATGAAGACACATCCTGCTCACATGCTGGCTGCCCCAACCCCTGGCAATCGCTAGCACTCCTGGGACCCATGCAAGTGAGGGACCCTGACATGATGCTTATGTTTTATTCCCATCGAAATAAATCCATCTCCATCCCCGCCGAGGATGGGATTTTTAAAGCCCCGGGGTTGCAACTGTAACTGAACATAATCATCACCAGGGCAGCCTTGACAAATACTGAAGCCTAGGCCCCACTGGCAGAGACGCTGATTGATTTGTTCTGCGTTGTGGCCTGCGCAGCGGTTTCAGGAGCTCCCCTGGTGATTGGGGTGGGCAGAGGTAGGAAGCTGAGAACCCATCACCATTGCTGGTCCTCAGAGAGGTGGAGAAGTTTTCTTCCTTGTAACCCCCTGCTATACTTTCTTTTCTCCTGAAGATTCTTTCCCACTACCTTGTGCCCTGCTCTTCAGTCCTTTCATTGACTGGGGACCTTGGTTGACTTGTTCTGTCTCTGCGTTAGACCCCAGTTCTGGCGTCAGGCAACACAGCAGTGAACATGGGTTTTGGCCCTTCCTTTTCAAGGACACAGGTCTGGCTCTAGTACCTGCCTAAGTTCTTTTGTCCTCTTCATATTCATGATCCAGACTTAGGACAGATTTTTGATCCACCAAGACCTGAAGAGTTTCTTCTTTATCTTTTTCTTTGCTTTTTTTTGGAGACAGGGTCTCACTTTGTCACTCAGGCTGGAGTGCAGTGGTGCAATCACAGCTCATTGCAACTTTCACCTCCTGGGCTCAAGCGATCTTCCCACCTCATCCTCTGGAGTAGCCGAGACTACAGGCGCATGTCACCATGCCCAGATAATTTATTTCTTTTTTGTAGAGATGGGCTCTTGTGATTTTCCCCAGGCTGGTCTCAGATTTTTGGCCTTGAGTGATCCTTCTGCCTTGGCCTCCCAAAGTGCTGGGATTATAGGCGTGAGCCACCACACCCAACCTCTTTCTTCTTTTCAATTGTAAAGAGACACATAACATAAAATTTGCCATCTTAACTATTTTTAAGTGTAGAGTTCAGTGGTGTTAAGTATATTCACATGGTTATGCAACAGGTCTAGAACTTTTCATTTTGCAAAATTGAAACTCTATACCTACTGAGCTACAACTCCTCATTCCTCCCTCCTTCCAGCCCCTGGGAACCACTGTACTATTTTCTCCCTCTGAATTTGATTTCTCATAGGTACCTCATATAAGTGGAATAATATGCTATCTTTATTATTATTATTATACTTTAAGTTCTAGGGTACATGTGCACAACGTGCAAGTTTGTTACATATGTATACGTGTACCATGTTGGTTTGCTGCCCCCTTTAACTTGTCATTTACATTAGGTATATCTCCTAATGCTATCCCTCCCCCCTCCCCCCACCCCATGACAGGCCCCGGTGTGTGATGTTCCCCGACCTGTGTCCAAGTGTTCTCATTGTTCATTTCCCACCTATGAGTGAGAACATGAGGTGTTTGGTTTTCTGTCCTTGTGATAGTTTGCTGAGAATGATGGTTTCCAACTGCATCCATGTCCCTACAAAGGACATGAGCTCATCCTTTTTTATGGCTGCATAGTATTCCATGGTGTATATGTGCCACATTTTCTTAATCCAGTCTATCACTGATGGACATTTGGGTTGGTTCCAAGTCTTTGCTATTGTGAATAGTGCCGCAATAAACAGCAATAAACATACTTGTGTACGTGTCCTTATAGCAGCATGATTTGTAATCCTTTGGATATATACCCAGTAATGGGATGGCTGGGTCAAATGGTATTTCTAGTTCTAGATCCTTGAGGAATCACTACGGTGTCTTCCACAACAGTTGACCTAGTTTATAGTCCCACGAACAGTGTAAAAGTGTTCCTATTTCTCCACAGGAATCATACATCTATCCTTTTTGTGACTGGTTTATTTTACTCACATAATGACTTCAAGTTTCATCCACATAGCATGAGTCAGAATTTATTTCCTTTTTAAAGCTACATAAAATTCCACTGTACAGATATACCACATTTTGTTTATCCATTCATCTTTTGATGGACAGTTGGGTTACTTCCACCCTTGGCTGTTGTGAATAATGCTACAATGAACATAGGAGTGCAAATATCACTTTGACATTCTGCTATCAATTATTTTGCATATGTACCAAGAAGTGAGATTGCCGGATCATATGCTAATTCTATTTTTATTTTTTTGAGGAACCTCCATACTGCACCATTTTGCAATCCCACCAACAGTGCACAAGGGTACCAATGTCTTTATATTCTTGCCAACACTCATAACACTTTATTTTGGTTTGTTTGTTTTGTTTTGTTTTGTTTTTTAATAGTGGCCATCCTAATGGCTGTGAGGTGATATTCTGGTTTTGAGTTGCATTTTTCTGATGATTAGTGATGTTGAACATCTTTTAATATGCTTATTAGCCATTTGTATATAATCTCTGGAGAAATGTCTACTCAAGCCCTTTGCTCATTTTAAAATTAAGTATATTTTTGTTATTATTAAGTTATAGGAGTTCTTTATATATTCTGAATATTAACTCCTTATCAGATATATGACTTGCAAATATTTTCTCCCATTCTGTATGTTTCTTTATTTTTCTTTATTTTTAAAATTTTTTTTTTCTGAGACAGAGTCTCACTCTCTCACCCAGGCTGGAGTGCAGTGGTGCAATCTCGGCTTACTGCAAGCTCCGCCTCCCAGGCTCACGCCATTCTCCTGCCTCAACCTCCTGAGTAGCTGGGACTACAGGCACCTGCCATCACGCCAGGCTAATTTTTTGTATTTTTTAGTAGAGATGGGGTTTCACCATGTTAGCCAGGATGTTCTGGATCTCCTGACCTCGTGATCTCCCTGCCTGGGCCTCCCAAAGTGCTGGGATTACAGGTGTGAGCCACTGTGCCCGGCCAATTCTGTGTGTTTCATTTTTGCTTTGTAGACTGTTTCCTTTGATGCACAGAAATTTTTGAGTTCGATATAGTCCCATTTGCTTTATTTTTGCTTTTGTTTTCTGTGCTCTTGGTGACATACCCAAGAAATCATTATTCAACTCAATGTCATGATGTTTTCTCCCTGTTTTCTTCTAGGGAGTTTTAGAATTTTAGGTTGTACATTTTGATCTTTAATCCATTTTGAGTTAATGTTTGTATATAGTCTAAAGTAAGGGCCCAACTTCATTCTGTTACATGTGGATATCCAGTTTCCTCATCACTGTTTGTTGAAGAGACTGACCTTACTCATTGTGTGCTCTTGGTACCCTTCTCAAGCAGGGGATCTTTTTGAGTCTAACATTCATTTCTTTTATCACAGGTGAAAACTAATGCCCTCCCAGGATACATTTGCCCTGCTGATTTGGCTGTTTGGCTGGTATCCTTTGGGCTCTGCGCAGAAAAATCTTGGATAAATTTTTACTCAGTTTCCTCTCTGAGACTCAGTTACTATTTACTCATCATTTTTGTTTTCAGATCTTTCTTTGAATGTACCCATTTTTCAAATCTTTACTTGTGGATCCATTTACCCTCTTTTGTTTAAGTTATTGCCTAAACCAATTTTTCTTTGAAAAAACAAAACAAAATAAAATCTTTTAAAGCCCTTAGTTCGTTGTAGTTTGTGTCTCCTCCACCACGTAATTTTCAGTTCTTTTAATACAGCCAGGGGTCTGATTGGCACTTCTCTAAGGTCCTGTAACTCAAAAAACCCATTCTATTTTGATAGGAAGCACTAGCTAATCTGGTTAAATCTCAACATTATTGTCTTTTTTTTGAGACAGGGTCTCCCTCTGTGGCCCAGGCTGGAGTGCAGTGGCGCAATCTCGGCTCCCTGCAACCCCCACCTCCCAGGTTCAAGCGATTCTCCCACCTCAGCCTCCTGAGTAGCTGGGATTACAGGCGCACACCATCACACCTGCCTAATTTTTGTATTTTTAGTAGAGACAGAGTTTCACTATATTGGTCAGGCCTGTCTCCAGATCCTGACCTCAGGTGATCCACCTGCTTCGGCCTCCCAAAGTGCTGGGATTACAGGCATGAACCACTGCGCCCGGCCTTTTATCTTTTAATGTATTTAAAATGTGTAGAGTGGAGACTGCTAAGTGTTTACCGAAGTTAGCTTTCTCTTTCCACACTAAAGAACTGTTGTCGGGGTTGTCGCTCAGCCTCCCTTGCTGTTAGGTGGCATCATGCAGATTGGCCAACAGAATGTAAAGGTAAATGCAGCATGCATTTCAAGGCTGAGCCTTTTAGGAGAGCAGGTGTGTCGTCCTGCTCTCTTTGCGGCTGTTAGGATGCAGCTGGCAATAATGTCCTTGTTATCTTGTTACTTCAGGTATGGTTCCCAGACCAGAGGCATCCACACCACCCAGGATTGTGTTAGAGATGCACCCTCTCAGGTCCCACCCAGACCTACTGACTCATTATCTTCATTTTAAAAAGACGCACATTGAAGTTTGTGAAGAAATAGCCTAGTCCCAGAGAACGGTGTAGTTATCAAATGGAAGGATTTGGGTTCCTGAATGACCACGTGGTGGAGAACTGCCCTACCAACTTGAATACCTCTACATGACAGTTAGATGAACAAGAACTAACTTTCTGTTGTGCTGAGCCACCAAAGCATGGGGGTTTATTTGTTACTCAGCCTATCTTATGCTAACGAATCCACACTGATGTTTGCATTTAACTGTGTCTACCTCTACTCTCACCTGGAACTTCCTGTCAACTCGTTTTTGGGTACGCTGCATTTTCCATGGGGCAAAAATTAGACACAAAAATGATTTTTTCTGACAACGTGATTATGTTGTCAAATGCAAGCTCCTTCTTTATGAAACTTCCTTTTTTTAAGTTCTATTATTTTGTTTATCCTATAAATCAAAGTTGGCAAAGTAAGGCGCATGGGCCAAATTCAGCCCTCTGCTGTTTCATTTTAATTGAAATGAATTTTATATAACATAAAATTAACCATTTTAAAGTACACAAGCCAGTAGTACATTCA
Organism: Papio anubis; assembly: GCF_008728515.1. Taxonomy (NCBI): domain Eukaryota; kingdom Metazoa; phylum Chordata; class Mammalia; order Primates; family Cercopithecidae; genus Papio; species Papio anubis. The sequence goes on from NC_044989.1 coordinate 98,055,241, forward strand.
CAACGATATGTAACCATCACCTCTCCCAGAAAACTACTTTGTATAATATGTAGTAAGTTAATACTCCTTATTCTCCCCTCTCTCTAGCCACTGGTGATCACTAACCTGCTTTCTATCTGTATGGATTTACCAATTCTATATATTTTATGTAAATGGAACCATACAACATGTGGCCTTTTGTATCTGGCCTCTTTCACTCCACATAATGTTTTTGAGGTTCATTCATATCGTATTCGGTTGGTGAAAAGGTAATTGCGGGGTTTGCACCAACATATTTCTTTGTTTCTTTTCGTGGCTGAGTAATAGGCCATTGAACCTCTCCAAAGTTTTTTTTATATAGATATGCCCGTTAACTTACATGCTATTTATGGCTGCCCTTGCATATCAATGGCTGAGCTGGGTAGTTGTGGCACAAATCATAACAGCCTGCAAAGAAAGACTAAAATATTCACTGTCTGGGCCTTTACAGAAAAAGTTTGTTGATCCCCGTCATAAATAATATTTTTGGGGAACTTTATTATGAAAGTGTGGAAGTTCTAAAGTTTCAAAAAAATTTATTTTGTATCATGATATAATTTTAAGCTTCAGCTGGATGAATACATACGATAGAAATGCTACACAGATTTTGAAAAAAAAAAAGGAGTGATTGGGAAAGATTTGCCCTATGAGATAGTACAGTATGTCATGGACCAATGAAAGTGAAAGAATATGGCGCCAGTGCTGAGGCAGGCAGGTCATAGAAACGATGGGAAGGCTGAGAAATGCACAGAAACATAGGACAGAGGTGGTGTTCCTGACCATTTGAGAAGATATGGATTACTCCACTCCTTCAGAATAAATTTCAGAGGAATAAAATATTTAAATGTTTAAAAAAGAAACTGTGGATATACCAGAAAAAATACTGATGACTGTCTTAATAATCTTGTATAAAGAGATGCTTTTAAGTTTGACAAAAAAGACAATAAAAAGCAAAAATTTTATTACCATGGCTACCATTTGATACAATTTCTTGAAATGTAAAACTTTTGTATGGCAAAAGCACTATAAGTAAAACTTAAAAGAGAACAAAATGAACCTGGGAAAAGTATTTTGTTGTTGTTGTTGTTGTTGTGGGCAAAGAGTTAGTGTCTTCAACAGTAAAAACCTCTTTTCAGTGAATGAGACTCCGAAGAGTCCAAACTAAGGGGGAAATGTGGAAACCGGCAATAATGCAGTGATTGCAAATGAGCAGTAAGCATGATACTATAAATGTTCAATCTAGTAAATAACTGATACAAATGTACTGTACATTTAAACATGATGTCATTTTTATTGTTGTTGACTTGACTGAGGTGATTAAAAAAAAATTCAGAATCCCCAGTGAGGGCAAGGATATGGAGAAAGGGTTGTTTTTTTTTTCCACATTGTTGGATTCAATATTTTTGGAGGGAAATCTGGCAGTAGAGATCACATTTTGAAATGTATATGACTTTTGACCACACGGCTTCACGTTCTGGACATTTAACTTACAGAAAACTAACATAAAGGTGTTTTTCGCTGCAGTGAGAACCTGGAAACCATCTCAGTGTTTATCAGTAGGTTTGATGAAACAAGTAGTGGTATATCCATACAATGAATCTCAAAGAAGCCGTTGCAAAAGAGGTAGAATTTTCAACTTTAATGTAGATTATAAGTACTCTCCTTGTTCTTAATCAGGCTGGTGAATATGTTTGCTTTTCTCTTTTATTAAAAATACTTTTCCTGGTTCCATTACGATGTAAAATAATACACCTAGTTTTCAACCTAGTGAAAATGATTTTCATTACATACTTTTTTTTTTTTTTTTTTTTTTTTTTTTTAGATGGAGTCCCATTCTGTTGCCCAGGCTGGAGTGCAGTGGTATAATCTTGGCTCAATGCAACCTCCGCCTCCCAGGTTCCAGTGATTCTCCTGCCTCAGCCTCTCGAGTAGCTGGGACTACAGGTGTGTGCCACTATACCCAGTTAATTTTTGTATTTTTAGTAGAGATGGGGTTTCACCATGTTGGCCAGGCTGGTCTCGAACTCCTGACCTCAGGTGATCTGCCTGCCTCAGCCTCCCAATGTGCTGGGATTGCAGGCGTGAGCCACCATCCCTGGCCAGCATTACATACTTTCAACATTTGACTTATTTAGTTTTACTAGTTAAATATATTGCATTTTACATTATAGCAATAGAGATTTGAAACAAATCCATATTTCAGAGCCATGGACTTAAGTTTGTGTCCACATATATAAGCCTGTGTGCATGTATACCTATGTGTGCCTGCACATATGTATGTGCACATATGCATGCATGCAGATGCATGTTTGTATGCACGTACACATGTGTGAGTGCCTGTGTGTGAGCATAATATCCTAGGAGAGCTTACCATCCAGCTGAAGATGCAGCCACACCCCAGTTATTAGAGAAATTACTGCTTCCTTTTAAGATAGACTCAGGGAATTAATAAAGCAAGTAAGGATATAATCTTTCTCTCCCTAAGGATAAAACCTTTCCACATGTAGGATCCCTTTATCTTCTGAATGGGACAGCATGGGATGTGGATGCCAAGGGAAACCAGATAAGTCTGATGAAATTTGCTATTTGGCAACAAACCCTACAATTACTACGAAACACTTTGCAAATTATCACACTTCCTTTCCTGTTCTTCCTGGGGCTTTGTCCACTGCTTCTGTTCCTTCAGAACCAATTCCACCCACTAACTATGCCCCTGCCTGCCCCCTCTTCACTTTACCTCCACCCTCTTTCCATCCTGCTGGTCTGATACAAAAGGCAATGGAGATTTCAAAATGCTGGGTGCTTTTGGTCTTACAGATACAGAAGTTAATTAAAGAAAGAATAAGTTGCCTAGAGCTGTGATTGCCAAACTTTTCTGATTGTTCACCCTTATCACTGAAATATTTTGATCATGAAGTCCCAACCTATGCATACTTAAGTCCATGGCTCTGAAATATGGATTTGTTTCAAGTCTTTATTGCTATAATGTTAAATTTAATATCTCTAACTAGTAAAACTAAGTAAAATTTTTGAAGGTATGTAATGTCCATCATTTTCACTAGGTTGGCAACTAGGTGCATATGTATTTTACATATTTATGTGTTTATAAGTTGTGCACCCTTCCTATTGTATTAGTAGATTATATATGTTATGAAATAAACAAAAGGTAAAAAACTAAAAAAGATGAGATTTAAAAAATACATATAGAGGTTCTAATATTTTCTTTCTGCATTTCATGGAGGTGATTTGATGACTAGTAGACCAGAAATGGAGAAGGCTTCGTAAGTCTAACTTTAAAAGTCTCAAGAGCACTACAAACTCTTTGGCCCTGCTCAAGGACAAGGCTTCCTACCACGGTGATCTGCCCAGGTTCAGCCAGCTGCCCACCAGGTCCACAGGAGATACGGTGGTGCTGCAAATAATCTGAAAGATTTTTTTTTTCTTTCACTCTTTCTTTCATGTCTTTCTTCACTGACAGGCTCTTCTGTTTGCCCTCCTGTGATCTCTGCTTCTTGATTAGGACTCATATTTGGCTGACCAAGTCCTAAGTGATGCCTGAAGTTCCAGCCCTTCTCCTCTCTTTCATGGGCTAGGCCCCTGCTTAGAAGTCCACAGCATCCTCAGTCATTGGAGACTTGGACTTCTTTGCCCACAGCTGTACAAACTTGGTTTTTATAGCCAAGAGTGAATGGCCTTGAAAGGATGAACCCAAGGTCTCAAGGAGTTTCCCAATCCTTTTTTTTTTTTTTTTGAGACAGAATCTCACTATGTCACCAGGCTGGAGTGTAGTGGCACGACCTCGGTTCACTGCAACCTCCGCCTCCTGGGTTCAAGCGATTCTCCCACCTCAGCCTCCCGAGTAGCTGGGATTACAGACATGTGCCACCACACCCGGCTAATTTTTGCATTTTGAGTGGAGACGGGGTTTCACCATATTGGCCAGGATGGTCTCGATCTCCTGACCTCCTGATCTGCCTGCCTCAGCCTCCCAAAGTGCTGGGATTACAGATGTGAGCCACCATGCCAGGCCTTTTCCAATTCTTTAAAGGTACAGAAAAGCAAGGAGACAGAGATACTAAACCAGTGTGTATCTGCACAGCAGAAATGTGTGACAGAATGGAGCCCACCTGATGGGCGCCTCTAAGATGCAAGTCCCATGGGGGAAGAGAGTCTTCCAACCAACCCCTACACCAGCACTGAGGGCAGTGCCTGGCACAGATGAAAGGCTTGTTGAATGAATGAGTGACACAAATTTTGTCATGGATTGGTACCAATCAGAGGACCTCTTCCACTGCTTTTGGGTCTGAAATAGCACTTTAGTGCACACTCAGGTGGATTTTCTTCCAAACTGGGGGAAGGGATAGAGGGAAGCCAAGGCTCAGCTTTTGTGTATTGTCTCACTGATTTATTCAAATTGAAAACTGGAAGTTTTGGACAAAAACATCCTCATGCCATTTCTAGCAGTTCCTCCATCCAGCACACTTGGAGCCTTGCTAGTCCCCAGCAGGAGGTCCAGCCTTCCTGGGACTTTGTTTCATCATGATGCTTCCTCATTGCTGGACACAAGTTTTCCTTTTTTCTTACTGCCTCAAAATCTGTCAGTTCCTCTGGCCCCCTCCCTGCTGCCACAAATGAACTTTCACTTGCTCTGGTTTTCTCCCCGCTGCCACCCATCTTTTATAAAAAGGAAATTCAAAAATTAAAAAAAAAATTGGTGAAAAATACATGACATAAAATTTACCATCTTAGCCATTTTTAAGCGTACAGTTTCATAGTGTTAATTACATTCACATTGTTGCGAGACGGATCTCCAGAACTTTGTGATCTTGCAAACTTAAAATTCTGCACCCATCGAACAACAACTCTCTCTCCCGCTGGGAGCCCCCGTACTACGTTCTGTCTCTGTGAATTTGACTACTGTAGGCACCTCATAGAAGTAGAGTCATATAATATTTGTCCTTTGGTGACTGGGTTATTTTACTTAGCATGATATCCTCAAGGTTCACCTATGTTGTAGCATGTGCCAGGATTTCCTTCTTTTTAAGGCTGGATAATATTTAATTGTACATATATGCCATATTTTCTTTAGTTATTCATCTTTTGATGAACACTTGGGATACTTCCATCTCTTGGCTATTGTAAATAATGGTGCAATAAACATGAGTGTGCAATTGTGTCTTAAAATCCTGCTTTTAATTCAGTCTTTTGGATATATACCCAGAAGTGGAATTGCTGGGTCATATGGTGGTTGTATTTTTAATTTTATTGAGGAACTACTATAGTTTTTTTTGCAGTTGCACCATTTTATAGCCTCAAGGATTATAGTGCACAAGGATTCTTCCTCAACATTTGTTATTTTCCTTTGTTTGTTTGTTTGGTAGTGACTATACTAATGTGTGTGAAGTGATATTTCACTGTATTTTTAATTTTTTGAGGAACCTCCATACTATTTTTCATAGCAGCTGTACCTTTTGACATTCCCACTGACAGTGTACATAGTTTTTAATTTCTCCGTATCCTCCCCAATACTTGTTATTCTCCTCCTCCATATTTTTGGTAGTGACCATCCTAATGGGTGTGAAATGATATCTCATTGTGGTTTTGGTGAACATCTCTCTAATGACTAGCAAGGTCAAACATCTTTTCGTATGCTTGCTGGCCATTTGTATATCATCTTTGCAAGAAACGTCTATTCAAGTCCTTTGCTTATTTTTTTAAAAATGTAATACTATTTATTTAACTTCAAAAACATTTCAGCATTCTAAACATACAAAAAAACCAGAACGTTACAAATCGTGTTTAAGTACAGAAGGTTCTTGAACTTTCATTAACATAGTAGCTCTTTGCTTTGCTGACAATGAAGAGTTCTACAGTTTGTTTAAAAACAAACAGTTTAAAAACTAATGCACTTAACTAAGAACAAAAACAAAATAAAACCTTTCATGCCAGTTGACCCCCTTTGTCCACAGTTAAGATGGCAGCAGAATGCTACGTCACTATACACAGAAACAAGACAACCTGAAGCTAAATGGATGCCCACTGCAGAGTCAACAGGTCCAGCCTCATAGTGCACGCCCTGAGCTACAGCCCCTCCAAAAGGCATCTTCCCCATAGCCTCAACGCAGAGCAAGGACCATCGAGAGTTTGTCTTGCTTGTTTTGTTATTTTTACAAACTATAGATAGATATATACAGGTGATAACTCAGGTTTTCCAGCCAATAACCATGTAGTTAACACCACCTTATAAATAATAATAAAAAACAATGCAAGAAACATCTTTAAATGTCTTGTCACACCAGCAGCAAAGTGCACAGAGTGAGAACATGAGAGTGACTTTTCATTTTAAAAATGTTTGGAAATATGTGCAACTTTGATACAGTTTCAGGGTGCTGCAGACACCCATGGCCACTTGACGTAAACCACTGAGAATTTCTAGAGCACTTTGAGAGACTACAATAGGCTTGTGATCAAATTTTATAATTAAACCTAATGAGGGCAACAGATACTTGTCAAATAAGAGATGTGTCAATTATGGTGCTCCCCTACTCTAAGGTATTCACAAGGAGACAGATAGAGTTTCTTTATTCATTCTCCTCCTCTCCTCCTCCCCTTCCTCCTCATCTTCTTCATCTTCCTCTTCCACCTTTACCTGGGCAACTTTAGCAGGATCCTTTGCTCCATCAAACTTTCCTTTCAACTTGTAGTCAGCAACATCCTTCTCCTAATTCTCTTTCAGCTTTGCCGCCTTAGTGATGTAAGGCTGCTTTTCACTGTCACTTACGTTATTCCACATTTCACTAGCTTTCTTGCCACGTCTCCAATAGAGATGCTAGGGTTTGTGGATTTGATCTTGGGGTGGAATTCTGAGCAGAACAGGAAGAATCCAGACTGTGGCCTTTGGAAGGCATTAGGATTCTTCTTCTCTTGTCTCCCTTAGCTGGTCCATAATCCTTCATTTCCCAATCACAGTGCACTTTATCCGCCTCTGCCATTTCAGCAAATTTAGATTTATCTTGTCCGGACATTGTCTTCTACCTCTAAGACCACTTCTTGGAAAATGCTGCAAAATTGACAGGGTTTTTCTTCTTATGTTCTTCTCTGCACGTCTGCAGAAAGAAGGCATAAACAGACATCTTGCCCTTTGCTTTCTTGGGATCACATTTAGCCATCCTGACTGTATTGCTCACTAGCCTGGGCAGCGCAGGGCACAACGCGCAGCTCAGTGCTCCCTAGCCTCGGGCTGGCTGCCTCCATGAGAGCCTCTTCTTTGCTTATTTTTAACCAGATTATTTAATGATGTTGTTGTTGTTGAATTGTAGGAGTTCTTTATGTATTCTGGGTATTAACCCCTTATCAGATATATGACTTGCAAATATTTTCTCCCATTCTGTATGTTACCTTTTTGTTCTGTTGATTGTATTATTGGGTGCATGAAAGTTTTTGTTTGAGTTTGGATAAAATACTATTTATCTATTTTTGCCTTTGTTGTCTATGATGTTAGCATCATATCCAAGAAATCATTGCCAAATCTGATTTCATGAAGATTTTCCTCTATGTTCTCTTCTAGGAGTTTTATTAGCTTTGCATCTTATGTTTAGGTCTTTCCTCCATTTTGAGTTAATTTTGCGTAAGATATAAGGTAAGAGTCCAACTTACTTATTTTGTATGTAGATATCCAGTTGTCCCAGCACCATTTGTTTAAGAGATTGACCTTTCCCTGTTGAGTGGTCTTGGCATCCTTGCAGAAGATCATTTAACCATATAGGCAAGTGCTTATTTCTGGGCTCTTTATTCTATTATTATTTTTATTATTATTATTTTGGTTTATATGTCTGTCATTATGCCATTACTATACTGTTTTGATTACTGTAGCTTTGTAATATGTTTTGAAATCAGGAAATGTGAATACAACAACTTTGTTCTTCATTTTTAAAATTGTTTTGGCTATTTGAAGTTTCTTAAGATTTCATTTTAGAATATTTTTTTCCTATTTCTGCAAAAATTGCCGTTTGGATTTTGGTGGAAATTCCGTCAAATACATAGATTGCTTTGGTAGTACAGACATCTTGAAAATATTAAGTCTTCCAATCCATGGACATGAGGTGTCATTTCATTTATTTGAAAGTCTTCTTTGATTGCTTTCATTAATGTTTTGTAGTTTCCCGTGTATAAACCTTTCACCTTCTTATTTAGGTTTATTCCTAAGTATTTTATTATTTTGATGCTATTGTAAATGGAATTGTTTACTTAATTTCCTTTTCAGATTGTTCATTGTTAGTGTATAGGAATGCAACTGATTTTTGTATGTTGATTTTGCCTTCTGCAACTGCTGAATTTGTTTATTAGTTCTAAAAGTTATGAGTTTTGGTATTATCTTTAGCGTTTTCTATGTGTAACATGATGCCATCTGTGAATAGAGAAAATTTTAATTCTCCCTTTTTAATTTGGGTGCTTTTAGTTTATTTTTCTTGCCTAATTGCTCTGGCTAGGACATCCAGTACTACTGAAGAGAAGTAGCAAGAGTAGCCATCCTTATCTTCTTCCTGATCTCAGGGTAAAAAGACTTCAGTTTTTCATCACTGAGTATGACGTTAGTTGTGGGCTTTTCATATATTGCCTTTATGATGTTGAGGTAGTTTCCTTCTATTCTTAGTTTGTTGAGTATTTTTTTTAATCATGAAAAGGTACAGAATATGTCAAATACTTTTTCTGCATCATTAAAGAAAATAATAACTTTTTGGTTCTTCATTCTGTTAATGTGGTATAATTCTGCCATTCTTTGTATAGTTCCTAAATCCTGTTAAATTTTCCCTTCTAATCTTTAGCTCCTTGGCAATAATTTCATTATCCAGTAAGGATTTTTATCAGTATTTTATACGTTGTGATATATTAATTTTTGGAACAGATTTGATATTTCCAGCACCCATCATTCTAAGCCTTGTTTCAGAGAAGTGTGATCATGTAGCCCTTATTTTATAAAACTTTTCTCTGAGTTCTCTTTTGCCTCTTTCCTATTTTTAGTCTCCTCTTAAATCCCTAGGTAACCTCCTCTGTGTCCCCCAGAAAATTTATTCAGAAACCTTTTTCTTTTCTGTGAAATTTCTCAGTATGATGACTCACAGTGAGCCAATGTTAAAACAATAGTAACCAGAACTCAACATTCTCACGCATGCCAATATCATCTCTTCATCTTGAATATTTTCTGAGCCTATGCAACTTAGATGCAGGCCGTAAGAATAGCCTTGGTTACTGGTGCAAAAAAAAGTCAAGCAACAAAACAGAACAAAATGATAATTGGACCTAGGAGACACTTGGCAGGGTAGCAGTTTTATTTTAAAAGTCAAATCATATTTTTAAAACTTCAGGCCATTTTATCAATGCTTTATTTATAGGTGTAATCAGTTCCATTCAGAGAGAAATATCTAAAGAATTAGATCATAAATGAAGGGAAAACAGCATGGAACAAAATGGAAAGAACGCAAAGCATGAGAAATGTCTTGTCCTTTCTAATACTTGTGATTCCTAAGTTCTGCTTTCTGGAGAGGTCGTGAGTGGGCAGAGACAAAGCGTGCAACACAAAAGGAGTAGCATGAAGTCAACCACGAAATGCTGTCTCATCACAATTATTTTCTAAATACTGTCATCATCACATTTCGCTGTTAATAGGTTTATATCACAGTGGTATTAATGAAAATGACATGTCTAAAAGCAAAAATTTGCATAAAGTTTTGTATTAGAGGGTCGTGAATGCTAGCTGAAAAAATTCAAAACTCTAGTTGGGACTTTTTTTTTTTTTTTTTTTTTGAGACAGAGTCTCACTCTGTTGCCCAGGCTAGAGTGCAGTGGCACAATCTGGGCTCACTGCAACCTCTGCCTTCCAGGTTCAAGCAATTCTCCTGTCTCAGCCTCTGGAGTAGCTAGGATTACAGCCCCCTGCTACCACACCCAGCTAGTTTTTGTATTTTTAGTGGAGACGAGGAGGTTTCACCATGTTGGCTAGGTTGGTCTTGAATTCCTGACCTCAGGTGATCCGCCTGCCGCGGCCTCCCAAAGTCCTGGGATTACAGGCATGAGTCATCGTGCCTGGCCTGGACATCTTTTAATTAGGTAAATTGGCAATTGGATCTTTTTCTACCTTTTTCTTTTGAGAAGGTTTTTTTAGTTGTTGTTAATCAAAAGCTTTTTCTCCTTCATTAATGTCCAAGTACATAAATGTCTACCTTACACTTATTTTTGTGGGTAAAGTAGCTCAGTTTTTGTACTAGTATTATAAAATTCTGGTTTTGATAATTCAAAGTTATGGGGTCTATGCAGAATTTCTTATGAGAAACACACACAGAAATCCAGTGTCTTATAAAATGATTTATATTTCATTCATGTTTCAATTCTATTTTTGGTGAAACTTGATCATTAGCAGACACAAATGTACCTTGAAGCCTTGGTCAGTATATAATATGTGATATATCATCACATACAGCACTAAAATCTCCTCATCTTTTGAAAACTGGGCTAGAAAAAAATGAAATATGCAGGACAACCCCAAATTCTCATCTTTTCAGAGATTGCCAAGCAAATGTGAACCCTCTGAATTTGCTGAGACTCTGATCTCCAGTGTGAATTCAGGTTACCTGCCCTTCAGATTCTAGTTATGGCCTTCAGAGACCCTGCTGAGGCACTGCAAGGATGATGTTCTTTGTCACAAGGTCACTGTGCACTTATTTCATGCAGCCAGGCAATAAGAGTATCAAATTCACCTTCAAACTTTTGGCTCTGTGGCTTGAAAAAATCCCAAACAAGAGATTTTCTGGAACAGCTCTTTCAAGAATCCTAGTTTGGTTGGTCTGACTCCCAAGGGCTATTTGTGATTGGATGATCCCTCCTAAGGGTAATAGGTTCTGCCGAATTTCACATGAGGTCCAAGTTCTTCATGGCACTAGTGTATACTGTAGTATAGCTGCTGGGATCACAGCCAAGGGCTAGATGGTGGAAGGGCAAACTAAAATATATAGGTGTGTTCCAAAAAGGAAGAACAAGTGCCCATATAAAAGAATTATGCTATATATTTTATATAATATAATGAAATTTATATTATAAGCTGAATTGTCAAAGTTACACCAACAACAAATAACACAAATAAACAGAATCCCATCGTTCCTCAAAATCCTGGGGCTGTGTAACTTAGAAACAGAAATGAGCGTGTCTGGGACCATACAAAGAACCCCAGAAGCACTCGTCATGTTCTTGCCCAATGTGGTTCAAACAGCGCCATTTCAGGATACCGGTTGACTTCAGAAGTGAGGGTGATCAGCTCACTGCTGTCTCAGGCACTCTCCCTGGGCACCCCAGCTTGGAGCACAGTATCAACCTGAGCGGAAGAAAGTTGGGTTGCTCATGGGTCCGTGAACCCAACTGAGAACTGGTTAAGTGGTTAGCAGGCAGGGCTGTTGAGTGACGTGCAGGCCCCTCTCTCTTCCGAGGCAGCTGGGCTTCCGGAATGCAGATGCCCGGCTGCCTTCCTGCCAGACAGTGGAGAGTTGGGTTAGAAGCGGGAACATCTGGGGAGATTTCCGGTAGCAATCTCCGGTGGCTGAGCTAGATAATCAGGTTTCATAAATTGGGTTGACTGGACAGTAAAATATTTATTATGATTCTTCCTCTTTTTTTTTTTTTTTTTTTTTTGAAGTTCAAAAATCCTTGTCATCCCCGGCTGAGGTCTGTGTCCACATGAGAGGAATTCGTAATGAAATGAGAAGTAACCTGCCACCACTTCCTCACGACCTCCACCTGCAGCAGGCGGGAGGCAGTGATTGGATCTGCATATGTGCTCCTAAAAATTGTTTTTTCCTAAAAAACCAGAAGAATCCATGAAACAACAAGAAAAAGCAATCCAAAAAAAAAAAAACCAAAACAAACAAACAAAAAAAACAACAACCCATGTGATGGTCTTTTATTCATTCCTGATTATCAAATATTTTCTTACATGGGTGAAAAACAGAGGCAAATAATTTGGATGTTGTTTAAAAATAGACTTTCGTATGAATAATGTTTAGTCTTAAAGATACCTATTATTACTATTTTAACCTTGAATCTCTACTAAAAACAAATGGTGAGTTGTGGAATTATTCAGATAATTCAGACCAAAGTGCTGGTTTCTCTGTAAATATTTAGATAATGGAACAAAAACAGCCACAGCTGATGTGTCTGATTAGTGACCAAGTGCTTTCTTTGGGATAGTGGATGATGTCTTGGCTGTACCCTCAAACTAAGTCCCATGTCAGTGGAAAGCATTCGAGGTTTATTATAAAAGAGGGATTCAGATTTCTGTCTAAGGTGGACAACTTTTTCTTTGTTTTTCTGAGCCAGGGTCTTGCTCTGTCACTCAGGCTGGAATGCAATGACATAATCACAATTCACTGCAGCCTCCACCTTCTGAGCTCAATCGATCCTCCTGCCTCAGCCTCCTGAGTATCTGGGACTACAGGTGTGTGCCCTGTGCCACCATGACCAGTTAATTTTCTTGGTTTTTTTTTTTTTTTTTTTTTTTTTTTGTAGAGATGGGGGTGGTCTCACTATGTTGTTCAGGCTGGTCTTGAATTCCTGGGCTCGAGTGATCCTCCCACCTTGGCCTCCCAAAGTGTTGGGATGACAGACATGAATCCCTGCACCCAGACTTTTTTTCCTTAAATGCTCACACTAGTTAATAATTTGGCATTTTAATGTTTCAGTCAATTGGTAATCAACACTGATTACAGAGAACAGCGTCTTCACCTGGGTATAAGATGACTGCTACTTCAGGCCTCGCTTCCCATCTAGCCCCAGATCCTGCCATTCCCCACAACATCCTATGCTCCAGTGAAACCTCCTCAGCATTCCCAGTCTCATCCAGATGGCCCACTCCTCCGTGACTTCACACCTGCTGTGTGCTTCCAGATTTTGTTCCTTGGGCAACCTCCTGTATACGCCCTCATGGGGCTCCCTGCTCCCATCCTCATCAACTCCTTGATACCTTTCCAATCAGCCCGCCTTCCACCACAGTCTATGCTGAGAAAGGTATCTGCCTTTTGAGCTTCCATTTTCTCCTATTTACATCTCTAAAATATCACTTATTTTCTTTTCCAACAGCCACAGATATTTACCGAGTGCTTCTTCCATGGTAGGTCTTTGCTCACGTGGTGAGAATACAGACACAGTTCCTGCCCTCCTGAGGCTCACATTCCAGGTGAGGAGAAAGATGATAGACGTTCATGGGAAATGATGCCAGGAAGTGCCATGACAAAGATACAACAGAGGTTTTTCTTGTTTGACTTTCCCCGTAGACTAGGAACTTTTTGAAAGCAGAGATGGTAAATCTAGCATAGAGTGGAGTGTTAGTATATACTACACATCAGTCAATCTTGAATGAATGAGCAAATGAAAGGCATATTTAGTGGACTTCTCATGATGTTTCCAATCCTTCCAGTAATGGAGGATATAAAAGAAATAAATAATAATTTTACTTATCATTATGTTTGGAAAGTTTTCTCAAAAAATATCTATAAGACATTTTCAAAGATAAAGAATTTTCCCTTTGACTACAAAACAACGATTAGTTCAGATAGCCAGGCACAAGGCCATCACCTCTTCTGACTGTCACTGATCATCATTCAGACAGATCACCCACAAGACATGTAAAAAATGGTGGTTCTCTACTCCAGGTTTTAATTTCTATTAACTTCTGTGGCATATGATCTTGAACAAACATTTGTAGTCAATATTTGATAAAAAGCCCGATTCAATCAAGTAAATAAAGCATTAGAAAAAATAATTTCATTCCTTTGCTAAACTAAATCCATTCAGATACCAGTAGAACTGAGGACAAAGGATATTTCAAACAAAACAAAACAAAACAGTGAGACCCATTGCTCATTTGCATTTTAAAATTAATTGCTGCCCTAATTATTCGTCAATAGAAGCATACATGAAGCAAATATAACTTAGCGTAAGCTTTTAGACACCCACAGGATTCTCCCTGCAAGAGTAAACTGTCATGATGGTTCTCAGTGACAGTTTATTTTTGTTGTCTTTCCATGACTGAAGAAAAAGAAGATTGAAGCCATACAGAAATGAAACAGACTCAAGGGAAAGAGATGGACACAAGTAGTTACTCTTAGTTTTCATCTGTAAGATGGAAGAAGAAGGGCTGGGCATGGTGACTCACGCCTGTAATCCCAGCACTTTGGGTGGCTGAAGTGGGAAGATCGCTTGAAGCCAGGAGTTTGTGACCAGCCTGAGCAATATAGAGAGACCCTGTCTCTATGAAAAAAAAAAAAAAAAAAAAATAGCTGATCGCAGTGGTGTGCACCTGAAGTTCCAGCTATTCAGGAGGTTAAAGTTGGAGGATCTCTTGAGCCCAGGAGGTCAAGGCTGCAGTGAGCCAGGACTGCACCATTGCACCCCAGCTTGGGTAAGAGCGAGCAAGAGCTTGTCTCTAAATAAAATATTTAAAAAGATAAGATGCAAGAAGGTAATAACCAGTAAGGAATGTTGGTACCAAGGAGCTGCCTTGGCAACCTTCCTGAAGCTGCACTTTCATTAATTGTAAAGTGTGATTGACTCCATGACCCCAAAATGGAACCAAAAGCTGAAAAATGTAGTTCAGCATGGAGTTGTTACCTGTCTTGCTTTGTGTAAATCTGATGGATTGACTTGAGTATTTGCTGCTTCTACTTTCCCTCTGCTTTAGTTTCGGCTGCTATAACAAACACTGTAGACTCGGGGTGGGGGTTCACACGATGATTTATTTCCACAGTTCTGCAAGCTGAGAAGTCCAAGATCACGATGCTGGCTGATCAAGGTTCCTGGTGAGGACTTTCTTACTGGTTTGCAGAGAGAGAGAGAGAGAGAGAGACAGACAGACAGACGGGTTTCTTCCCCTTTTTATAAGGTCATTAATCTCATAGTGACAGTGACACCTTCATGACCTCATTTAACCCAAATCACCTCCCAAAGTCTCCACCTCCTGATACGATCACATTGGGGGTTAAGGCTTCAACGTATACAACTTGATGGGGACACAAGCATTTAACCCAAAGCACCCTCCCACCATGTCGACAGAGCTGTAGGAGGAATTTAGCACAGCTGGGAAAATTTCTCTGGCACATAATCAGGCATTCATTGTTGGTAATCTCTATCAAAAGCTTATGAAGCAACACAATGATGCTGAATAACAAACAATTCTAAATCTCAGTGATTTAAATTAACCATCATCTATGCTCATGCTTCCTGGGCTGCAGGTCAGCTGTGGCGTGGGTGATCTACGTGGGTACAGCGTGGCACCTCTCCTCCAGGTATGCCTTGCAGGTGCACGTGTCAGTTGGAAAAACTCTCCTTCAAGCCACAGTTTGTATTCAGATCTATTTTATCTGTCTCATTCTGCAGTGATCATCACAGGGCATAGAGCTATCTGATTTACAACCTTTTTAAGTTGCGAGTAGCAGCTCTCAAAGTGGTATGTGTAAACATGCAATGCCTTAAGGCCTAGGTTCCAAATTGATATATGGTCATTTCTGCCCGCATTTCACTGGCCAAAAGAGTCCCATAGTCAAGCTTGACATCAATAGGGTGAGAAAGTCAACTCTTCCCATTGGAGGCCAGTATGTTTCTGTGTTGGGGGCAGGAGAGGTACTGAATATTTGTTAAACAATCATTTAATCTATCACAACTATATTTAAAGAAAGTCCTTTACTTTCTGACGTAGGCCTCTACACATGACTTATTTCAAGTTTGCCCCTTCCTGCTTTTTTCGGTTTTCCTCTGAGTTTGTTATGAGTAGCCAGAAAGATCTTCTCTCCTTAGGAAAAGTATGTAGAAGATTTAGAAACACCTGACTTTGCATGAACTTCCAGCAAAAACAGCCAGACGTGGTCCAGTTGAGTCTTTGTCCTGCTGCTTGAGGAAGGGGACCATGGGACGTGGGTCTATGGGTCTCATTTGGATTTGAGGCCATGCGTTGAGCCGCCCAGTACAGACCAGACAGCAGAATTTCACCTCCGCAGATGTGTACCTGACTTTACTGCTCCGATTACAGCATCACCTCTCCCCTGTCACCAACTGGCAGCCCACAGCAAAGGATGTTTTTCTGATCATTTTGCACTCATTAAACGCAGCTGTCACAACAGTGGATGCGAGGATGCATGCAAAACTTTTCTGCCACATCAAAATAAAGCTGAAATGCTTTTTTAAAAAAGAGCTGATGCCTTTGAAGTCTATTCTCAAGGAGTATTGGAAATATTGCTTTTTGTCGTTGACAATTGAAAGTGTTCCGTTGCAACACAAATTAAATCTCTGCCCAGGCTAAAGAAGTATCATCCATCACAATTTTGCAGCAGAAAGCATTTGGCCCACCATTTGTGGGGTTCAATCATACTATTCCGGTGTCTGAATGACTCATATTCATTGTACTGGCTGATCCCTGCTCATGGTTTCAATAGGGAGAAGTAGTTCCCTGACTCTCAAAGGAATGTTACGAGTATGAGATAACCAGGCACCTATACAACCGCTATTAGAGACTTAAAACAAGTGAATAGATTCTTGAGCTTCAACATGGACCCACTGGACTAGATTCTCTGGATGGGAGTGGGGACTTTCCCTGATTCCGATGCAGTCATCAGAATCCATTTCACCAATCCCCAGGCCTGTGTGGGAACCAATAAGGACTATACATTTCAGTAATGTGCCTGCTGATGTAGCACCTCTTACATTTTCCTGTTGTTTACTCAGTGTCAGTCTTATCTCTTGATCAGTCACAAGTTGACTCTGGCCTCTACTTCTCTGAGAAGCCCACCATCAGCTCCCCCTGGGCTGCATAATGAGACCACTACCTGTGTCCCCTTCATACCCTTTGCCCACCTCGATAACAGTAGTTCTCAATCTGTCCCCGTCATCTGCTCACGCATCTCCACTAGACTGGAATTTTGAGAGTAAGGACTGTGTCCATCATCACATGTGTGGTTCTAACAGTATAACACAGGGCTTGACACAGAGAAGGCCCCCGGAAGGGTTGGTGACAGACAGGAAGGAAGGTATGGGGAAGGAGAACAATAGCATCAGATTGTTTCCAGGGGTGGGTGGGCACAGCTTCCAGCCAGATGCTGCTTGTGCACATCAGGTGACTACAGATACAGACTTTTTAGTCTTTATCTGCCTTCCTTCTTCTACCCCAAAGGCTACATGACAGCCTGGGCACACAGGCAACAATTATTAAGTAATGAGAAAAGATAAGAAGAGCTCTCATCTTCTGGGTGGCTGTATCAGTCAGGGTCCAGCCAGGAAAACTCACCTCACTAGATATTTCCTGCCTTGCCTCCACCTACATTCTCCTTTTGACAAAGCCTAATGGGAGGCTGGGGAAATGGAGCACCTGTGCCTTGAGAGCCAAGTGGCTGAGCAGTTTGGACTCATTCAGTTCCCTCTCTCATCACAAGATGGGACACACATTTCAATGACCCACAGCCAGCTGCACAAGCTATGGTGTCTGATGAGGACACACCCTCGCTCTGTGTTCTTGCAATGTGTGATGACATTGCGGGCTACTTGAGGAATACGTGTAAGAAATTGAGATGCTGCCTCTTCCATGATATCACACTGGAGAGAAAAATCCAAAGACAGGATAGAAATAGTGAATTTAAGGGAATTACGGATGAACACCTAGAATCCTCTGGTGTTCCAGTTACTGCGTAAATTAATGCTGGGCACTGACCGGAGAGCTAAGATGAGAGGAAAAGGAAAAGGTTGAGGGTACAAGGGCTCTGAGCTTGGTGAGTTTTGGTGTCTTAAGTGAACCCATCTTAAGTGATCTTAAGTGATCCCTTTCCTTGAGGGAGGCCATTGTTTACAAAAGGCTCTGTCACCTCCTGGATAACAAAGAATTCATTCACTGGGTGCTTTTTCTATACACAAGCCTACTGTGGTTAGATTGTGTTAGTAATTTGAATGTGTTAGATGCATTATATTAACTGTTATCAACAAATCATGTGACTGTGTGTCTGTCATGTGCAAGATACCTGTACCAGGGATGCCAC
This sequence comes from Papio anubis, assembly GCF_008728515.1. Taxonomy (NCBI): domain Eukaryota; kingdom Metazoa; phylum Chordata; class Mammalia; order Primates; family Cercopithecidae; genus Papio; species Papio anubis. Next base: position 98,073,318 of record NC_044989.1, read on the forward strand.
TGTCCTTGCTGCATAGCTAGCACTTTCTCTTCCTCCTATGGGATGAGCCAGAACATTCCCTCCAGAGGCTGTCCTGAAGCATCTCGTTGGAAGTTGGTCTCTTCTCTATCATTTGTTGTCTCAGGACCTTGTCCCTACCTAACCATAATTCTAATTGGCAATCCATTCATTTATCTGCTATTTGTTTGCCATCTCTAGAAGGGCAGGACCAGCATCTATATCCTTGATGCTTCGTGCAGTGTCTGGCACATAATAGAAGTGAAGCAAAATGTGTAGCGTGACTAAATACACACAAGGCATAATACAAGATGAAATCAGATCCCTTTCTTTTTCTCAAAACTTGGCAATATTGGGAAGAGCCATGTACACAGATAAGTAACAAAAGAAAGCATTGCAACGTAATTCCTTTGAAAAATGATGCAACTCATACAAAGAGCTGCAGATGATCTTGATACAGGTACAGGGGGGTACCATGATTTTTCAGATGAGTAGAAAAATCGGGGAGTAGATTTGTGGTAGAAGCAGGAGCAGCACCCATGGCCTCATGAGCAAAGTTCTTCCCATTCACTGTTTTTTTTGTTTTTTTTTTTTTGTTGTTGTTTTTTGTTTTTGCCTCCAGGCAGGATGTGTGAGTGATGAGAGTGTGTGTGTATGTGTGTGTGTGTCTAGCTACAGCCTGAATTGGCACATGGAGAGCTATGCTTGAGATGAGTTGAGATGAGTTGCACTTGATTTCTTTGGGTCTTTGTTTTCGTTTTTGCTTTGAGAAAGAGTCTCACTCTTTCATCCAGGCTGGAGTGCAGAGGCATGATCTCGATTCAGTGCAACCTCCACCTCCCAGGTTCAAGCCAATCTCCTGCCTCAGCTTCTCTAGTAGCTGGGATTACAGGCATGTTCCACCATACCCAGCTAACTTTTGTATTTTTAGTAGAGACGGGGTTTCACCATGTTGGCCAGGCTGGTCTCGAACTCTTGGCTTCAAGTGATCCACCCACTTCGGCCTTCCAAAATGATGGGATTACAGACATGAGCCACCACACCTGGCCCGGGTCTGTCTTTCACTTGGTCTCCTTCCCCACTGTCAAACTGATGGCCATGTCCCTCCATGCCAGCAGTGCATGTGCCTCCGTCATTCTCAAGGGCAATAGCAACTTACAACCATTCCATAGGTAGTATAGACAGTTGTTTAATTATATTTTTCATGCCTCTCTTAAAAGTAACATCTGTATACCTTTTATTGTAATAAAAAAGTATTCATAATTCAATATAATTGGCAATATTTCTGGCTATTTCCTGAAAACTCTTAAGGATTATTCAAGTTGCATGGTGTGGGGAAAACCAAGGCTGGCTCTCAGAGGGTTAAAAACGCCTGTCTGGAAGGGGACCCTGAAGACTGCAGCTCATCTGAGGAAACTTGCCCAGCCCTGAGCATTAAGGCAGGAAGCCACCTAGAATGGTAAGGACCACCCTGAACTCGGGAGGCTTTACAATTTATTTTTTCATTAATGAGTGCTTCAGAAAGTGCAATGTCCCTAATTCCCTTCTTTGAAAGACGGAAACTTTAATGTGCAGTTAATTAAATGTTGTGTTGATTCGCAAGCCCTGAGCTCTCAGAGGCCTTGGGGAGGTGGAGGCAGGTTTAGAAATCAAACAATGGGGGGACTGACTGTCCCCGATCTGACCACAGTGCAGGCGGCACTGTTTGCTGCAGATGCCTGGGAGGCGTCCGAGGCACCCCTGTGGCCAGACCTGCCGTTCTGAGCCTCGGTGATTTGTGGACGGCTCTGTTTACCGTTGAGAGGAGCAGAGCCCAGGCAACAGGTCCAGGCCCCGGCAGGGAGGAGGCTGGTCCGAGCCTACATCTCTCTCCTGGCTGCCTGGCTTTCAGAAGCATTCTTTAAAAAAATTTTTTTTCCTAGTGCTTCAGCGTGTCTTTGTGCTGAGAGGAGCTGTGTCATGCTGGAATTCTTTTCACAACAAACTAAAGAACCCAGCTGTGGCGCTGGCTGCAGCCTGAGAACCTGCAGCGTTTCTGTATGCAGTTATTTACTAAGGGGAGCAGTGAGGCTGCTGAGGTGGGGTTACTTGTGCAAATCCTCAGCAGGCTTTGCCATGCTGGCAGGGCTGGGGTGGGGGACTGTGGGCATCCACCGTCCGGGTGGGATGGGGTGGGGCGGGGCTGGATGGAAGTGCAAAGGCACTTACGGAATCGCAGAGTGCAAAAGGGCCACAGAGCTTATCTTACCTCTCTCCCATTTTATAGATGAGGAAACGTAGTCAAGAAATCGAGTGTGTGATTTTGCAAGAAAAATGGTGGTTTGCTCCAAATAACTAGAGCCGGTTAACAGTGACAAGTTTATCATCCATTTGGCCCTGGCTAAAGGCACAACTTATGCAGTTACCACATGACAACTTGCAGGGTTATTGCTACCACAGCACACTTCCCTCAGCCCTCACTCATGGCAAGAACAAAGCATCAATACCTAAGGAAAACACACTTGCTATTGTTTTGGCATGGGAACCCCTTTCTTATAACTCTTCGGCATGGTCAGCTTGTTTACGATGCCCCCAAAGAGCTGGCGAAGATCTGAGGATTGACTTTGGAGGGTCTTGGCAGTGCTACTATATTCTTATTATGAATAAAAATTTTAAACCCAAGCTGATAAACATATTTTTTTCACACTGAATTCATCAGGAATACATTAACATTTTCTAAAAGGTAAAGACAGAAAAAATGAAAGAATTGAAAGGAGAATATTAGGATGTATTTGGCCACTAGGATCTCTGTTTCCATCAGCTCGTGTGTATAAGCCAGAACTTCACCCCGTATAACTAATGCACAGGGAATTAGCCTATGGAATAATGATCATTCCTGATGAACAGAATAAGAGCTTGTTCCCGTGTATGCACAGAGCCATTCATCCTAAGAAAGAAATCTGGAGTGAAAGCGCACAGCATATTTTGCATAGGTTCTGTAAAAGGATCCAGGCAAAACAGGCTTTGCAACATTAGTTATGATCATATATGGAAAAAGCAGTTACTTTCTGGGGTGACATATGGCTGAATTGGTACAATGCCCAGGAATCTCAATGTCCCCCTTAGAAGGGTGAGCCCTGGCTTCATCTTTCACCCACATTGTCAGTGGGACAAACTGCACAGGCAGTTTGTGGACAGGTCACCGGTAAAGAAAATCACATCCACCTGTGCTGAGAACAAGCTGCTGTTGGGCTCTGCACTTGGCAAGCACTAAGGTCCCCTTCTGTGATCATAAGTTTTTCTAAAGCAAGAAAATTATGAATGGAACCCAAGCCCATCTGCTTAAGATTCAAGCATGGTGACATTCCGTAGTAAACAACAACAGTGACAATGCTGACAAAAACACAGCACATTTATTGTAAGGGCGATTCCACCTTTAAATGTTGAAAATTTCACCTTGCCCTGATACTCTTCTGTAACCAGTAAACCTATTTGCAACATACCTAACATGGCCAAGCCAATCAGTTGAGCCTGATTGTGGAAGAGATGGGGAAATGTGATCACTTGAATGTGTGATATTCATTCATCCACTCATTCATTTTGCTGACCATTAATTAATTCGACTAACCCTCCTGAGTACAGCTCTGTGCTAAGCATTAGGGACTCCAGATGATTCTTATCTTCAAGGCATCCAGCCTGGGGAGAAAAACAGACGTACAACTAAGCTGCAGAGGGACACGTGCTTTAGTTATGGGGACACCTGGAAGGGAGTGAGGAACTCCTTACAGTTCACTTTGGGAAGCTGGGGAGGACTTGAAACTTCTAAGTGGCCCTGGGAGCCACTGGAGGTGGGAAGGGCCAGTGCCCGGAGGCCTGGGCCTGCCTGGCTGGGGATCCCAGCTGGGCTACTGCCTTGCTGTCTACAAATGATGGAGCCCTTCCAGCCTCAGCTTCCTCACAAGTAAAATGCAGACGGCAATGCCTCCTTCCAGTGATGTGAGGGTTCAATGGGAAGTTTCATGAAAGCGCTTAGCAGGGTTTCTGATGAGTGCTCAGAAGGTGGTAGTTTGGTGTTGCTGGGGGAAGGGAAGCCTGGGCTGAGAACAGGGGCCGTGGAAAGTCGCAAATGGTCTTCAGTCGTCGGAAGGCACTGTTAGATTCACTGTTTACAAAGAACGTTTTGGGACATCTTGGTCTACGGATGAGAAGGAAGGACAGAAGCTGGCGAGCTGTGGGCCGCAGGAGCAGCAGGGAGGATACTGAGGCAGTCCACAGATGCAGCTGTGAGGGTGTCCTGGAGCTGGGGAGAGGGAGATGGAGAGGAGTGGATGGGAGACGTGTTTGGAAAGTGTTAATAAGGTAGGCAGGACTGAGGGGAGAGAATAAGAGAGACAGAAGGGGGCAGATTTTGATGAGAGGTGACAGCAACGGCAGTGACTGAGAGGAGCAGTAAAGCCAGCAGCAGGCTGAGGGAAGAGGGAGTGGCTTCCTTCAGAAGAGGCGCCGCCTCCCTAGCAGTGAGCAAATGTGTTTAGGAACATGTTCTTCCTCCCAATCCAGAGACGGATTGTTGAGATGATTCCTGCTTTCCGGCTCCCCGACACCCGCTGTTCTTTAGATCCGCTCAGCGGCACTTTTTCCTGTGCCATGTGCCCAGATCTGAGCGAGGCTTGGGAAGACGCGAACGGGCTGTAAAATCTGTCCCCAGGAGAGTAAGAACGCGCGGTGTGGGGCTGAGCTGAGTCCAGGGAGTGCGAGAATTTAGCAGTTGTGCTGTGCCTGGGCATTTCAGACTGTGCCACAGCCGGGCCTGCCTGTTCCGCAATGTGGCTGAGGAAGGGAGCCAGGGACGCTGCTGCAAGGCTGGCTGTGGGCAGTGGCAGGAAGCAGACAGAGGCTCTCTGGCCACTTCTCTCCCCTGGAGGCCCTGCTCCCTCTACTGCCCACTGCTGCGGACAGTTGCATCCTGGGGCTCTCTGTGGCTCTTCCATTAGTACCCTGGGGCTGGCATAAGCGACTCGTCCTCTACCTAGGGCATTCAGGCATTCATCAGTACTTGGTGAGCACCTCCTAGTGCCAAGCTCTGTCCTGGTCACAGGAGAGCACTCCTATCCTTGTGTGGTCCCTGTCCTCACTGCGCTTTGGGCCGGAGAGGAACTCTTTGTCTGATCCTTTTCCCCAACTGTGGCTTAAGGGGTTTCATCTCTTGCTAGAGCCCTTCCAGGCAGGCAGCAGGTCCTGGTTTGTGGGCAAGGGGTTCCTCCTCCATTTTGGAGCCTCGGCTGCCCTGCCTCCCCAGTAATCTGGTGTTCTGGTAGTTCCTCCCTGCGCCCTGGCTTTAAAGGCTAAGTAAGAGAAGTTGTATTCTGGAGACCAGCTCCAGGTTCCCCCGCAGAGAGCAAGCTCCAGGGACAGGCAAAGTGTGTGGCTTCAGAGAAGAGCGAGGATCTTGCCATCTCTTTTACAGGTTGATGTGGCCTTTTTAGCAGCGTTAAACCCCTGATTGCTGTCATCAGTGGTGTGATTTTAGCAGATGCTCCCTCAGTACTTTACAATCAACCTGCACTGAGCACTTTGTGCAGGGGCGTGGCCTGGTCTGGGGACCAAGTGCTTTACATTATCTAAGCCTTACCCCTAGATCCTTGGAAGGCAGAGAGAATTTGGGAACATCTGTGCTATGAGCGTGGAAAACTGAGACTCAGGTAAAAAGGCTGGTTCCTGATTGCACCGTTGGTCATGGGTGAGTGTGGTTTTCGAGCTCTGATATTTGGATTCTGAGTACAGAACATGTTATATTCTGGCCCACGCCCTCTTCCTGAGTTCTTGTGTTTTAATGATTTCATTTTCCACTCTTTTTAGGCACTTTGGCAAAGGAGTGTGAATTTTGGGGAAGCTCAAGGTAGAGGTACCAGGTAGAGAGAGGGCCAGGGCTGAGTTCATGGGCTCTTTCTAAACGGAAATGTCTCACATTCAAGTAGGTTATGGCATGTGTCAGGAATATCTTTTGTCTATAACAGTGATAGGCAACATGCAGTCATCAAGCTTTAGGAATGCAAACATCGATCTAGTAAGTTCAGGGGCAAAAACCTCAGTTCAGGTGGTGGAGCCCTCGTTCAAGTTTGAGCAGTGACTGTGTCTCCAGCTGGAGCTGACCCTGCCAGGCTGGGGCTGAGGAACCATCTACCAGCCCAGGACAGACAGAGGCCGACCCAGAGAGATGGCATCTGAGGCCATGTGCATGCAGCTGGTGTCCTGGATTGGGGTTGAGAGAGAGACATAGTCCTCTATCCTTTCCACACATATCCTCAGGAAAGGATCTAGCAGGATGTTCATTTTTCACTATTTTGTGAGCAGTTGGTGGAGGAGGCAATGCCACCAAGGAAGCATTTTGCTACTGTTCCTTCCTATATACTGAAGACATTCTGCATATGTGTATTTTACATATAACTCCTAAAAATATGTAGACCGTAAATATTTTTATTTGTCCTGAATTTTACTTTATGCAAAAAAGACATCATACTTTAAATTCTTAGTGATGAGAGTGAGACACCTGAGATGGCTCTGGTGGAAGATGGTAGGTTGTACCATACTTGGATTCCAGAAAGTGAGGCCTCCCTGTGTCTATGCACTGGGAATTGGTGGGGGCTCATTCCACTGGGTGTTGGAGGGGTGTCCTGTGGCTCCTGTAAATTGGAGGTTTCTTGCCATCTCAGGGGCCTGAGCCTTATGTGGTGGAGAGACACCAGCAACAGGGAAAAGATGGTCAGTGGGGACAAGCTAGGTCAGCTTTGTCCTCAGTTCCATCCTCAAGACGGGCGGGGAACTTATTGCGCCCAGTAAGTTCTCATCCAGATACTACCTTACCTCTGAGGTTCTATCCCTGGACATATTCTTTTATTTTAATTTAATTTTTATGAATGCATCTTAGTTGTATATATTTATGGGATACATGTGATATTTTGATACAAGCATACAATGTGTAATGATCAAATCATAGTAATTGGGATATCCATCACCTTAAACATTTATCATTTCCTTGTGTTAGGAACATTCAGTTCTACTCTTCTAGTTATTTCAAAATATGCAATAAATGATTGTTAACTATAGTCACCCTATTGTGCTATGGAACACCAGGTCTAATTTCTTCTATCTAATTGTGGTTTTGTACCCCTTAATCAACCCATTTTTAATCCCTCCTTCCTCTCTACCCTTCCCAGCCTCAGCCTCTGGTAGCCGTCATCTGTCCTCTACCTCCAGTAGGTGGCCTTTATAGCTCCCACATGTGAATGAGAACACGTGATATTTGTCTTTCTTTTTTTTTATTTTTAATTTTTTTGAGATGGAGTCCTGCTCTGTCTCCCAGGCTGGAGTGAAGTGACGTCATCTCGGCTCACTGCAACTCCTGGGAATATTCTTGTAGCACAAACTCCTGCACCTTCTGCCACAGCTGACACCTGTAGGATAATTATTCCAGCTTCAGAGGAAAGCGAAATGATGACCAGAGACACCTAGATCTTGTTCTCATTGTGAGTGTGGCTTTCAGTCAGTTAACGACAGGGATGTTGAGGAGAAAGAGGAAGTGCATTCCAAAGGCGAGTCGGTGGTGGTGTTTGCTCATGAGGCCTGCACTGCTGCACTGGCCTTTTCTCTGGTCAGATTTTGAGGGGTTGCCACCTCAGAGTTGGCCACGAGAGCCAGGACTTCCTGGAGCTCCATCCTTTCTGGCATGAAGACCCTGATGGGTCTGGCAGGCTTTCTCACAGCGGGAATGTCACTGAGGGGTCCTACTCATGGGGTCAGTCAGGGAAGTTTGGTGGAACTCTGGGGTGGAACTCTGTCCTCTGTATGGACAGATACTGAGTCCAAGTTTAGCTGGGAGTCACTGCTCACATGGACACTGTGGCCTTCCTTAGCGCTAGGCTTTTGGGGTTTGGCGTGAACTTGTCGATCACTTAAGATGAGATATGTGGTACTTCGGCCATTGAATTACTTATTTGTACAACTAACAGATTTCTCAGGTGTGGGGAAAAAATTTGCAACTTAGACCAAGGACTTGCAAACTTTATTAGTACCTCTGCAGGTTTTTTGTTTTTGTTTTTGAGATGGAGGCTCATTCTGTCGCCCAGGCTGGAGTGTAGTGGCACCATCTCAGCTTACTGCAACCTCTGCCTCAGCCTCCTGAATAGCTGGGACCACAGGCTCCCGCCAACACATCCGGCTAATTTTTGTATTTTTAGTAGAGATGGTGTTTCACCATATTGGCCAGGCTGGTCTCGAACTCCTGACCTTGTGATCCGCCTGCCTTGGACCTCAGCAGATTTTTAATCCCTTTGGGGGCAGGCATCACAGCCTTCCATCTGTGAATTTCATGCAGCACCTACTAGTGACCAACACTTGCAGGAGGCTCCACCCTGATAGGCACTTTTCCACCCTCATTAGCCTCACCAAGAACCTAGGAGGGATGTACGGTTCTTACCATGTTTCTCCTGTAACTGAAAAATTGATTTTGAGCATATGACTTGCTCAAGATCCCATGCTGGCAAGTGTCTGGGCTGGCCTTTGGCCTTGGTGCACTCAATCTGCCCTTTAAACCACGTGGAAGTCCAGGCAGTCCTGGGGAGGGTTTGTGGGTTAAGATAACCTGGGAAATTTTCTCCTGGCTTTCATGTTAGACTGAATCTACACAAGTGGCACAGCTCTCCAAGGAAGGGTGGGCCAGTCCCTCTAGGCGCCTCTCCAAATGTCCTTACAACCCTCATTGCCAAGAACTCTTTTTCTGATATTGAACTTAAATCCTCCTCACTCAAGGTTAAGCTGCAAACTTCTCAATGCCTACTAGATGGGGATGAAGTTGGTTACAATGCTCTGTGTGTAAATCTACAGTTCTTTGAGTAGACACCCACACACACACACACACACACATACACAGACACACTAAACAACCCAATTCCTCTACATGCTTTCCTTGCAATATAATAAAAAGCTCAGAGTTTTGACTTCAGGATTATTTTCTTTTGTTTGGAAAATATTCCCCCAATCAAATCTAACTTAACTTTTGATTTCTCAAAATTAATATTTTTCTAGCTGATACAATTTCTGTATGTATATTTTATGGCAGAAATAGTTAAATTACTGAGTTTTAGAAGTCCTGGCCTATAGACTCTTAAAATTATGAAGTAGATAAACTTCCTAAAGCAATACACACCACATGTAATAAATTCTTGGAAAGGAAGTGTCCGTGAGCTTAAGAGTTAGGTGATACTGTCTCCCTGAATGGAAAGGCATTAAGAACTAGGATTTTAAATTTGGAACAATGTTTACATCATAGCAATTTGTACTACATAAGAGGAGAAGCTATAGCACTTGGCTCTATTCTATGTTTATTTCCATTATGGATTACTTTTGTGTGTTTCTATGAGATCCTATTCAGAAAGGAGTCAAAGCTGTGCAAGTCAACAGGTTTCCATTTGGCCAATATCTGAAGTAATGGGCATGGGTGCAGCAGGGTGAAGAGAGGGAGGTGGGATGGGAGCAGAACCCCCTGGAACCATACAGAGCTGCCCTTGCCTCCTTTATCTGCCCTTGCTCCTGCCCCCGGCCCTGGCCTGCATGGTCACAACCTCCTGCAAAATGCAGAAATGTCAGGAAAATGAATGGAAATGCCCATATGGTGGGTGGGGACTTCTAGGGGAGGGACTCATTTCTGATTTTGTTCTGCAAGAGAAGGTAAGAAAGCTAAAGCAAGGGAGAGGAGAAAGGGAGACGGGGAGAGAGAGGAATGGAGAGGAAGGAAAGGGGCAGGAGGCAGGGAGCAGCTGTCAGGAGGGAGAAGAAGCAGTAAACACCAGTCCTACCTCCGGGCTGCTAAAAACCTCCTCCGTAGACTCAGCCCCTGTAGGAGCTGGCAGTGTGGCCCTTACTCCTCCCAGTCCCCTTGCACCTGGTCTAGGCAGTGAGGTGGCGCTGGGGAGCACAAATGGCCCCACTCCTCAGCGTCCTTTACATTCTCCACTCCCTCCCTCCATGCCCTTCCTCAGGGCACCTAGTGAGGACCTCCTGAGCCTACCCTCAAGCATGGGCTGTGCCACCCTTGCCTCCCCCTCCAACCTCCGCAGGCCTCAGCAAGTCCCTTCTCACATAGCAGATGCCCTGGCTCACCTCTCCTCACTAGCTGCCTCTCCTGCCCCCGCTGCCTGGAACCCTGTGCTTTTGCTGCCCAGAAGTGTTGGCAGTTTCCCCAAAAAAACCAAGTAGTGCACATCTTGCTTCCTAAGTCTGCAATAACACACACAACAATCACCACTCCACCTCATACCCATGCCAGGCATGGGCTCAGCCCTTGACATGCACAGCCCTACCAGGTGGGCAGCAGGATTGTCTCTGCTTTCCAGCGCTTACACTGAAGCTTGGAGAGACTAGTCGATTTAAGGGGAGGCCGGCTGGCCTGTGCAGGAAGGTGTAATAGACAAGGAAAGGGACACAGAAAAAGAATGAATATACATCTAGCACCCAGTAAGTATCAGGCTATGCTAGGCGTGAGCGTTACTTCCGGATCTAAGATGCTGTGATTTGAATGCCAAGCAGTCATATTTTTTCTAGAACAGAGATTTTTGATCACTGTTTAGTCAGAAGAGAGATATTTCATCTTCTGCAGACTTTATTTTCTTGCTATTTAAGCCACGGCATTTTCTGGTTTGATAAGGTAAAGGGAGTCTCTCTCACCTGCCCCTTTTCCTATTGTCAATCTTCTTTTTGGTTCCTTTGCTTGCAGCTGTGGTCTGCCTTTGAGTCACACAGAACCACTTGCAGGAAGAACTCTAGAGAATTTGGGAAGAAAGGGGGAGAGGACAGACAAAAGGTGCATTTTTTTTTTTTTCCAAGAAGCAGGAAATTGTAAGGAAAATAGAAGGTGTTCTCAAGTGTGTCGGCTGCTGCCTGACACAGGTAACATTTCTTTAGATGGCTTCGCTTCCCCTCCCTCATGCCTAGCCAGTTCTTCATCATTTTTTTACATCTCTTTGGGGACAGGGACATGAAAGTGAACTGCAGGTCAAAGGCAAGAATTAGGGGTTCTGGGGCCCTTTGTCAGACGGCCTCGCTGCTCCTTTGTGCCCATGCCTTCCCAGGAGCTGGTACAGTGGCTCAGCGCTCCAGCCATATCAGCCTCTGCTGAATGACAGCATCACACCTTCCTCTATCCCATTTACATTTCAAACTGCCACCCGCCTGCTCTTGATTAATTATTTAGTAATCCTGGCCACTTGTGAGCCTTTCGGAGCTCACGTTTCACGTCAAAGGTCCAATCCTTTTTTATCCAAATCTTCTTTCCCTAAATCCATGTGTAGTTTTCTGCATGAAATGCTGTGATATTCCTTTTGCAGCCTCAACACCCAAGGTACTGGCCTCCCTTCTTTGTGGTGGAAACTCCTGGACATTCAGCCACTGGGCATTCACAAGACTGGAGTCTACCTTCCCTACCTACTTCTGACTTTGGTCAACTCTATTATTATTATTGTTATTATTATTACTATTATTTTTAAGACAGTCTCACTCTGTTGCCCAGGCTAGAGTGCAGTGATGTGATCATAGCTCACTACAGCCTTGAACTCCTAGGTTCACATGATCCTGCTGTCTCAGCCTCCTGAGTAGCTAGGACTACTGGTGCATGCTACTGCACCCGGCTTAACTCTATTTTAAAATAAGTAAATAAAGGAGTCTGGAAGGCACAGTTACAGGCTCTCTTCTGTTTTTAATTATTGATGGAATCTGTGTGAAGAAGTGGGAGAGATGTGGGCTTTAGAATTCGAGAGCATTTCAGTGTGTCCCTGGCTCTGGCACTTCTTTGCTGTATGAGATAATGGGTAAGTTACATACTCTGAGCCTTACTTTCTTTACCTCTACAGTGGGTGTGGAAATACAGAGGCAGCAGGGGTGTTAAGAGGGATTCATGAAGGAGTAGCAAGAACAATACATGCTGAGTTCTCACCGTGAGGATTTGATGACTGTCTCAAACAGTGCAAGCCAGATAATCCACACAGGATCAGTCCTCAAGAACAGTCAGGATGGCCGGGCATGGTGGCTCATGCCTGTAATCCCAACACTTTGGGAGGCTGAGGTGGGTGGTTCACTTGAGCCCGGGAGTTCGAGACCAGACTGGCCAACATGACAAAACCCCATCTCTACTAAAAGTACAAAAATTAGCCGAGCATTGTGGTGGGCACCTGTATTCCCAGCTACTCAGGAGGCTGAGGCTGGAGAATCACTTGAACCCAGGAAACAGAGGTTGCAGCGAACTAAGATTGTGCCACTGCACTGCAGCCTGGGTGACAGAGTGAGGCCCTATAGCAAACAAAAAAACAAACAAACAAACAAACTAACTAAAAAAACAGGTAGTTTATACCATGACACCTTTACCCTGTGTAAAATTCTTACCAATACTGATGTGAACTAGTATGAAAATTCCATGGTAAATAGTAACTTTTCAGTTTGTATCTTCTGAGCTTTGGAATTCTATTTCTTACACTAATTAGTTGTGTGACTTTAGAAAACCTATCTCATTTTTATGGGCCTCAGTTTCATCATCTGTAAAATGGTCCCCACTAAACCTACCTCTGAAAAGTGTGAAAAAATGAAAGAGGTAAGGTAGGTTAATACCTGGCACATAATAAGCATTCAACAAATGGTCTTGCTTTTTTGACATCATGGTTATTTAATATCTGTTCATAGATAAGCTTTTATCAATTCTCAAGAAAACCCCAAAGGAATGTTCATATTTTTCCGTTTTGTTACCAAAAGTATGATTAGATTTTAAAGAAAACAGAGCACATCTTTCACCACATGAGAATAAGGAATCTACTCTTTTTTGGCAAGAAAAAAAAAAAAGCCATAAACACAACTGACGTTAATTCTCTGTGCATATTGCATCTTGCCTCCCTGCTTTACAGTTTTCGGAAACCAAGCGTCCATCTGTCTCCAAAGACCTATTCTAGGTTCTAGAAAAGAAAACACCGTCTAGATCTGTTGACGCTGTCGATTTGGCTGACTTAAAGCCCTTGCCTGACTTCCTCTGCTGGCGCGTGCGTGAGGCCGGGATGCTGATTTATGGCTGCCTGTGTTCCGCAGGTTAACCCCGTCGCAGGTCACTCTGCTCTGTTAATTGCATCCTAAACCTTCCTCGGCTCTTCGGCAGCGAAATCGCAGCAGAGGAGATGGCGCAGCTTGGTGCGCGTTGCTCATTTGTGCCCACATGAAAAGAACTGCCAGGATGCCCAGGACACCAGCCCCCTGGCTTCTGCGGTGCTTGTGCAGTCCTGAATCCGCCCGAGAGCTGTGGATCCGTGTCCACTGGCTGCATAGCCGACTGCCGGCTCCATGGAGGGGCCTGTGCCGGAGAACACTCACATGTTGACTTCTTTCTTCAGTCTAGGCCTTTCTTGGCCCCCTTGGTTATTCATTCTACATGATACACCTCTTATTGTAGTTCAAATGTGTCATGGAAGAGGCATTGAAGAGAGAGTGGATGCCCGTGTTTGTTGGCAGTAGGTAGCTTTTACCACTCCGGCTGTAGGAAAAGAACAAAAGGAGAAATTACATCTATTTCTCATATTTAAGGGAAAAGCAATTAAATTACCAAAGTCAGATTCTCGAGTAATTGCTGGGCCCTCGGAGGGGCAGGCAAGGTGAAGTGTGAGGCCCCAGATCTCTGTCTTGCGTGGGGCTGACGTTGCCTGTTGGGGACTCCAAGCAGAGGCGGGGCCAGGGAAGGCAGCCTGCTGGGAGAAACCCAGAGCCCCTTGCCAGCCTCCCGTCCCAGCTGCTATCCATGCACTTGTGTAGCTTCCCGGCTGTCCTGGGGCCAGGCAAGAGGTAGCAGGGCTCCAGCTACAGAAGTTATAGGAGGCGACTCTCAGAGCCTTGATTTCCTGCATTTGAAATACTGAGAACAGTGTCTTCCATGCCTACTTTCTAAAAGCTGTTATGAAGATTACCTAGACTCATACCTGTGAAGGCTGGTGAAAGAATAAAGCAGCGGAAACACACAAGGTGTTAAAAAACTTCCCTTCCAACTAATTAGTAGATGAGTTCGAATCCCAAGCATACGGACAGCAGCAGTCACAGCAGAGGGCTGGGGGCCCCGGCCCTTACCAGGTGACCTCCCATCAGTCAGGAGGACAATGGCATGTGGCAGTGCCGAGCACCACCTGGCTGGGATCAGTCCTCCTGCCTTCCTTTCTCCTTGTCCGGCCTGGGTCGGTAGCACGGTCCGGAGAGCCAGCAGGCGCCCTTTCCCAGTGTGCGGAGGCAGAGGAGCTGTCTGAACGTGCAGAGCCGCCGCTGTCAGCGCGGCTCGGGATCAGGAGCTGCCCTGCACCCAGTGATCTCTGCAAATCAGTGCTCACCCAGAAGGAAAACCGATTTACATTGGGTGAGTAACAGAGAATGCCAACTTCGTGTTAGGAGATGAAGCTCTAGGCAGAATTCTGAAGCTCCGTTTCAGCTCCCCAAATCCCCCCTTGTTTTTTTTTTGTTTTGTTTTGTTTTTTGAGACGGAGTCTCGCTCTGCCGCCCAGGCTGGAGTGCAGTGACTGGATCTCAGCTCACTGCAAGCTCCGCCTCCCAGGTTCATGCCATTCTGCTGCCTCAGCCTCCCGAGTAGCTGGGACTACAGGCGCCCGCCACCTCGCCTGGCTAGTTTTTTGTATTTTTTTAGTAGAGACGGGGTTTCACCGGGTTCGCCAGGATGGTCTCGATCTCCTGACCTCGTGATCCGCCCGTCTCGGCCTCCCAAAGTGCTGGGATTACAGGCTTGAGCCACCGCGCCCAGCCTCAAATCTCCCCTTGTTTTAAAATAGGTCTGTGACTGCAGGCGCCGGCCACCTCGCCCAGCTAGTTTTTTTTTTTTTTTTTTTTTTTTTTTTTTTTTAATTTTTTTTAGTAGAGACGGGGTTTCACCATGTTAGCCAGGATGGTCTCGATCTCCTGACCTCGTGCACTCCAGCCTGGGGGACAGAGTGAGACTCCATCTCAAAAAAAAAAAAAAAAAAAAAAAAAAGGTCTGTGAAAACTTACAATATCCAGGCAAGATGGACAATAGTAGAACTGACATTTAATCTTCATTTTGAAGAGCAGTTAAATGGGAGTGAGATTATAACACTGTTAAAATAAGATTAATGTTATAATAAATGCTAGCATCCCAGAACAATTGAATAGAAATATAATGAACAGCCAAGGCTGGTAAGTGGAAATGTCATCAACGGCCACATAGGTAGAGTAAGTTACTACCTTTGAGGATTGAGTTGGACTGAGCATAAAATGAGATCCAGAATAACTGTGGCTTTAACTAGATAGAGGTTTATTTCTTTCTTACATAAAAATCTGGACACCACCCTCCCTCTGTTCTCTGTCTCCTCTGGAGTAAGGGCAACTTTGCTTATCTAACACCCTGCACGCTGGGGTGTCTGGCCTCCATTGCTCATTGCTTCTTTCTTGTGGTTCCACATGGGCTTCCATTCCCCAGGACACCTCTAGGTCCAAGAAGACTGCTGTAGCGCTGCCCATCACGCCTGCATTCCCGCCAGCAAGAAAGAGGAATGAGGAAGATGTGGCAAAAGGCAGACACCTGCTATCTCTTAAAGAAGGTTCCCAGAAGCTGCGTCACACACTTTCAGTTACATCCCATGGGCTGGGCCTTGGTCTAGGGCCATACCTAGCTGTCTCTATTCTGTCAGCCTGTACCTGCAAAAACAAGTACTATGAAAGAAGTGGGAAGCACGCTGGCTACCACTGATGATCTCTGCCATTTGTGTAATTTCCAGATTTCTGGGAAGTGCCTCTGCCTTCCCCTACCTTCCCACATCTCCCAGTCCACTTAGCTGATCCCTGCATCTCTCAATAGTTGTTAAGTCTCTCACTAAGACGAAGAGGACTTTCTCGTGCCGAGACCTTCTTGCTCCAGGTCAGTTGGAGGGTTCCCAGTGCTGATTTGTTTTTTTTCCCAGTATTTCCTCAGTTGAGCTGAGCTGATTTCCGGGTGATTCACCTCCAAGATACTTTTTTTTTGCTGTCCACACTCTCAGAGAGCGTTACCTGTTCAAGCAGACAGCACTCACTGAGGCTCACGATATGCCAGCTCCTACACTCAGTTTTATATTCTTTTTCTCACGTAGTCTCTAGCACAGTCCTGAGATGATTGCTCTTCTTAGAAATTAGGGTCGAAATTGTGGTACACACCAGTGTGATCCTATGCTCTAGCCCTGCTGCCAACCATTATGCCACACTACCTCTCCTGTATCCTGTGTGATCTCTGTCGCCACCCCCACCTTATAGGTTAGGGAAGAAGGTGAGTAAGTTTCCATGGTAGGCCAGACATGGTGCTGAATCGTGGGGAGAAGGCACATTTCTCTAGGTCCTAGTTCTCAAGGCATGTGTGTAGAGCAGAGGGGAGGGGAGCTGGAGGAAGCTACACACAATTCCCCTATGATATAAGGCCAACTGGGATGTTTTCTAAGAGGTGAAAGTAAGTTACTTTCACTGCAGGTGTTCAGGAGATGTAAGGTTGAGACACCTAAAGGGTGGCATGAAACGAGTCAACTACTCCGCCCCAGCTACCCCTCCTTTCCTGTGGTGTGGCTGGAGGGCTTCACCAGTCCACACCCAGTCGAGTTAAGGTCCTTACTATGTGAGCCAGGTGTCAGCTGGTCTCCTGCCCCGGAGGATCTGGTCAAATTTGACTAGAATCCTCATTCCATGGCCTTGGAAGAACTCAGAGTCCTTCCTGCAATTTCTTTTCCTTAGTACGTTCTTCCTTCAGCCTCCCCTCGCCTCAGTGCCTGAATGTCACCTCCCTAGTCCACGCCATTTTTTTCATGGAAGGTCATTCTGAAGCCTGTTTCTCAGTTTAGCAGCTTTATCGGAGAATCATTCTCTGAGATAGGACCCCCTTCTAGAATCCCCCCAGTCTTTTACTAGAAAATGCCACCCTTTTTGCCTTTTCTCTCCCTCCTCTGGGATAACTTCAGTTTTATGTCTAACACATGATTCCTCAACACTTGTGAATTTTATACGCAACCAATTTATGAAAGTATTTTTCTCACCAAGACCTGATTTCTTACACTGTAAGAGATCCTGGAGAGTTAAGTTTCCTTTTCTTGTTACTCTTGACGTTTTGGTGACTGTATTGGTACAGCAGAAGTTAATCTAAATCTCCAGGTCAAATAGCAATGCCATGATGCTGTTGAAAGTGGTGATGAGAAACGCTGGTCCGTCATGTGGGCCTGGGAGGCAGGGCCTTGAGATTATGGTGAGGTCATTGGCTCTGAAGCAATGGGACTGGCTACTTGTCAGATGTGGCAGTTGCTAACAATTGTGAAGATGGTTGTAATGAAAACACCTGCTTCACAGTGTATGCGTTGGGCCATTGATGAAAGCCCTAGAGATACCTACCTAATGCTTACCACATCTGGATATTCATTCCTGAGCACATGGGAAGACTCAAGTTGCCCTAAAAGTAGTTCAAGATCAATTAACCAACACTGCCCAGTGGACTTTGAGTAAAAAAGCATATCATTTTTGTTCTAAGGCAGTTAAGAGTCTCCCATGCTTGCTGTATCCCTGGCAGCCAGGTATTGAAATGGTAGCGGCACAGAATGGAAAGACCTTAGATCCCTGAGACACCAGACGGAGGACAGCCCTGCTGACCTGCATCAGACTTTGCATGAGCAAGATATAAGCTTCTATTAGGTTGAACCCCTGCTACTTTATTTGTTACTACAGCATAGCAGAGTGTGTTCCAACAAACACAGATAATATGGAAATATATATAGCTTTTACTCAGCTCAGCCACTGGGATATTTCTGGATATTTAGTAGCTTCCAAAGGTTTGCTGGTTAAGGGGTGTTTTGGAAGAAGAAAGGGATGATTTTCTGTATTCTTTACTTATTTCTGTTGCTTTTTTCTTAAGTGGTCATTATTTCAAAAAGACTAGGTAATAGGGTGACAGGTACTGAAGTAGAAATGCCAACAGACAAAATTGGAGAGAAGCATTCGGTAGGATGGTTTGCAAAAAACCCCTCAAGCCTCTGCTTGCCTAATTGATATGCTGCTCTGGAACAATTCAGCCTGACACAGGTGCTCCCGCAGGTTAGTTAAAAGGAGAGTGCGGTGCGGAATCCATATGCTACCATTCCACCTTTCAAAGCAGCAGAGAATCTGAGGCTCTGTCTCCGTTAGTCATCACCAGACATAACAATTAAACATATATCACACCAGGCTCAAAAATCCCTGGAAGATACTTTGTGTCCATTCTGTTCTACTCTGAATCTGTTTGTAATATTGGTAAAATGGGACAAGAGGTTGGAGAAGAAGGAGAAGGGAAGGAAACCCCCAACAAGTTTTGGAAAGCAGAGAGTTCGCGTATTCTACTCTTGGAAGCTTAAAGAGTGCTCAACAGAGTGCCTAGTAAAGCGTAAAGTGAATATTTATTGAACCAATGGTGACAATAAGCTAAGATATTGAACATACCAGTTGTCAGTGGAGATTCTGGCTCTAAAGAGAGGTGGTTAGTACCATCCAGTGCAGCTCACCACCTGACACACACATGGCAAGGTCTGGGGCAGCTAAGTCTGCATATGATGTGTGTAGTTTAATCTTCTGTTCCATATTCTCTGATCCAATTCCTGTGGGCACGGACGCTCCAGTCACAGAACAGCAGCTCACATTTGGAGGCTCCTGAAGAAACCAGACTGTGAAAATGCAAGTGAAAGTCCTGCTCTGGTGTATTACAGGTGCTGCTTCTAGAAAACCCCTTTATTAGAAAGCAGCATGAAACCAGCGTTGGGATATAAGAGGATGTGCTTTGTTAAAAGAAAACCTCTTTCTAATACTCCCAACCAAAGGGCCGGAGGTCCTGTCTAACTAAATGCCACCTTTCTCTGATTCTTGGAGCTTCATCTTCAAAGACTGAGAGGATCCTCCTTCATCTGAAACCTCTCAGAAAGGGAAAGGTTGGTCGTGACTTGTTCCCTCAACAAGGAACTTCAGGTACTACCAACTGTGTTCAGTAACCCATCTCTGACAGGTGAATATGTGAGGGGTCCTGGAATTATTATGCCAATTTTCCGTGTTGGTGGGTTGCCAACGTTTACTAGTCTTATTGAGAAAGGAAAGAATGAGCAAAGAAATCTTTCCTTTTCTTTCCAGGATGCTCTCCAGGAAAATCCCTGCTAGCTTAACTCAGAAGAAGAGCAGCCTGTGTATGAGCCTGTTCCCCTTGAGAATTTCCTCTTCATTCATTAGTGTCTTGTGATGGCCACATTTTCCATTTCTGTGACCTCCTATCAGCTTTTCAAATGCTTAACTGCAAACTAAAGTTATTCTGGCATTAGCAATGTGATCTCAGGATTCCCACAACTAGCTTTCCTCAGGATGAATATTGGGACTAGTTTGGCAGCAGACTGTATGATAAGGAGCACTGGAATGGGAGTCAGAAAGCACTGTGAACGCTACAGGGCAAGTGACTTCACCTCTCTCAACCTCATTGTCATCAACTGTAAGTGAGAGAGTGAATGAAGGATGCTTCCAGCTGTCAAACCCTGTAAGTCAAGAGAAGCTGTGCTCCAGAGAAGAACATGTACATTGGCAAAAAAAGTATTTGTACATCCTTCACCATGTTTTTGTAGATGAGTCTGAAGTAATTTTGAATTCACCTAGCAATTGCACTATCTTGATTTCATATGGAAAACACAATTTCAAGAAGTTAACCGCAAGGCTTGCACACTGGCTGACTTCCAGCCTTCTCCTCACAGAGTAGATTAACTAATCCAGACAATTACTGTCAAACAAAGGAGCAGGTTGGAAATTCTTGGAGGAATTTTTTTTTTGTACAGCTTATTTTTTTTGTACAATTTATATATTAAAATGAGAGCCCTCAAGTGGAATTGTTTTCATGAATAATGTAAGTAACTATTCTATTTATCTAGTGCTGGTTGGGTAAAAAAAATTACAAAAATTACGAAAGTTGGGTCAACTGACCAATTTGAAGGACAAACATGATTCCAGCTTTCTTCATTTTTTTTTTCCCTAGGACCACAGCAATTAGAAGAATTTTGTCATAAGTTTGAGCAAATAAGTCATCCAATCCCAAACCGAAAGTATTTGAAAAGTAAACCATCACAACACCCCACCTCAAACAGGTTTAATGGGAAGCAGTGTGTATATATAGCACATCTTATAAAATGAAATAGGCAGGATATGAAATTTCTGAAAACAAAAATCTCTCAATGAGGACCTTCCCCATGTGTGTGCCATTACCTTGATAAAACTGAGACTCGACCAGTGGCTCAATAAATTTGGAGAAAACAGAAACAATGAGGCTCTCACTTCAGATTCACACTTTTTAAATTTTCTTTTATGTTTTCAAATTTGTGGTCATAATGCAGGCCAGGTATTGCATTTTGACAATAGAATCTGAAGCAGCTACAACTCTAGATTTTGTAAATTCTTCTTGACTATGGTGGTGGCTTAGTTTTAACTGTGATTACTGTCTCATTGGTCAAACTGTTTGGACAGAAAGGACATTTTATTGACAGGTGAGTCCCCCAAAAGACATGTTTTGGATATCTTTTTCAAATGTTCAAATTATGGATGGCTTAGTGTATACCCTTTGCCCCAAAATGAAAATTCTGGCATTCTCATTAGCCTTCTCACAAAGCAAGTCTTTAAAGCTTCCCCAACACATGTGAAAACCGAATTTTATGAGGATTCAAGACCAGCCAGGAAACTTTAGTAAAGACTAGATTTCAGAACAGCAGATCTCTAGTTGTGCAAAGGACATTGCTAAACTTCTGGGTTGGAAGGTATCCTGATATACCTAATTCTATTTATGAAACTGCATATGTGCTTTGAAACTCCGTTTAGATCCAGCTCTTTCAGCGAGAGATGGAAACCATATGTGTGTCTAAGGCCCTTATGTTTTGCCTTGGAGAGTCTTAGATTTTGTTTTGATTTCCAACTTGGCATCATTTTCAGATTTAGAGGCATCCTGGGTATGTCCTTGACCCTCTGTGTCACGCAGAAACATTTTCGTTATCCATTATTACTCTTCTTAGATGAGTCCCATGGCCATATGCTTAGAAAGGTGTTGTGCCTTTCATTCTCAAAAAAGTGGTTGTAAGTAAAACAGAGATCGAAAGAAAATATGTGGAACATTCAGGCTCACAATCTTGTACATAGGTAAAATAGTTTTTGTTTATTGTGTATTTGAATTAATCAGGTCTTCCTTTCCCCTTTATTCCTTATTTCTTTTGTGGGAAGTGGACTAAAGTTTCTGCTGCACCATGAACCCAAGAATTGTAGACATATCCCAGTGGCCAGATGGCTGGCTACCCAGCAAATCTATCTTCCCATTCTCTCAAGGTAATGATCTAGCTGTAGCCCAATATGAGACCTCTCAGTTGGCGACTATGTTTCAAGAGCCACTTGCAGGTGTGTGTCTGAGTTCCTTCCAATGGAATGTGAGCAGAAGGGACAGGAGACATTTCTAGGCCCCGGGTCTGACACACAGCCTTTCCTGTGGTTGGTGCCTAACTACAGAGCAGCCGGAGACCAACTGGCTTTGAGCATGCAGGTGCAGGACTACTGTATGAGAGATGAAAACCGTTCTTTGTCCTTAAAATGAACTTTTTCCCTGAAATCGCATGTAGACCTTGGGGCTCATACATAAGAATTAAAGAGGAAGAAGAAAAGAAATCTCTTTTTGTTTCCTTGCGTAGAACTGAGACATGGAGGAGTTTGGTGTCTTAGTAAGTAGTTGGATTTGGCTGAAATGAGTGTATAAGGGTGTGTAAGTGTGTGTGTGTGTTTGTGTATTACAGGAGGCGTCTTTTTTAAATTTAAATTTAAATTTTTTTTGAGGCAGGGTCTCACTCTGTCACCCAGGTTGAAGTGCAGTGTTTGATCATAGCTCATTTCATCCTCAACCTCCCTGGCTCAAGCAGTCCTCCTACCTCAACCTCCTAAGTAGCTGGGACTGCAAGTATGCATCACCATGCCTAGCTATTTTTTTTGTTTGTTTTTTGATAGGGACAGAATCTCTCTATTTTGCCCAGGCTGGTCTTGAACTCCTGGGCTCAAGCAGTCCTCCTGCCTCGGCCTCCCAAAGTGCTGGGATTACAAGTGTGAGTCATTTCATCCAGCTGAAAGACTTCTTAGTGAGCACAATAGGGATAAGCACTGGGGTCAGATTCCCAAGGTGGACTCACATTTGAGGGATGGTCATGGTCAGAGAAAGTGTAAGGCGGGGAAAGAGTCCAGGAAAATAATGAAGGAGCAAATGCTGGAGAAAGTGGTATCAGGAAGCCAAGGAAGAAGTTTCCAATTGATACAGACATTTGCCACTACATTTTTTGCTGTCTTTTTTTGAAATGAGAATAATTCTTATTTTTCTTCTGTAAGAATTTTTCTTATGAAATAAGAAGTTTTCAAAGGGAATTCAATGAAAAAAAATTAATTTATTCTTTGATCCTAGGGCTTGGTTTAGATCAATAAATACCCATGTCATATACCCAGTGCTACCTGTGATGGTCTAGTTGCTCCAAATACTTGCTCTGCCTCTTTGAACAGTACTTTTTCCAAGCTGCTTTAAAGTTCTAATTTTTTAGCAATAATTTTAATGACTTTGTCATTGTTGAGGAGAATGTGGTAAAGTATCAGAGAGATAAGAGAAACTGGATCTATAGAGTCAAAGAGAAGAGACGCAAAGGAATAATTATTTAGATGATTTAAGACGAGTTCCACTTTTTAAAAATTAGTTGAAAAATTTTAGACTGGGATGATTAAGAAAGTTGTTTCAAGACTTCAGAATTTATGAGTCAGGATATGCAGGAATGAGGTCTATGTTTCTCCAACTTGTCTTATTTGACCAACTAAGCATAATGGTGAAAGGTATAGATTTGAAAATCAGGTGGCCTGGAGTCACAGCCCTGCTCAGCCACTCATTAGCTGTGTGACTTCAGTCAAGTTAGTCAGCTTCTCTGTGCTACAGCTTCTTATCCGCAAAATGGGGATAACGACAGAATCTGTCATAGCCCAGGTTCTCCCCAAGGTGGAGTGTGAACAAAGGGATCTATCTCTCTGAGTTGCTTATCTTAGAAAGGGATCTCAGATAGCAGGAGAGAGGGACAGGGGAGGTGGGACAGGGTCAGAAGGAAGGCCAACTCAAGGATGTGTGTTAGGATGGCCACTGCTGTGGGTGACAGATTGCTCCAATGTTGAGGACTTGGTCTGTCTTGTGAAGACACTGCATATGGCACCATTCACTTTAATCAATCTTTCATAATGTTCTCACTGTGTCCTTTTCACATGTTCTTCCATGTCTTCTTGAGTCTCTTTTTTTCTTTTCTTCTTTTCTTTTTTCTTTTCTTTCTTTCTTCTTTCTTTCTTTCTCCTCTCTCTCTCTCTTTCTTTCTTTCTTTCTTTCTTTCTTTCTTTTCTTTCTTTCTTTTCTTTTCTTTTCTTTTCTTTCTTTTTTCTTTCTTTCTTTTCTTTCTTTCTTTTTCCTTTTCCTTTCTATCTTCTCAGGGTCTTTCTCTGTCACTCAGGCTAGACTGCAGTGGCACAATCATAGCTTACTGCAGCCTTGAACTGCTGGGCCCAAGCCATCCTCCCAGCACAGCCTCACGAGTAGCTTGCAACAGTACCTGGGACTACAGGCATGCACCACCCTTGCCCAGCTCATTTATTTTATGTAGAGTTGGAGTCTCCTTATGTTGCCCAGGTTAGTCTCAAGTTCCTGGCCTCAAGTGACCCTTCCTTCTCAACCTCCCAAAGTGCTGGGATTACAGGCATGAATGAGCCACCGCACTAGGTCATTTTCCCTTTTTTTGCTGAATGTCACTACCTACCTTGTCCTAACTTCAAGGAATCATCAAAGGCAGATATGGGAACTCACAAGTGATTGCCCACGTCAACAATTCCTCCCCAACCAGCCCTACAACCCGATTGCCCTGTGCCTCTACGTTCTGGTTTCTGCTGGTACATATCCACCAAGTCCTGACTCACTCAGTGTGTGAGTCATTTCCATTCACATCAAAGGCTTTATTTTCCTGCGCAGGCTCTGCTGAGGCAAAGGGAGTGGGGTGGGAACAGATCCTGAGGAGGACAGGCATTGTCATCTGAGAAGCATGTTCTAGGTGAGATGTCTGCAGGGATCCAGGTGGGGAAGGCTGCTCTCTTCTACCCCAGACCAGGGCATTGCTTGTACCAGTGCAGAGTTCAGGGGATCTGATGTTCAAAATTCTCAGGCTCAGCTTATCCACCAGCCTCCCTGGCCTCTACAAGGTCTCAGGGACCTGTGCTTTCCTATGAGTGCCCTGACTTCCACACAGCAGACCCGTCCTGGCTGTGAACACAGTCTGCTGTGCACCTCTGCCTCTCTTCACAAGGCCTTGACTATGATTTTGAGCCTACATTGAGGTGAGAGTTGACTCATCTGAGCCTGTCATTCTCTTTCTTATTAACTTCCTCATATTCAAAGATATTTTATCTTTTAAATTAATAGACTTTTTTAAGGGTAATTTTACATTCACAGGAAAAATGAGAGGAAAGCACAGAGAGTTCCCATGTACCCCTCCCTTTACCCCCATGCACAGTTCTTTTATTAATAATGTCTTACATTAGGGGAGTACATTCATTACAACCGAATGAGCCAATATTGATACATCGTTAGGAACTGAAGTCCATACTTTACATCAGGGTTCAAGGTTGATGCTGCTTATTCTATGGGTGTGATAAATGCAGAATGAATGACATGTGTGGTTTCCTTTTTAATGATTGTCACTAACCTAATGCTTCACCATCACCTGTCCCCCATCCCAATCAATCACAGACAAGAGTCGCAGAGACTGACTTTACAAACCCACTCACCCCAGCAGTGACATCTTTATGGCCATCTGATTGATTGGTCAGTGACCCAGCTCTAGTATTTTATTCTGAGCATGCTATTTCCAGGGCTATCCTTTTACCAATTGCCTTAGTCTCCTAGGACTGCCATTCAAAATATCACGGACTGGGTGGCTTAAACAACAGACCGTTCTGGAGGCTGGAGATCCAAGACCAAGGTGCTACCAGGATGGATGGGTTTCTTGGTTTCCTGTGACAGCTGCCTTCTCACTGTGTCCTCATATGAACTCTTCTTTGGTGCATGTGTGTGGGAGCAGGGAGAGAGAGAGAGAGAGAGAGATGCAGAGAGAGAGAGAGAGAGGAGTTCACCTTTTGAGTTCTCTTTTTATAAGAACACTAATCCTATCAGATTGGGGCCCCACCCATGCTCTCGTTTCACCTTAATTACCTCTGTAAAGGCCTTGTCTCCAAACACAGTCGCGTTGGATGTTAAGACTTCAATACCTGAATTTTGGGGTAACATAAACATTCATTCCATAATGCCAGATATCCTAACTTAGATACCCTGAAAGTAGAGGACAAGACAAAGGTTAACATGTGAGTAGTTTATGGGAATGAGATCTTAGTGCACAGGAGTAAAGAGCTGGGAAAGAGAAACCTGGAGGGAGGGAGGGACTAACTGAGGTGACCATGGTGTATGGCTGGGCTGCTTGGTGCCTAGGACCTTACAACACATGCCTCAGAACTGTGCACCTTTCATCTTCAGTGGGCAATACCCTTGCACTTCCCAGCTCCACGTGGGAGTGCTGAGCAGGACTCCGTGGGTTCCCATGTGACACCAGGGCATCCCTGGGGCAGGAGGTAAGAAGCGCAAGGAGCAGTCATGAAGCAGAGCCGGTCAGGAAGGGCTGTACCCATGCAGAAATGCTTGCAGCCTGTACAGAGCTGATCACGCAACAGTGGTTGGAATGAGACAGGAGGTTGGGGGGATTAGAGGTAGAAATTCACAGGGTTGGTGTGCAAATCATTTTGCATTTTACACAAAATGAATGGGTGTAAAGTGCTCAGAACACTGCTGATATATGTGACCGCTAAAGATCTGTCAACTGTGATGGTGATGATGATGATATTATTATTATTATTATTATATGGAGCAAAAAGAACCAACCAGCCATCTACATACTCATCTACAAGATTGAGTATGTTTGTCTCTCTCTTAGGAAGCTGTCATGTATTATAGATGGACCCCTGATGTCCCCTGATACCAGCCGGTTTTTGGCAACCCCTAGTTTGAATCTGGTCCCTGCACAGTTCAGACTTTTAAAATACATGGCTTTGCCTGAGTCAGGTGAACGTGTGAATTCTGGTATACTCCTCCCCAGCACACTTGCTTCAACCCAGTAAACACCAAGCATGCAAAGCCATGTTGTCACCAATAAGGAGCAAATTTTTCATTGAGTCTTTTTATCTTGGCTTAACAACATGTAAAAGACAACTTATTCATTAAATATTTTTAAGAATATTTCCCAATATCAAAATATTTCTAACGTTTAAAAAATTCATGTTATTAACCTATACTAGTTGATAGCTTTTTTGTTAAGTTCACTGAGAAATAAAAACACATGGTCAACCATCAAATACATTATGACTAGATTTAATATAAATTACAGGCACTGTCCCTTTGGTTATTACTCCTTCTACGATCTCTAGCCTTGCCAGCTACTTCTTGGGTTCACCCTGGAAGGTGACATCTACTAGGCAGCCCTGACATTTGGCGTGGAGAAGTTGCTGGTGGCATAGAAGAGTTAGAAAGTTCTATTGTCTAGGGTAGCCAGCATTTTATGTTAACAAGTATGGCCAGGTTGAATTGGGAAGGGTCAAGCCAATCCTCTTCCCTCAGCTTGTATCTAGACCACAGTATTGTGGAAGTGAACCTGTGAGGAGGGACTAGCAAGGCTGTGGTGGGCATCCAGGGACACGGGTTATCTATGCGAGAGGTCATCCCTGCACTGTGCTCTAGAGGGCGCCATTCGTGCTGGACTCCGGGTGAATGGGGTTCCTGTAGGCATGCGTGGTGGCCCTGCTCTGGTGCCTGGGGCTCTGCCCCTTGGCCAGGTCACAGGGGAGGTTTGAGCTCTCCCAGCACTTGCAGCCCTGCTCTCAGAGCTTGGCAGCACCGCCTCTTATCTGTTGACATTCTTTCCAAGCTATTCACACTGATAGCACAACACCTTCTTCTTGACCTGGTTTATTACCAGAGTTTGTAAAACCAGACCTAGGGAAAGAATGAGGTCTGGGGACACATGCGTGGCCTTAATATAGCCAATCTTTAGAGCCTGTCCTATTACAAAGTCAGAACAGCAAGATATTCTCAGGAGCAGCTTCCTCCGACTCCCCGGTGTGATCCTTTTGAGCGTGTGAATTCTGGCATACCGCTCCCCAGCACACTTGCTTCAACCAAGTAAACACCAAGCATGCAAAGCCATGTTGTCATCAATAAGGAGAAAAGTTTTCAATGAGTCGTTTTATCTTGGCTTAACAACATGTAAAAGACAACTTATTCATTAAATATTTTTAAGAATATTTCCCAATATCAAAATATTTCTAACGTTTAAAAAATTCATGTTATTAACCTATACTAGTTGATAGCTTTTTTGTCAAGTTCACTGAGAATTAAAAACACATAGTTAACCATCAAATAAATTATGACTAGATTGAATATAAATTACAGAGGCTTAAAGACTGCAGACTGCATACAAATTACAAAGACTTCACATGTATGTGTTCGCGATATGTTCTTAAATGTAAGACAATTTGATTCTTGATCATATCAGTTCTCCATCACCTCCACAGAA